>NC_141339.1:21521176-21928676 GCF_037954235.1 Aulostomus chinensis
ATCCAAATTGAATTGTTAACTTTATGAATGTATACCAAAAAAATCATAAAACTACATTAATCATATTATCGAAATCCTATTAGATTAAAAGTGAAGAGTCAATGTAAATACATGTACATAAACTAAAAGTAAACATTCTCTTTCTGCAGTGTAGCTGCGGTGGAAAATGTTTTGTTCCAAACGTGTAAAACTGCACTTTGAATGAATTATGATGAATATCGGTGATAAAAAGGTATAGAAGACTGATAATAATAATGATGATAACAGCCGATGATGATGATGATGATGATGATGGTGGTGGTGGACTGCACCATCAGACCTCTCCTGTGTGTATGAAGCTTCCCTGATTATTTTGCTGCCATTGTTGGATTGTAGGTGTTTCCTTTATGTGTTATCTCATTGTGGTTTCTCTTACATTCAGCTGACAGGGTGAATCTGTGTGTGTGTGTGTGTGTGTGTGTGTGTGTGTGTGTGTGTGTGTGTGTGTGTGTGTGTGTGACAGTTGTGCAGCCGTGACGTTACCTGCTCCTGTGTGTTCTGGGTCGACTTCCACAACAGTCGCGTATTCACACATCTATGCAGACGTGACCAGGTTTTTGTTTGTTTGGGCAGAAAAGCTTTTTTGTCAGATTCATAACTGCCTTTGACCGATGCACATGGGCCTTTGTTGATTTGGTAAAATATTGTTGTCGGGGTTTGAATGCTTATAAAGCTGCGGTCCTCGCTGGCGTGTTTGCACTTCGTCACTGCGACTGTAACTGAACCAGCCTTTTGGGGACACACTGTGCTCTCACAGGTTGAGTAAGAGAAAGTCCTGCACTAAGTTCCTCTGGCTGTTCACACGATTTGATGGCAAAATGAAAAAATTAAAATCCTGTGGTAGAATTTTTGACGTTGACAGGGAGAGCGAAAAACTAAACGGACATCCAGGTACACACAACCCAACCCAATGTAAAAAAAACACACACATTTTTACTCCCTTAAATGGATCCGTCTGAACGGGTTCTTCCTCGGCCTGATCTCCACACTTCCAACAAGTTTGGTGAAATTCAGCTCCATAGTTTTTGTGTAATCCTGCTTACAGTAAAAACAAATATTACTTCCTGATGAAGACGTAGTGAAACATTCCAACTATTTGGGCAATAACTGAGTGCAAGGACTTTATCATCAATAACGGAGCAACACAGTATTGGAGAACAAAAACAAACAAAAAAAAACAACCCAAGAAGAAGTAAAATAATCCTTCCAGAATTCAGCCACCCTCATCTAAACTTGTCATCAGAAATCTATGATTTTTTTTTTTACCTTTTAAAATTAGTTATGAACAGACAGTGTGGTGACTTTGTTGTTCAGTAAAAACTAGAAATCCCTTGTGTGTCACCAGCGTGCCCCCATCACAGTGGCCTTGACCTTTGACCACCGAAATCTTGACAGTTCATCCTTGAGTCCCGGTGGAGATATCAACCATACGTTAAGAGCTTTCCCCCAAAGTCTGTCCTGAGAATATCGCCTTTATGTGAGGCGAAAGTGACCCTTTGACCACCAAATTCTTCTCAGTTCGTCCTCCGATCCCAGTTGGGAAGCCCCTCCGGGATTCCTGAGGGGTGGCACTGGCGACCGACGGTCGTTCAGACCGGCACGCTCAGCGGCAGAGGGACAAGACGACGTCGGCTTTCGCTCCTTTCTACTCCGTTTCAGACTTTGTTGCGTGTCCACTTGGAAATCTTGTGCTAAAGTGTGAAATAGTCAGTTTACATTTTTCCAGACTTTGAATTTCTTGCTGTAATCTTCAAAACAGATTTTAAAAAGAGGCCTAAAGGTGGGTGTGGAAGCGAAGTTTTATTTTGAGACTCACACTGACCCTCAGGACATATTCGCATATAATGTTAATCTGTTTTGGCCAAACATTTCTAACTGAACCTGTGTGTGTGTGTGTGTGTGTGTGTGTGTGTGTGTGTGTGTGTGTGTGTGTGTGTGTATGAAAATCCAATCACATACAATTGTAAATGCTCATCAATTCATGTACTTTTTACCACAAATTGCCAGAATTTAAGCAAAGAATGACCTTTAACTACCTCAAACAAGTGTGTGTGTGTGTGTGTGTGTATTTGTGTGTGTGTTGCTAGTGCGTTATTAGTGTGTGTAGCCTCTAATAAGCACCGACAGGTTTTTGCTGGAATCTGATGGCACTATTGTGAGGCTCCATCCTCTGTGGTCACCTGACAGCCGCGGTCTGTTGTAGAAGGAGAACTCTTCTTTTTTTTCTCTCTCTGTTTTTTTTTCCTGCCTCTCTGAGCTCCTCTATGACCCTCATTGTGCTTATTGTGCGCGCTTTTCTGGTCCTTTGTGTGTGTGTGTGTGTGTGTGTGTGTGTGTGTGTGTGTGTGTGTGTGTGTGTGTGTGTGTGTGTGTGTTTTGCAACAATAACTCTCATATCCTACATTACCCAGATTCACCCAGAGCCCACTACGCTTTCATTGGCTTGTCTCCGCGTTCCCCTCTCTGGATGGGTGGGGTAGATTGGAGAGGGGGGGGGTCTCTGCGCACAAAGAGCGCGCAGCCAATCAGAGAGAGCCTCTGATAATTCTCAGCCAATCACCGCCGCGCTATTATTTACACCGAGACCTGACTGACCTATGGGGAGTCCGCACGGGAACTGATTTTGGTCCCTCCACCCAATAGCGGGGTGAGGTAGAGAGTTTTGGGGGAGTGCATATAATCAACATATAATCGAAGGTGCTTAGATATCGATCCAGTATTTCGGGGTAGTTCAAGTTCTCCTCTCTTGGACCTTTGGGCTTGAACCTTCCATTTTTTCTGTCTCTCTCTCCCCTCCCACCCCACCCGCCTGCGTGGTGCAGTTTATAGTTTAAAATGCCGAAGAGAAAGGTGAGTGTCGTTCCTGCCGTCCGGCTCACTTCGCTGCTAGTTGGCTTTTTTTTTCCCTTCTGCGTTTGTAATCGTGGGGGGAAATAGCGGTGCGCGATGCTGTGGCGATACGAGCGAGGGGACGATGCCAAAGTTTTGAGGGAGAGAACGGAGTCTGAGCTTGACACACAGGATATGTTTGACACCGCGAGCGTGTGTGTGTGTGTGTGCGTGTGTGTGTGTGTGTGTGAGAGAGAGACCGTGTCTTCTGGGCTCGTTTTATTTGGCACTTCCCCCGTCCAGGATGCGCACTGGTGAATGTCAGATGGACGGATGGATGGATGGATGCGTGAATCCCCCGGGAGACGTGCGTGATGGGGGATTTTTTTTTTTTCAGGGCGGTTTCACGCATATATTGATTTTAAATGCTGAAATAGAGAGAAAAAAAGATGGGGAGGGGGGGTTAAAGAAGACATAACCACTTGTTTGTGTCACGCTGAGCCTTTAGTGGCGATCATGCCAGATGGAGGGAGGGAGGGAGGGAGGGAGAGAGAGGGAGAATTGTGGCGATGTGCAGAGGGGCCATGTCTACAGAGCCGAGCTCGTCCAGCTCGGGTTGTATTGTATCAGTGGATACATGCAACCTGGCTTTTCCACCATCTGAAAACTGCTATTGTCTGCGCACATTTCGCCTTTGAGGACAGAGAATGGGTGTGTGTGTGTGTGTGTGTGTGTGTGTGTGTGTGTGTGTGTGTGTGTGGTGGGGGGGGGGGGCCTCTAGGGGCGGAGGTCGCCCCCATGCAAATGATTCGATTGGCAACCTGCAGGCTGGAACAACACCGGAGTGTCCTTGGTTACCTGCCCGCCTGCAGCCGGAATAAAACAGGCTATTGAAGAGCGAGTGATTAATGACTGCAGGCAGCCCCCCCCCCCCCCCATAAACACAATCTATGTAATCCAATTATTCTCTTGAACGATTGATGCCTTTATAACAACCCCCAGCATCTCTAACAAGGAAGTAGATGGCACACAGACGCAGAACAGTGTGGTTGAAATGTAGTTGAGGCGGCGGAGGAATAGTCGGAGGCGAGCGGTTTTACAGAATTGATCTCTGGCATCCATGAGACGATCAATCACGTCCAGGTGATCAGGAGACCCCCGTCAATACGCGTGTGTGATGAGTGACACAGGCTCCCACTTGTAGAATGTCACAGCGATGACGCAGGGGTCAACTGCATAGCTGCTCTGCATCAAGACAAAACTTTTACTGCTTCTCGAAGTTGTCCTTTTCTTTCTTTCTTTTTTTTTAAAAAATATATCATTTTGAATATCAATGTAGAAATATCTAAAAAGTTCAAAACCCAAAGAGTCTTTTATTTCCCGTGAGAGAAAAATCAAGCAAATTGTGTTATTCATCATTTAAAACCAGCAAATGTTTCATATTTTTGCTTAAAAGGGTAAAAAAAAAGACTGAATCAATGATTAAATGATCAAAACGGTTGATCGGCGAGTGATCAAATGATTCGTTGTTGCAGCTGAGTGTTTAAAATCAAATCAGTCGAGTCCAGTCAGCTAAAAATGCCTCATTTGCTCTGATTAAACAAATCCTGATGTAGAGGAGCGACGCTTTATCCCGACATCACCAAATACTAAATGATAGCAGTTTAAAAAACAATCCAATATGAATTTGATGAACAAATCAAAACACAGGCAACTTGAAATCCCATCGTTGATGAAGCGGCGTCTATCACGACGTGCATATCACGAACCCTGAGCAGCGCCACAGACATGCTGGTGTTTTCATGTCTGGTGAATCAAAACTAATACAAAGCTGAAAGCGTAGCAGCGGTGACGGGTCTGACCTTTGAACTCAGGATCAATAAAGTCCTCGGCGTGTGAACCGCACAGCCCACCGATACTTCCAGTTCCATGACTTTTCCATGCCTTTGAGAGAAGTCCTCATGGCTGCTTTTCTCTGAAACGCATGGAAATAAACAGAGAAATTCAGCCAAGGTTTACTAAGTACATATTAGCGCGTTCTAGATGGAGTCTAAGCGTGTTCTCAAGTGAAACAGATAGATGGATTACTTTATTCATCCCCGAAGGGAAATTGTGTGGTCGTAGCAGAGTACAATAACAGATCCAGCGGAATAGAATAAATATGGAAGTAAATACGAATGTAGAAGACGAGCAGAAACCAAAATAGGAATAGGACAGAAACACTTAAAAAAAACCCAAGATGTTTAAAAGATAAATAAGCAGGAAGGTGAGGTGCAGTGGCGAAATGATAACGCGACTGATAATAATAATACTGATGATGTGGTGGTATGTAATTGTTACTACTAATAATACAGTGTATAGTATAATAATAGCAGTACAGTGTATATGGTATAGAATAAAACATAGTATAATATGTATAAATTTTGCTCCATAAGTATAAAACCTAGCAACAGTGTCATCATACGTATAAAGCAGCTCAACTAGAGCACATACATTGTCATGTGCACGTGTTTGTCAAGCAGTGTTTCGGAAACCTCAGCCTGGATGTTTTCTCCTTTCACGTGTGAGCTCTGCTGGACCTGCGCTCACCTGCTCCCTTAACAGTCTCTCTTGTTCCATTTCTCAAAGTCTCCAGAGGGTCCCGAGGGCAAGGAGGCCTCCAAAGTCACAAAACAAGAGGTAAATATTGCAGCTGTGTTTGTGTGCTGGTGTGTGTGGGGTTTTTTTTTTTTTTTTTTTACTGAGCATGTGTGTGTGTGTGTGTGTGTGTGTGTGTGGAGTGAAAGAGTAGTCAGGTTAATGATTAGGACAGCACCATGCAGAAGAGCTGAAGATCAGACTGTGAAGGTACAACTGATATCTCTCTGTCACTGTCTCTCTCTCTCTCTCTCTCTGTCTCTCTCTCTCTGTCTCTCTCGTTGATCACCTCTTGCTCCCGTAGCCCACCAGAAGGTCAGAGAGATTGTCAGCGGTAAGTTCCGTTCTCCCCTCCCTGTCTTCACCTCTGTCACTGTCCTCTGCCTGCCTCCCCTCAGCCCACCCGAAGGCTCAGTTAGCCGTAGCCGTGTTATAACACCGAGCTCAGTGTCAAGTCCTCACACAGTTTGTGGGTTGAATCCAGGCAGCCGGCGTTTGAGGGTCGTGTCTGACTTGGCGTGCGAGTCTTTTATCTGTCGTCTTTCGTCTGCTCTCAATGTGCCCTGTTGCAACGGCTTGTTGATTTGGTTGCATGATGAAAGGCGTTCAAAGGTCCCGTGATGTATAAAAAAATACAATTTCCCAGTTTTAATGGTGCATCCCTGTTTTAATTGTCACATGTATCTCTTGATAGATGCCAACTATATTACAATTTTAAAAAAAAATTTGCATCAATGAAAATGCCATGTGTCCGTCCCCGCTCTCCATAGGAGAGACATCCCCCCCATAGATTGACATTGCGAAAGATGCAGCTAATGAACGTTTGCTAAATTGCTATGAGTATCACATGACCCATGGGAAAAGGATGGGTGTGATTTGTTCATGTTATCCATTTTGTAAGAGCCATCCATCCATTTTCTAGCCACCAGTCCGTCACAGGGCCATCAGGAGCAATTAGGGGTTCAGTATCTTGCTCAAGGACACTTCAGCATGGCCACTGGGGGAAGTGGGGATGGAACCAGCCACTCTACCTCCGAGCCACGCCGCCCCCATTTTGTATGATAACATTTGGGAAGTCTGAAGGGGTACAAACATACATTTTTCGCCAGACTTGTTACCAAAGAGCTAAGCAGAGGTCGTTAGTTTGGCGGGTTTAAGTCGGACGTGACCGTGCAGAGGGCAAAGGCTCATTGAGCTCTATTGGCTACTTAAAAACGCCAATCAAAATTCATGACAGGTCCCTCCCTAGCTTGGTGTTTCTACTCATAAATACGCAGAAATCTGACTTAAGTGTCACGGGGCCTTTCAGGAACATATCCCTGAACAATAAAAGCACAATTTTTCTCAACAGAAGTTTCATTCCACAGTGCTTTATTCCCCAAAGCCTGGCACTATATATATATATATATATATATATAGTGCCAGGAACTGCTGCTAATTTTAGCTGGTGATCATGCAGCTTTATGACACGGGTTGTTTGTTTCTATATTTGTGTTGTACTTTGCATGTCTAAGCCATCTGTGTTCGTTCATCTGCATGTGTCCTTCGACCTTTTCCACGTGGATCTTATCAGTGTGTCTAATTGTGTGCATGTTTACAGAAAGAAGAAATTTGCATGTTTCCTAATTGTGATATTTCCTCCTGTTCATACTCATTCATGACCCTTTGTCACATAATTAAGTAGTGCTGATGATCTGTTTACATATCTTGCAGGTCAAATGAGCGTACATTTTTTTCCGACATGCTACAGGATTTTTTTTTTTAATGTTCCATTCAGTCTTACACCTCCTTATCCATAGATGTGCATCTGAAGTCTGTCATTCCATATAAAGTTCAGATAATTCCCAGAGACGGTAGATTAACCCCAGGTTCGCCTTGTTTGCTGGAACAACATGTAAGCTTCTCATTGGGAAACTATTTCAGCCGGCGTTTTCCATCCCTTTCCCATGTTGCGTTCTGTCATTTTCCAAATCTTCCTCTAAACTTAAAACAACAACCAACCCTGAGATAGCTAGCTAGCTAGCTAGTAGCATCCTACAAACGCACGGTTTTGACAAAGATTCGGATTGAACAAAAAGGCAGGTGTGTAGGCTTAAAAAACACTGGAGTGCGTAAGAACATTTTATACAGGCCTGCTGTCATTTGTATTGGGCCACAGGGATGAGGTACTTTTGTCAGCCAACCTGGAAGTTAGCGGCACCGTGGGTTCCCTCCACTAAAAGCCAGCTGGATTTTTCAGGATGCAAAATGAACGCCTTTATGATTTTTGAATCTTAGATAATGTAACATTAAGCTTAAAACGAAGTGTACCTCACACACGGGTCAGCATCTCCGCAAGTAAGCTTCACGCACAATCCGTCTTATACATGTCTGTCGTTTCGTTTAGCCACTTGTTAGCGACCACCTTGTTTTAGGACACATAATAGCTTACAAATTCACAAGTGCGAACGTATTTTAGTCCAAGTAACAAAATGTTACAATGTCTTAGGCTTATTTCCGGCTTTTTATGGAAAACCCATTGGCTTTGAGGTGAGGGAGAAGTATGTTCAACAAGGCTAACTTATTTTTACGACTCATTCCTGCATCACCCCCCCCCCCCCAAAAAAAAGGAGCTTACTGTAACTGTGAATGTCCAATAATCATCCACTTACATTCTTGTCTGTCTAGGGAGGCAATGATGCCCTGAGAAAACAGAGATATTTTTTTTTTAGAATCACATGATTTAAGTTTGTCACAGTTGTGCTAGCTTGCGGCCTCAGGGTTATATGGGTCCGAGTCAGCAGCTTGGAAAAACTGTGCTCCCATCTGATACTGGTGTTTCATAGTGGTTTGTGATCATTTCCTTGTAACTAGAGGTCGGTATTGAGAATTACGTGGAATGAAGACACTGTCAGATACCAGTTCCTTGCCAAACCAGAAAGAAATAACTTAGTACCGTTAATATTTACGACGTTAACTTGATGGATTTTGCAGTCGAGCTGCTAATATTCTTAGAAGTGAAGGGATTTTTGGACTAATGTGAACTAATGATAAACTCATATTTCATCGAGTCCTAATGTGGCATCTGTTGAATCTACAGAAACCTGCACCACCCAAGCCCGAGGCTAAGCCCAAGAAGGCCATTGTCAAGGTAAAGACCGCACACACAATCAGTCCTACAATCATTTATTTATAACCCCATAAATTTGCAACAGTACAAGGCACATAGTTGCCCTTCACCTTCTCTTCATGTACACTTTATGGCTTCACATGCAGGGATCGTTATATTCCCCCAACAATGGGATTTATTAGGCAGTTGTTTGGGTTGTTTTTTTGTTTTTTTCAAAACATAAGAGCACAACCGCATCATTCACCATGCAAACAATCATTTTTCTATTCCCTTTCTATTTGTGGAGGCATATTCAAAGCTGCCCTCTCCAACAGCTGCAAGGAAGGAATTAAAAAAAAGAGGTTATTTCATGCTTTGGATAGTTAATACTTGGGTTGAAACGAGCTTCACCTCTGTTCTTCAGAAAAAAAAAAAACTAGGACATTTCTGGGTGAAAATCAAAATAAAGAAAAACTCTGATTGTAACACATATGAAAGATCATTTTTTTGAGAGCGCAAAGGAAAGGTCTTTTCTTTCGTGCAGAAGGTGGCAGATGATAAGGGGGTAAAGGCAAAGAAAGGAAGCCCTAAGGGGAAGAAGGAGGAGGGCCCCGCCCAGAACGGAGACGCCAAGACCAATGAGGTACGTGGAGAGGGAAGGGGGTGAACCTTTGAAAGGAGAATTTCAGGCAGAGACAAGAAAACAATTATTCTAATTCATATTTGTTTCAATTTATGTCTAAACATACACCTACTCCTCCTGCACATGCATTTGCTTGTCCCTTTTAAACATCTTTCCACTCACGTTTGCTGACAAACACACACACACACACACACACACACACACACACACACACACAGATCTATGTGTCTCGTCCGTCTGTCAGTGTGTCTTCCATCAGAAGCACAGCGCCCTCCTTGATGTCAGTGAGAGGGCAGAGCGAGACAGTCAGAGTTAAGGGTACGGTCGAGTGTTTCTAATCCTTCTTCGGTTTGCGTGTGACCACTAACACATGACGTTTACAGCGGTAATCGTCTGTTTAGAGCTTTGCGGTGATGTGTGTATTGGCGTGAGAATGAAAGAGAACGCAGCGACTGTGGAGGTGAGGATGTGTGGTTTGACTGTGTGTAATGAAGTGCGCCAAGGACGTGTTTTTGCACATCTGCAAGAAGGATCCCCACTGAGTGGTGAAATGAAAGATGATTGGTTTGCTGTGTTCCCCATCAGCTGGCTCCTCCAATAAAGAGATCTGACCATGGATTTAACCCTTTATTGAAGGAACGCACCAAGTTTTTGGAGAATATAATAAAGCTTCTTTTTTTGTCCTTCCTGGAGCCAAAGAAGACAATCAATACCTTTCTCTCCACTGTACTGCAGCCGGGAGCTGAGACCAGCTGATTGCTAGTTAACTTAGCACAAAATGGTGGTGGGCAGGAAGTTAGCAGCTAGCGAGCAAGCATACGGTACCTCCATCAAAAGTCATCCAAAACAATTTTTTAATGAAATACTGTAATTTCATGGCCAGACACAGAGTCAAAACTACTTTCCAGGCAAAATAGATTGGGTGCAGTTAACCATCACAGCAAAAGCCCAAATGTAACTTTGGCTAACAAAACATAACATTTGTTGACGACTAGATCAACTGTTGTTGCTAATCATGGTTGACTTTGTAGTACAAGGTGAGGAGGACTACTTCTGGACAGACAAAGATCCTGAATCCCTTTCTATTTGATGAATTATGTTAGATATATTAACTTGTCCGTCTGCTAGCATTTATTATGCTACGCTAACTAGCATTCAGCTGTGGGTTTCAGCTCCCTTGTGTAGCCGAGAGGGGGTATCCATCGTCTTGTTTGGCTCTTGGGAGTGTATTTCTCAAAGAATTGGTGTGTTCCTTGAAGAGTAGAAAAGAGAACTTTATCACGACAGTTTGTTAAATCTTGACTTTGGTTCAAACTTGATTATATAGAATAATATAAAGTCCCAAAGTCCACTTATGTTCTGGCTAAGTGTGCATTTGTTGAGGAAGCCACTTCTGTAAGATTTTCAGATCAATTGAGGTCGCAGCTTGAAACAGGTCCAGCCAGGGAATGGTTGCATGGTTGCATTTCAAGTCTTGGAGCTCTTGAACACCTCTTAAACTTGGAATTGTAGATTTCAAAAAAAAAAGAAAAAGAAAAAAAAGGTTCAACTGGGATCAAAGATGTTGCCTCATTTAGTAGTACAATGCCAGCCATTTTATTTTGAAAATCCATCTTTGAAATTTGCAAAGCAGGGGAGGTGAATTAAATTGTCATTATGCTAGCAATCACTCAGGCTTGCAAAACTTTATTGCTGCAGGAGGTAAATAATAGATGCCAGAAACAAGGAGGTACACAGCACCATTAGGCTTTGCTTCCTGTCTGGAAGACTAAATTTAGGGTTAAAAAAAAAAGCTTACAGTGTCTGTGAAACAAAATTGTTGCTTAAGAAATATCAGGGATGAAGCCAATTATGTCTGCGGAAAATGCACATCCTATTTTTGAATTAGGTGGCAGGGTTAATACCACTCTGAGGTCTGTGTGGTTACCACCATAGCATACAGCCCCCAGCTTGCAGCTGAAAGAAGCTAGCAGGTGTTGGGTGGCTAATTGTTTCCCGCTTGCTCTCAGTCTTTATGCCAAGCCAACAAGCTGTTGGTGGTTAACATTCCAGATTTAAATGGGTTTGGGGCTTCCCTCAACAGCCTAATCCACATACAGTTGTAGAAAAGTTTTCAGAATCTGTTCTGTAAATATGACATTTTTAACTTTTACATCTCCTCCAAATACATTTGAGGACGGAAGTAATGTTCTGACATTTGGGGATTAATACCTGAACCTCCTGCTACATGTTAGCAAACGGTATTTACTCCACACATCACTTTTAGTTGTTACATGCAGCAGAATGAAGCCATTAGACTGAAAATGTTATTGCCATTTTCCCAGTTTGAAAGTTGGTCTAGCTTAGCATAAGGCAGATGCTATGTTGTGGATGCCTTCTACGGCCCATCCACATCCATATCAAGAGAACCAAATAAACAGTTTAAAAAGGTAGTATTACCTAAAAAGTACGTGTGAATATGCAGTGGAGAAAGGTATGTATTAAGCAGCTGGAAACAGCTAGCAAGAGTTGGTGAGCTAGTTGTTTCTCATTGTTTACAGTGCTTATTGTCCAGCAGCTAACAATGGCGGAGGAATGTGACATAAAACTCCAATGCTAACCGTAAATTAGCACTGCTTGAGGTCCTGTTGCATCACCTCAAGCAGTTCAGATATTAAAACGTTGGGTTTTTTTTCTTCCCCCAACTGCGTAGAACATGTCAGAAATACAACGTTTGTGTATTTCAAAGGTTTGTGATGTGGAAGTCATGTCTCGGCAGTGTAGTTTGTTTTTAGCATAACGTTAGCTTTGTACTGCTGACGATTGTTACACGTCAAAATTCATAAGAAATTGCTCTCAATTGAAGATTTGTTTGCAAAAAAATGTAGGTCTTGTAAAAAAAAATAAAAAAAATATATATAATTTTTTTTTTTTGCTATAGAGTTGATTTTTCTGCGGTAATTGTAAAAGCCATGTAGAAATCCCAGCTTATTCAGGTCAGAACTGGAATCTGCCTGAGGTGAGATTGATGGGTCGCACCTCTACCTGTGTTTAACACTCTCATGTGTCTTCCATCCAGGAAACTGAAGCAGCCGAGGAGGCGACTGAGGAGAAAGCGTAAAGACGCTGACTCGTCCCTCCTGAGACTCCATGGCAGCAAAGCATCTTTTTTTACTGACAATTTTTGTACCATGCTGATTTTTTTTTTTTTTTTTTTTAGACTTGTGATAGCAAAGATGGACAACCAGCAGCCCCATCCCATTTGTTCACACTCCTTCCTCTACCTGCAGTATGTTTTTGCTCCTCCTTTGTGTATTGCTAGATGGCTTTTATGAAGCAGATTGAGAGGGTATGAGATGTCTGCAAATGTTCTTCATCCTGCTTGACGTGGGGGGTTCAATATGACTGTTAAGATCTCTAAACCAGCCCTGCCTACAATATTTATCTCTATAAATGATGAGTACTATGGGCTCTCAATAGGAGATGCTTCATTTCCCCCGATTTTTTTTAAGGTTTGTTGATGTGTGAATGCAGAACTGCCAGGCTCATCGTCACCATGGAGAACATCTGCAGCACTTCAGAAATCTTAGTTTTTTTTAGAATTACCACCAATGTGTTTCCCATAGCTCCTTTTGTAAGTGTGTACTGGAGTGGAAGTGTTGGTGGGTCTCTGTGTTTGTTCACCACCCCCCCTTTTTTTTGTCCCCCCCCCCCCTTCAACGCCTTGTCCTGCAGCAGAGTGACATAGCAATAATGAGTGGTGCTTCTGTTCTAGACGCCTCTATTGGCTTTGGATCCTCTGGGCTTCTCTGAGTTTCATTCTGTTGGGAGAATATTTTGAAATAAAAGTAAAAGTTGATGTCACATGGGTGTCTTTTCTGTTCGTCTCGATCAACTCGCCTTTTGGTGTCTGAAACTACTGCGTACAGAGGTTTTAAAATTTTTTTTTTTTTAATCCTAAAAAGCCTTTTAAAAGAAACTTTTTTTTGTTATTTTTTTGTACATTTCACTTTAGGAAACTCAATTACATGATTTGTATCTCTGCACCTTTACCTGCTGTGCTCCATTGTTGGGAATACGGGGGTGGGGAACTCTGTAAAGCTCTTTGCACGTGTAAGCACGCCTGGGTTGCAGAGTTCCTTTTCAGGGTGTTCGGAGTTACTTTTTAAGCCAACACAAAGCCAGCGCTGTGTGTTTGTGTATATCTTTGTGTGTGTGTGTGTGTGTGTGTGTGTGTGTGTGTGTGAGGTTACCAGGGGCACGTGGCTGTGATAAATACAACTGCTGTGTCAGGAAGTGAAAGGTCAGCATTTGCCAGAGCGGAGGGACTGATGAAACCGTACAGCTTTTTATTGCACTACCAGGTGTCACTCACACCCACGGACCAATGATACGGGCCGGTTCCCTTTTTTCTTTTTTTCTTTTTTAATATGGAGATGTGGTGTGTGTGTGTGTGATGATGTCTGAATTACAACAATGCCAATTAACTTGTATTATCATGAGCCTGTTTTGATATGACGTAACAGCAGTGGGAATGTGACTCTCATCCCACCTCTACTGAAACCATGAATACACTTCAGAGGAGTTCGCTTTTTTGGGTGAACCGTTAGCACCATCTGACCTTTTTGACCTGTACACCAATCCAGAAAAAGAAAAAAAGAAGGTGCACAGGTAGAATATTTTCCCCTGCAAATGAGATAAAGTTTTTAGCGGTGTCTGTTTGTCTTTTAGGGTGATTACGCAAATACTGTGAGGGTGAATATCACCAAACTTGATGGAGGGGTGTTGCAGGGGCCAGAGACAAACCAGAAGAACCTGTTACATTGTGGGCCAGGTTTTTTTTTTTATCATGGTGAAAAATTGTTGTTGTTGTTTTGGTTTTTTTTAACTTGGAGTTTGCTTCAGTGTAGGTGTGTCCTTCCTGAGCGCACTGTATTTGTCTGCCTTTGGCAGGGTTACTCAAAAAAACTACATTAAAAAAAACAACAACTCTTGTACAAGTGTGGTAAATTTTAAGGGCAAATCCGCTCACATGACAAGAAATGGCAATTTTTTTAACATTGCCTTCACCTGTGTGGATGTACTCACTCTCCCAGTGCCCTCTAGTTCATTTGTCTGTGTGTTACGCAAAAAAAACTATGTTGTTGAATTTTACCAAAACTGGTCTGGGGTTGTCACATTTGCCAAGGACGTACCTGTTAAATCGCTTTCCATCACGCAAAATTCCATTTATTTTTATTTTTTTTTAATTGGGTTTGGCAGAGTTTTTTTTTTTTTCTTTGTGGTGGAGTACAACCATTATCCTCCCAAAACTATGATGCGGGACATCACCAGAGTTGGTTGGTTGAGGGGTGTAAAATGAGCCGGTGAAGCATCAACTAAATTTAGTGGCAGATGTATTAAACATAGCTTAAAAAGACTCTTTTTTTTTTTTAAACTTTGAGTTTGTTTGAGGCCGCTTCACCCTCCTCAGACCTCCTTTGTTATCACTGAAATATACGAGTATCCTCAAATACTTCTGCGGCTGCAAGAAAGAAAGAAAAAAACAACAACTAAATTTTACACAGAAAACAAAACAAATATCAACGCTCTTTAAAAGGCTACTTGGGCAGGGAATCGGTAACGAACTGCAGAGCGGTTAAACAAAGCTCCACTCCTTCCAGTCCTCATACAAAGCACAGCTCTGGAAAAAAGGTGTGGATTTATTTGGCTGGGGATAATATTTCTTTCTGAGGGGCACCTGGGATTAAGCCAAATCTTTACTGCTGTTATGTAACAAACTTGCGGGCGGTAACTTATTGATGGACTTTGTGTTGGTTCACCCTTGTCTGGTCACCAATGATGAATACATGAGCGTTGGGGTGGTAGAAAGGGACAATGTGCACACGACAGCATGTCTCCTCATTACTCCTAACCTTTAACTCGACTCCAGCGTGGTCCATGTTTAAGCTGAGCGATACAGAATGAGGCTGCCTCCCTGTGGTCACATCAGCCAGCACAATTACTTCAGAAGGTAAAACAGAAGTGACTCTCTTGACCTGGGAATTATACCTTCACCTTACTCCACGCTGCGGTTTTTCTCTTTATTCTTTGTGAAGCTGGTGGCTGTGGTGCCTTGCAGGGTTGCGTGGTCGTCAGTCGCATTTATCAAGAGCATCTGCAGGAGAAGAGCTCATTTCAGAGGCATGTGCAAACACACAAGTCACCATGAGGCGAGGCAAACGCATTCATACGGCACCTTTTCCTGCATGCGGTAATCTGAAGGGAGTCATTAAGCCTCATGAGTATTTAAAGGCCTGATTTGATTACAATCCAACACTGAAAGGGTTTAGCAATCAGTTGTACGTGTGGTTACACCCCGGCAGGGTCAACCTCAGCCTGAGGTCACAAGTACATGAGGCCAAACACTCAGACTCTCTCAGTGGAGGGACAGTATGGATACAACGCGTGTAGATTACAATCGTCCATCGTCAAAAACTGTCAGAAAGAATTAAAGAATTATCACACACACACACGTACCAATAACCTGTCTAAGCGCTGCCAAATCTAAATTGATTTAAATTTCAACTGCTTTTTTTTTTTTTTTTTACATAAATTATAGAGGTATTTTTAACTTTAAGAAACAACTGAGGCCTTTAAAATTATTATTTTTTTTTTTTCATGTCTGGAAATCATCTTGTGACCCCACCATCTGTGTCTAGAAACCCCAGCAGGGGGTCACGACCCCTACGGTGGGCACCCCTGAACTCGGTGATTAGCACTGTTGCATTACACTGAGCTGCTGGGGTGAGAGCTGGGAGCTCCAGCCACCTCGGGTGTCGTAAGTGTGGAGTTTGCACGCATGGGTCGTCCCTTCTCCGTCACCACCGCCACCATAAAAGACGGTGGTTCTTAGGAAGGGACTGGCAGAAGAAGTGGAATTGGTCCCACGTGGCTGCGCCTCCACTGTTTTGCAGAGGATTGGTTAAATGCAGATTATATACTTAAATGACCATAAGAATGCTCTATAAATCAAATAACGCACAAAAGAACAAGCCTACATGTTCACGAGCACTTCAAAATTGAGTCTCCACAGCAAAATACGGATCATCTAATGAGTGTGTGGGCTGTACAATCACGTGGTTGCTCTCATTTTACCGACTGCAAGAGATAATATTCCTAATTTTTATCGACAAGTATAAATAATAATAGTTTCTTCAATATCATCTTTCCTGTCAGTAACTGGTCCACTTCAGGAAGCTCCAACAGGTATTATAATTTCTGTCTAGGTGTGTTTGCGACTTTTATCCTTTCACTGTTTTATTTGTAAAAACATTTATTATGTGCAGTTTTTAATTCCATTTTATATTTTATTATTTGGTGGGGGGGGGGGTTAGGACTTGTGTCATTTTTTTTTTGCGGGGGGGTGGGTGGGTGGGTGACGAAAGACTTGAAATACACTCTTGGCTCCACTCAGGTGTGCAAAGATCTCTCACAGTGAATTTGAGAGTTTTATGTTCCCCGGGGTGCTGTAACGAAACAAAACGCTGGCCTCACTCAAGGCAATCTCCAGTGAGTTCATCAGAAGTTAAAACAAGATGTGCTCGCATCAGCAATTATTACTCAGCTACTTGAAACAAGATGCATTAAACAGCTCGTGGAAACTAAGTCTAAAAATCCCCGAAACATTTGTTTTTTTGTGTCTTTATTTCTTTAAATATATATCGTTGTGATAGTGACTTATTTGTCATGTTTTTGTTTTTAAGTTCCATGTGGACCGATGGAAGAGTGCGGCGACCCTAGTAAGAGCGATAAATAAATGTTAATTTTTTTTGTTTTGTTTTTTTGGCCGACAATTTGCTAATCGGTCACTTAAAACAAATACAATTGAGATTTTAGTGAATTCAGGGGACCTATGGATGTTATGGTTTCTTCCAGGCCTACAAGTGAACCCTAAAGGAAGTGGTCTGTCACCATTTCCATGATAATCATCCGTGATTGTCCCATGTTGCATAAATGTCTCCTTGCCATTATATTCCTGTAACTCATGAGGTTTCTTTCATTAAGCTGCATTCCCCTTCTTCAACAACCCTTCCCCCATTTTACTGCCTGGCAGTATTTTTGAAGGGAGATGGGCGACTTCCCCACCTAACGGCTCCAACAGAGAGAGAGAGAGAGGGAGAGAAAGGGAGACGGAGAGAGGGTGGGTGTGTTAGCTAGCTAGACGACACCAAAACGATTAACAACCGAAGCCAAACTTAGCCACGGCAAGTTGTGTTATTTCGTATAAGATAGCTAAACGGTTACAACGCATGTAAATCCCTATTAAAACGCGGTAGCCATGTTCTACGCCCCTCGCTTTGACTAATCGCCCCAAAAATACGTCAAGATTTAAGTCGGGTAAATCCTCATTTTTTAAATGAAATGAACAAAAAGTGACCGTGTAGTCATAAAAGCGCGATAAACGCCGTGTAGCTGTAACGTATCAAGCACTCTGCAGTAGCGTACCCTCTCCACGAAGGCTGCCATTTCTACCTCCCTTCCACACAGCGCCGTGTGCGTGAACACATTATTGGTATTCTTCCGCAGTGAGCTTTTTTCTTTAAAGGGGGAGGGGGGGTTACACAAATGTTCCTCCTCAAGCTTGGATACCACAACTAATATCCACCTCCAGAGACACAAAAGGCTAAAATTAGCTCGGGGTTTTGTTCCTTCTGTTAGGGGAAGGTGGCGTTTTAGCGGGTAAAACGTACAGCGGGAACTACACTTGTCGCCGCGCGGAGGAGCACTAGACGCAGCCGGGACTTTTTTGTGAGCGTAGCTGAATGGAGGCAGCCTCTTCCTGGTGGATAAACAGTGACAGCTACAGGGCAGCCACCTAGACCCAGCACACAGGCTCTGGCGCTGCCCTGGCAAACAACACCAAAATGGCTTCAGACAGTACACACATCGCGCAGTTGACTTCTGGTGAGTAAAGGAGATCGGAAAATATGTCATGGTTGTTGTTAATATCCCCCAGTTTCCTCGGTACCCTCTTCTAACGCAGCTCCCGTCCTCTTCTCCCCCTTCAACCATACCAGAACTGTACTTCCTAATAGCCCGATTTCTAGAAGCTGGACCGTGTCAAAAAGCAGCCGAGGTTGGTGTTTTTGTATTTTAGGATAATTTAGAATATATCCGAAGTGGTCACAGGGTGTAATTTCGTATTTTTATGCTATTTTCAGACCCTGATAAGGGAGGTGGAGGATAAGGAGGTAAGCAGTCAGCAGTACGAGAGAGATGCTTCTCTCTGCACTGTACTTCGTGGTGTTGCTTTTACTCTCATTTATTTACCGTTTTAAAACATCACCCGATACATTCAGACCTGGATGATTATAATCCACACTATTTTTTCATTTTAGCTGCTACCCAGAAGACTGGACTGGACAGGGCAGGAACACCCCGGGACGTACGAAAATTTGGTAAGGGAGCTCTCTATAACTGGGGAGAAAGTTTTTAGAGAGCAAAATAAAAATTGAATTTCCCGCAATTTTTAAATCAGATGGTAAAAAAAAATCTGAAAAGGGGGTTTGTAAGGCAAGCCGGCTGCAAATAGGTGCCACTCTGGGGCACCATGGGGTCGGGTCCCAGTTTCTTGTGCACCGTGGTGTGCAAGTTTGGTGCCATGCATGTCCTATAGGTTGTAATAGTTGTTGGAAAATGAAATGTAGATACGTCATGAGTGTTGTGGTGTAGCAGCAGCGCCAGGATCCGGAGGAGGGACTCCCTGCGCCACAAGCCTGAGAGAGATGGAGGCGCTCTTGTCCTGCTAGAACTTGAGTGCACGGCTTGAACACACACACAGGGGGCAAGAGTTAAAAAACAGGACTTTTTTTAATTTTGGAGGAGAATATGAGCAGTATATTCAGGAAAACTGGAGTTTCTGCTCCCGCTTGAAGAGGGAAGATGCTGCCTGGAGTTTGGGAGGCGTTTTTTTTGGGGGGGGGGGGAAGAGAGAGAGAGATATTTTGTGAGGGGATTGTGGCGCAAGATGGAAGAGGAGATACTTTGCGAGCAGATTCGAGGTAATATCTCTTAGAATCTATTAATTGCTATGTTAATTATTGTGTAAACAAACATGGCTCTGCTTAAAGCGCGGTTTATACGCATGGGGGCGTGGAGAGAATTAATCATCTTTCAAATGTGTTTACCACTTCCCTGGCATTCCATCTAATTCTGTGCTTATTTTGAATTCTATTTTAGCATTTGTTATAAAAAAAATGACCTATGACCTATTTAATATGTTAATCCATACATTCATGTATTTTTTTTTTTTAATTTTGCACACTCATGCAGGCAGATTATCTCTCAAGATAGCATGGAGTGTAGATTCAAGATGTTTTAAATCGATGTAAAAAAAATACGGCGTGTTTCAGTCCGCTTGTGTAGGGGTGTGTGTGTGTGTGTGTTTTTCTCTCTCTCTTCCTGCTTGGCTCACTCTGTTCCTCCTCCCATCTCCAGCCTGCCTCCTGTCTATTGTGCATAATTTCCTCTATTGAGGCAGGAAAAAAAAGAAAAATACTGCGGAGGTTTTTTTTTTTTTTTTTAATTATTGGACCTAAAGAAAATAGGGTGTGTTAGTGAGTGAGTGAGTGTGTGTGTGTGTGTGTATTGTGAATGTGTGTGTGTGTGTGTGTGCGTGTTAGCGTTGGATCACGGTTGAATTTGTTTGTCAGAGGTTGTCTGGGCTGGTTCAGAAGGGGGTTGGGCAGTTGTAAGGAAGCAACGCTGGCTTCTGTGATGCCGTATTAATTAACTATATTAATCGTGGTTAATTAATCGAAGCGGATGCATTGGAAATATGAATGTATTAATTTTGCATTGCTCAGATATAGATGTGCTTTTGCTTAAAAAGGAGTCCTACTGTTGTTATATTTATTTTGAAACACCTTTTTATTTTTTTTAATTTCAGATTTTGTTTGAATGAGGGGCAAGGACCTCTCGACATGGCAGCTTGTTTCAGTCAGAGAAAATGTTGAAACAGACATTAGAAAATGAAGTGTATTAATTGATGTTTGCTGCATCGAAATGGAAGATGCAGAATTTGGGCTAAGCTGACTTAGTCACGTATGTGGGACCAGCCATGTGCTTGCAGGTGGTGCTGTCATGACTGGAGGTGTGTGTGTGTGTGTGTGTGTGTGTGTGTGTTTACATACTAGTAACAGTAAGTGGAGCTGCAACAATTAATTGATGTATCAATTATAAGCAAATAATTCGTCAACTATTTTCTCCATTGATCATTCCCGTAAGTCAGTTTTTAATGAATTTATGCTGGTGCCAGACCCAAATAAGAATATTTATTCCTTTTTTTTGTAATTTAGTCTTTGAGTTGTGACTGTTGTTTGGACTGAAGGAGCACTTTGAGGATGTCAGTTTATCACCTGGAGATATTGTGATGAGCTTTTTTTTTTTTTTCCAAAAGATTCTTGACATTTTATGTGTGAAACTGTCAATCAGCAGCTTGATGAACGATGAAAGTGATTATAGATGCTTCCTGTTTAGGTTTTGCTGTTGTTGCGCTCCAATGTTGGTAGTTGAGAGACTTGGAGTCGCATGACTAATTGATTCATTGATTGACAGAAATGAATCGTTGACTATTTAGATTATTAATTTGTCATGTTAATTTGGATCAGATTCGGCTGAATTTGGTAGCTTGTTGACATACCAGTTTTGTCCCGATTAGCAAAAAAATATCACTTGGGTTTTAACCATCTGTTGTTTCAAAATGAGGAAACAATAAGGTAACTGAGAATTATGGAGTTTTCCCCTGATGTTCTGGAAATCAAGACAAATGTTACTTTGTCAAAGTTACGATGTAAAAGTGTTCTTGGTCTTGTATGAATTGAAATATCATCTGGGCATGTGTTTACACAGATAGTATTGATGTCAGTGAATGTCGATGCTTATCGGCCATAAAAGCAATATCAATCATCGGTATCAGTCTGAAATTTTTGTAGTAGCGCATCTCTAAAAATAAGCACAAGTTGTAGTCCTAATATTGAGCTTTTTTTTTTTTAGCAGATACAATGCACGTTTGCAAACAACATGGACCATTAGCATCACTGTTAATTTTCATCTTTAGCCCCCGAGGCAGGTAGCAGTACAAAAATGCATTCAAAAGCACAGACACACAAAAGTACACATCAAATTGTTCCCAGTGTGTGTGTGTGTGTGTGTGTGTGTGTGTGTGTGTTCACCATGTTCCTGTACCTGAGAGGGACTCGGGAGCTGATATGTGCTAAGAAACACTGATCACGTCTCCTGAACCAGCAGCGAATGCAATTAAGGGGTCATTAATTGTGTGTGTGTGTGTGTGTGTGTGTGTGTGTGTGTTACAGAGACAGAATGTATTAGTGTCAGTGTTGCACGTTCAGATAAAGGAATGGAGAAAATGTGTGAGTGGAATAATTGTTAATTTCAGGCATATTTGAACCTGTTCTGATATTTAAATCAGCTTTGTCTGTCACAAAGAGGACCGCTGCACGTCTGATTTAAATTCATACGTTGGGAGTCATCCTGCATCCTGAAATAAACGCACTGTGCTGCATGCGGCGTGTTTATCTTTCATCCTTTGCTGTGTTGCTGATATTTCAGTCATTCAGGCGTGTTGTGTGTGTGTGTGTGTGTGTGTGTGTGTGTGTGTGTGTGTGTGTGTGTGTGTGTGTGTGTGTTTCTTCAGAAGTAGGCCATGCGGCAGTGTCCCCATGTGTGGTGAATAAGAGTGTGGGTTTCATTCTGCTTCACCATTTGCGCTGCTTGCCACGCCCCCTCTCTGATGTTGCTGTGGGTTGAATCCATACACGTCTTACAGACAAAAGAAATCAAATGTTATTTTAGCATTCATGTTGCTCATGTCATGTGATAACTCAACCTTTGTCCACCTGATTGTCTTCGGCAAATACTTGACATTGTGCCCTTTTTGACAGCGAATGTCACAAGGCCAAGGTTTTACTTAGGTTTTCTATTTTCACTTCATTTTAGCTTGCAGAATAAAGTAAATTTACAGGAAGTAGTTATTGATCTAAAGGCCATGTTTCAAAAAAAAAACTGCAACACTCATAAAACACAAGCAGACATTATTCACTTCTACAAAATCTGCTCTGATTTTTTGTTGTTGTTGTTATTATTATTATTATTATTATTATTATTATTATTATTTGTATTAAGAGTTTTAGAGTAAATAGGCTCAAAGTAGAAATAAAATAAGTCTTTTAGGTCCGGCCAAAGTAAGACTCCTTAGCTAAAATTGGTCAGCAAGAACGTTTATTGACCTCTAATAACACAAAACAAAATTATTTAAAAATAATACGGTAAAGCACCTATTTTTTTCATTGTAGGATCGTGTTGTAGAGTGTCACTTTGCTCAGGTTGTCAGTTTGATACTGATTATCACACGATGCATCATGTTAAGCACTAAACCTCCCATTACAGTACATTTGCGTTCTCCTGGTTGTAATTGAAAAGCTGACCTTTGATGTAATAGACGAACCTTAAAAAGTGTATTTTATTGCTGCTAAAATGTGTGATGTATTTAAGTTGTTATTCACACGTGTGGAAACTTAAATAATGGAGTACACAGGGAACCTGGGGTCTTAGTAGATTTTGGAGCCCACAAGTAAACCTTGGCTTTGGGCCTCTGAGGGACCATTTTGGTCATGCACGTTCAGGTCTGCTGCAGCGTATGGGGGAGTTGTACCTTTGAGACCTGATGCAATGTCCTGGTCATGTTAGGTGTTGCTGATTGATTTTTTTTTTTTTTTTTTTTTTTTGGAAAGTGTTTATTGAACAGTTGTGTGGGGCCAAGTTGTTTCACATGGACATCAGAGGTCAAAGGCTCCATCTGGTTTTCATCTCATGTTCTTATCTGCTTCAGAGGCTGAGACATTAAGGTCTTAGAGGATGCTGACTGTTCTTATAAGTTTTTGAGAAAACCCCTTGACATAAAAGTGGTTCAGGTCAAGGTGGTTCTAGGCTCAAAAGGAGGAGTGGTTTGCAAAGTAATTAGCCTGCCAGGGTTTTGCCTGAATTGAGAATTTACTGAAAATGTTTGAAAATTCCTCAAGATTTTTTCGATGATCAGAGTCTTTTCTCAACAGCGCGTTGTGAGTGGAGTCTCGCTCCCCCTGTGGGTGTCACCATGTGGCGGCTGACTTGAAGCCGAGCTTGTAATCGTGTATGTGTTTGGGTGCAGGTGAAGCTCTACCGGCACATCAGTCCGGATCACTTGCTGCAGGTCTGCACCAGAGTTTGTCCACTGCTGGAGAGGGAGGTCCCTGCCAGTGTGCCTGGACTCACCAGTCTGCTTGGGGCCGGCAGGCAGAATCTGCTCCGCACCACCAAGAGTGAGTGGATACACATGATCCCCCCCCCCATAACCCCCAAACAATTCAAATTCTGTAGACTAACAGTTAGTCAAAGGTAAGAGTCCACACGGACGGAGTCGTCTTCAGCTGCTGTAATCCCTCTAACGTGAGTGTATTTATGTGCTCTGTTGATCTTCCAGGTTGCAAACATGTGGTGTGGAAAGGCTCGGCGCTGGCTGCCCTTCACTGTGGTCGACCCCCCGAGCCACCAACTATCTATGGGAGCCCGCCTAACATCGGTAAGACGAAGCTTTGCTTTTTTTTTTTTTTGTTTTGCAAAAAGATTAAAAAAAACAACATTTATTACCAGAACTATCAAGCAATTAAAAAAAAAAATCCAATTACTTGCATGTGCCGTAAATATGATTTGATATTAAATGGAATGAATCAGTTTTGGCAGGGACGAGCATTTTGAATATGTAGATTCAAAAAGATAAACGTGTAAATAAATGAAAACTAGAAGTCAAAATCTTTCTTTTCCATGAACTCAGAAGGCTTGTGACTGTCCAGAGGCACCGATGGCCGTCAAAATAAACAGTCAAAACAGATTCATCTCTTAACCCGCATTTTTGCTGATTCTCTCTGCCTTTATGAATCAGACTTTAGTTTACATTTTCTTACTGAGGTCTTTGCCGCCTGCAGAATGTGACTGAGAAGTTATTTACTCTTTAAACTCAGTGTCATTTTGCGGAGGTAAATCAACACACAAGATCTGTGGAATGTTTCATTACGTGAGCAAGATTTCACAGGTGTTGGTTGCTCTTTTCTCACTGCAATATCCTCACTTGATCTTTTCCCGCCACCCAGTGGAGACGAGCTACGGACGCCGACTGAACGGCTCCTACCGTCTCCGCCAGCTGGTGCCGACGGCCGTGTACCAGCACATGAAGATGCACAAGAGGATCTTGGGACACCTGTCGTCTGTATACTGCGTTACCTTCGACAGGACGGGACGCCGCATCTTCACCGTAAGGCTGTAAACATTCTGCGATGACCTTTACTCGTCTGAGGCGAGCCAAGGATAGCATATTCTTGTAGTTAGCATCACCGTAGGTTCCCTCAACCAAAAGCCAATGGGGTTGTTACATTGAATTTTGGATTATTGCGGAAAATCAGCTCAGTGGAAATCTCTATGTTCTGTTCGGAAGGATAATCTCCAGAAATTAAAGAAGCATTTATGCAGTCACGCCAAGTAAAAAGCTGAGGTTACGCTATAAAGAAGCTACAGCAGAGACTCCGTTCTAATTTGGTATCTCCGACCTTTGATCAAAACACATTCCAGCGCATCTGCTCAGGAAAACTGGAAAGGTGAAAAAAGCTGGAGCAACCTGGGCTTTGTTTGTGCTTTGGTGTGAGGACGTCTGGTTTCATCCACACACGTTGTGAGGAGATGGGAGGTGCCGGTAAAGACGCATCCGTCACAAATCCTAGCGAGTACAACAACACTAAGTGAAAGATGGAGGAAAAGCTAATTCTGCAAAACGTGTGTATTTGCTGTGACGGAGCTAGGCAACGTTGGGAGAGCTCTGTAGTAGATTTCTGAGTAGAATAGAACATTGATGCTTTTCTTTTTGGTGTGTCATGTGCGTGACAACCTGAGCAGTCTGGGTTAGCTGCGTGTGTGCGTGTGTGTGTGTGTGTGGTAGTAGTTACAGATGCAGATTGTGCTGTAGAATAAACCATTAAACCATCTTAAGCCGGTGTTAACCACAGGCCTCATTTTGTGTATTTTATCTGTAAAGCCATTCAGAAATCCCTTTGACTTTCAGACGAGGGAAGCGGACGTGCAAACAACGCTAACTTATTTCAGTGTTTCATGACTCATTCCTGCTTCACTCTCTTACGTCTCTTATATAAGTCTGGATGCATTCTTTTGTTTAAGCAGTGTCGTCTCTCATGTCTGGTAACATTTGTTGCTCTGTGTTTTCTTCTCCGTTATTCTCTTTATCTAGAGTCACTTCTTGTATGAATTCTTCATCTGATGGTTAAAACCTGTCTTTTTTCCCCGTCGAGCTGTCAAAGCATCTGTGCCTTTAATTAATGTTTACCTTACGAAGGTGGGACTTTTTTTTTTTTTTTTTTTTTACTCACAGCAACAGTTGAGTTCAGCCTGTAAGGATCCATTTTTTTTCTTTCTTTTTTTGGAGAATAATCCTTCTCAGAGGTTTAGGAGGAATTCCCAGGGTTTTAAAGGGAGGACCTTTGCCCTCTAGATGCTCCCTGTAAGTTTGTGTGCTTCTTGTGTGGTTGTGTGAACGGTAACTGTTAAGCTGATATGTTAAATATTGAATGAACATTGAGACAATGTGGATTTAATGTTGCGGCCCCTCTGTTTAGATTGTGGCGTCAAAGACTGCCTGCTGCTATACACCATTTTCAGCGTTCACTTCTTAAATCTCTAAAAATGGCTGTCTGCTGAGAGGGAAGGAGGGAGGCAGGGGGGGGAGGGGGGGCTAGATTGACTCTCGTTATCTCTCCTTCTACCATTCTTACACTTCCTGCGCTTTCTCTCTCTCTCTCTCTCTCTCTCTCTCTCTCTCTCTCCCTCTTTTTCTGTCCTCTGTCTCATCCTGCGCTGCCCCTCCTTTGTTCCTCTCTCCACCCCCCCCTCTTGCTATTTCTCATCATAACTGGAGAAAATGTTTCCTCTGAGGCGCTGGCTAAGTGCCAGAATTAAAATTCATTCGCGGTCTCCCTCACTTTCTCCTACTCCCTGTGTTTTTCCTTCTCTTTCTCTCTTGCTCGCTGTCTCCTTTCATCACAAGATCATGTTTATTTATATATTTTCTTATTTTTGGAGCTCCTCATCCACACGTCTTGTTCATCAGGCTTTGCTGCAGTGACTTATTATTTTATATAGACAAAGCCGATAATCATTTGTGATCAGTGTGCAAGTACATGAAGGCTGGGTTGAACAAATGATTGGCACAAGGCCACATTGATCTGTGTAATATAGCTTTAAACGTAGCGTGGAGCTCATTATCATGACCACTGGATAGACCAGCTGCTATGTTGCTGTTCCTGTGCTTAATAAAGCAGCAGTTTATGAAAGTTTATGTCAGAAACCCTGAACCTTCTCTACATCCTGGCTCTCATTCGCTTGATTTTCATCCATCTTGTTAGAGCTAATAATTTGTCCTTGAGTTTTTTTTTTTTCTCTTCCCTGTTCTAAATCACTCAGGGAACGCTTGCTGTTTTAGTCAGTCCACACAAAATAACAGCCCTAGTCTGTTCCACTGATGGAGAGAGTGATGATTAATTCAAAGGAGGGGGTTGGTGTTTTCATCTCACGTTACCTCTTAAATTCTAGCAATTGCTGATAGAGTGTACATCTTATAAAATGCTTTTGCATGTACAAAAGGCTAAATATATCTGCCTTTAGTGTGACTAAGTCATGGGAATCAAATCAGACATCTTTGTTGGAGCTCTCTGTGCCCTCCCAGTGTGTTTGAAATGACTGATTTTAATTGAAATGTGAATGCTGACAATGTAATGTTGTAAATGAATTCTTTTAACAGTTCCTGTAAAATATGTGAACCAGGTTAGATCACCGCGTATTGCAAGGCACTGCTCAGTCGTGAAGTCATGAGTATCGGCAGATATTTGTGGTGTTTTATCGCGGTGTCGGTATGGTAGCCGATTCGCGTTCTGCTGGAGTCTCATCTACTTTTGTCCTTTTTATAAAGGAAAGAACAGCAAATACATGATTTAAGAGCTTGCTAAACTTCTTTTCATGCAGACAGTATATCAATAAAATTGAGCTCTAGTGAGTTTAAAGATATCTGAAAAACAATCCTTTTCCTGTTGATTTGAAGCTTCTTAGAGTAGAGATGTACCAAAATCATGATGTGTCAGCACTGGCCTCAGTCACTGGATCAGTTATTGGAAATGTATGTATGTATGTGTGTAACCCGATCTGATCCATTAGTCCAAATTCCCCCATAAGTGCACTGTGTTGTAAAGATATAAGAGTGAGGAGTTACACTCAAGCGAGTCTGGTTGCATGTATTTGTCTCTTTATGGCAGTGGGAGGAAAGTGGAATATTAGCTTCACTTTGACATGTTTTTTTAGAAGGCAGGTGAAGCAAAGTTCAACCATACAAATGTATTATTAACTGCTCAGTTGTATTGCAGTGGTAAAATTCGATTGGTATTGGCAGGTACTCAAGGCTGGTGTCAGACATGAAAAAGTGGCATCAGGCCGCCTCTGATTTTAATACCTCAAGGAAGCCACAGGATGAGTCTGGCAACATGTTGAGTCATAAACCTGAACTGTTGAAGTGGAGTGTTAAGTTTAATCCCTGAAGCCTGTTCAGATGTCTCGAGGTTCTTGATCCTGCGTTTTCAGTTCAGTTGCAAGTGCTTTGATATGGGATTTGCTCTCTTATTGGACCGACTGTCAAAGTGGACACTGCTAATGTGATAGTGTGCGAGATGCTGCAGAGTGTTCCTCCACGCGTAGCACAAGTAGCTACAACTTCACATGTCCCTCCCCGGCCCACAAAGGTCCTCTAGGAAAGCTTCTTTTAGGTGTTGTATGTCATTTCATTGGCTTTCAGGAATATGCCTCATTCATGAGCTGTTATTAAGCACTGATTTGTCCTCATACACTACGGGACTCTTTAGATTTTTAGTCCTCAATTTGGTTTTACGGGCAGGCAGCAAAGCCTGATGGCTAGTTGTAACTCTTTGCTACTGAACTCAGTTGTGTACTTCTGCTAACATTGAAGTCTTTGCTGGCCTGGATGATTGACAGTTACAAGAGGTACACAACAGATGTCAGGAGCATGAAGTTACAAATAAATTCCTGTACGTTAGTCAACACTTACGGCTAAAGTAGTAGTATATTGTGTAAGAACCTTTCATGAATAAAGCCAAATGCTTTGTGCTCTCCTAAGTGCTCCACTCTGAGTTTCAGCATGACTTCTTTCATAAACATCTCAAACCCCCCCCCCCCACACACACACACACACACACACACAACTGCAGTCCAAGAAGTGAAAATGAAACTTAAACAGAAAAGTCTCACTGACGTGGATGGATTTATGACACTCAGTTTCCGCCATGATATTATATCGCAGCTGTTCTGCCACTTTTGGATGTTAAGTTTTGGTCCCCACTGATCATTTCAAACCCCCCTCAACACACACACACACACACACACACACACACACACACACACACACACACACACACACACACACACACACACAGAAAGTAGAACCCAGGTTGAAATAGAAAACTTCACATTTCTCCTTTTAGAAGAAGCTGCCTCTGGAGTTCAGACTCCCGTGAGCTGGAATTTGTTGTTCATCATTTATCGATTCATCATGACCTTTTTCATGCCTTGCTCTTCCTCTGCTTGTATTCCATAACTCTGAATTTAATAACTACATTGAGCGCGCTTTTCCTTTTTAAACACTTCCTGTTAAAATGACACATCTTGGTGAGGTCGATGCAGTCGGAAGTTACTTCATCTTCTTCTGTGCACTTCTGCTTCATTTCGTCGAGAGCAGTGAGCGCTCTTACGTCATCTCAGTCCTGAAGTGGGTAGCGACTTACTCACAGGGTTTGTCTTTCCACTTGTTTGTGTATAAATGTGTCACTGAAAGACATTCAGTACGCTGCACACCGTCCCCCCATCATTGTGAAAAACCAAATGAAGTGTGAGGAGACATTTCCATAGCTGCTGCAGTTGCTGTACTGCAATAACCTGCTTTGTCTGATAATTGACTTCATGTTGTACAGTCTCAGGGGAGTTGAGCTTAGAGGACACACCGGCACTGAAACAGCGCCATGTCAGAGATTATTGTTTTTGCATTGATTCATTTAATTTCCCATCAAAAACTAGATAATCTGCTATTTCAGTAGAGAAACAAAACCTTGATTGGAATTATGAGACCGCAGTTAGATTAAGACCAAGATTCAAGATATGGTCTCTTTTTGCCGATCTCCAACATGCTGATATTTTTACAACTAATTTGGTTGATAGCTGCTGGTTACTGATGTAGATATCCATCCACCCACCCATCCATGCATCCGTCAAGGTCCATCACAGGGCCATCAGGAACAATTAGGGGCTCAGTATCCTGCTCAAGGACACTTGGACATGGTCACTGGGCGAAGCGAGGCTCGAACCAGCAACCCTTCTGTTGCGAGACGGACACTCCAAATGCTGAAAAACATGCAAATATTGTGAATGTCAAAAATATTCTTTTCAATTTCTAAAACCTTTTTTTTTGTGTGTGAAAACCCATAAATTATGTTTATCATGTTGTTTGTTCATCCTAAATGACAGGTTTGATGAACAAAGAGGAAGAGTCTTGAGCAAAACGGCTGATAGAAATAGTACTGATACCAACATATTTAAAAATACACAAAAGTCCTGCACACTTGCAGTGTACCAGTTTATTTTATGATGGGGCAGTGAAAGACCGCATCCTCTTTTTCATATACCTGCCTTTCCCCTACACACCTGTGTCTTGACGTGGATGTGCAGAGTATTTTTTCATGCATACAAACAGACATATGTTGCAGAGGGCGATGTATTGAGGTCAGGAAAGGTTCATGTCTATTTTTTGTGAGATTAGTCGATACAGTAATTATCGTGACAGGCTGAGCAGGTCTGCGTGGTCCACAGGCGTTTGAGGTGGCCAGATAATAACCAGGAGGTTTTTCAGAGAGTTGCTGTGCAGCAGACGATGATCAAAGGCTCTAAAATTTTCATTGTCACGTTTTGTCACACTGTAGATTAATCACCTCTATTTTTTGCATCAGAAGATTCTCACTTCCTTTTCTGTTAAAGTTTGCCAGTCCGCCGACAGCCTGAAGCCTCATCATGTCCAGATAGGTTTTTGAAGTCGACATGTTAAATTGTGTACTTCTCATGCTTTTTCAGATGTAGTCCTCAAGTCGTGTGTGTCTTGGTTTCTCAGGGCTCCGACGACTGCCTCGTGAAGATCTGGGGAACAGATGATGGGCGTTTGTTGGCGACGCTCCGCGGCCACGCGGCTGAGATCTCCGACATGGCCGTCAGCTATGAGAACACCATGATCGCTGCTGGTTCCTGTGACAAAACCATCAGAGTCTGGTGCTTACAGACATGCGCTCCTTTAGCTGTTCTGGAAGGACATGCAGCGTCTATCACCTCACTACAGGTGTGTGTGTGTGTGTGTGCGTGCGTGCGTGTGTTTGTTTGTCTGGGCCGCTCAATGCTATCACGTTTACTTACCCAAGGAAGTCATGTCTTTGGCAGTGCTTCTCTGCAACTATGAGGTGGACTTTCACAAAAATTGGTGGAGGGGTGAAGAATGGGCCAAGGAAAATTCTATACATTTTCTTTGTTATAGCCAAGAGGAAATTATTATTATTATTATTATTATTTTTTTTAACGCTTTGATGTCCTCCTCCAACAGGGTTGTCAAGATGCCTCTTAGATTTGATCAGAAACCCCTGAAGGACTTGCCGATGCGTTACTTTGAAGGCTGTGACTTAAATGGTGCTGCCTTAGCGACGCGGACAAAGTTTCAAAACTTAACACGTTTGATAACAGTCCCTGTCGGAACATCTCTACGTCATCAAAGCGCCAGCTAGTGGTTACAGGAAGTAAGCCTGATGTAACAAATTAACACACAATCCAGATATTTTTAGGTCTCACCACCCTCTCTCTGGAACAGCTGCAGCCTCTGAGGTGCATGTGAATCCAAGTTTTACGTTGGGTTTGGCTCACCTTGGCAGCGGTGTACACTCTCCCAGTGCCCTCTAGTTGTATAATTGGATTACAACATTAGGGTGGCATCGTTTATGCAGCTCCTGTCTGACTTGATCCCGCCGTGTCCGGCTGCGATGCAGCCTCCAGAGCTTTCTGCCTTTATTGCAGAGAAATATTTTAATTCCACGAGTGCTGCTCTGCATCTCAGAAGTGTCCTAGAAGTGGTGCTCAACATCAACTGCACAGAAGGCTTTTCAAAATAGAACCTGTTGACCCTCAATCAAAATTTCACACCAGTCAAAGTGATAACGGGTGGGCCAGAAATCAACTGGCCGAAGATAAAAACAAAGAACCTGAATTTGTTGTCGGCAAATGCGTCAAAGCTCCCAGGCTGATCACGTCTCGTCTTCGCCAATATCGTAATGAATGTTGTTGAACCCTATTTGGGTTAATTGTCCTTTCTTTTTAATTTTTTGTCCTAGCAACATCATTTGATTGCTCATTATGCACAGCTGTAACCTCTAATTGTTTGTGCTTGCAGTTTTCTCCTCTTTGTAGCGGCTCCAAGCGCTACCTGTCCTCCACCGGAGCTGACGGCACCATCTGTTTCTGGCAGTGGGACGCTCGTACGCTCAAGTTTGGGTGAGAGGATACATCGTGCCACCTTAAAACCTTAATGCGTATGCATGTTTGTGAAGCTTGTTGCTAAGATGCTACTATTTTAGTCACAGGTGTGTGGAATAATTCCTGGGTTTAATCTACACTGTCTACTCATCGGCAGAGTCTTTGTGGAACAGGACTGATGTGACCGACATATATTTTGGGTTCTGCAGCATTCACACTTGGTTTTATAACAATTTCAACACCTCATGTGTCCAGTCACAGGCCCAGTAAGTTCACGGAACGTTCCAGACCCGGAGTTCAGATGATCTGCTCCTCCTTTAGTGCAGGTAAAGACAGCTTGCTTTGGTTGTCATGCATGTTTCAAGGACTGGAATATCAACAGAACTGGGAATAAAAGTGTAAAATTAGCCTGGATTAAGTGGAGAGCTACGACAGCAGACGGCCTGGCTCAAGTGGGCCGGCTGCTTTGTGTGGAAGAAGAGTGTGTCACAGTCCTTCAGAGCGTATTTCTGCTTTGAAGTGTTATTGACCTTGAACATTCGATTCAGGACTTGGCTTGTTTGAAACATTCGCTCGTACAAATACAGGAAAAAAAAGTGTGTTTTACAGCAGTTTGGTTCTTGCAGTGTATATGAACCGTTTTTGATGTTTTTGTTCTGGAGACATGAAATAGAAGAGAGGCAATTTCTTTTGTGGACTGTTCCAATTATTTGTGTGTGTGTGTATTTGCCCTGTGGTGTCCAGGTGGTATGTTCCTGGCCACGGGAAGCACGGATCACATCATCAGGGTCTACTACTTTGGCTCAGGTCAACCAGAGAAGATCTCCGAGCTTGAGAGCCACACAGTGAGTCACCATTTAGCCATTTTTGACACATCGTCGAGCATCACGGTTTATTTCAAGAATGCGTCAAGTTTTATCAAGAATTTGTGCCTAAATTTTTAGATTTTTTATTTTTTTTACTAATCCTCTGCGGCTGAGACAGAACACGCCACTAACTAATGACCACAACATGGATTCATTAGCATCAGCGGATGTTGGTCATCTGGGTCCGATGAGTCCCTTCTTCCTTTTTTAGAAAGAATTGGGTGCAATCATGATTTATGAGCTTTTCCGGTTAAACTGGAGGTGAAAAGAAGAATAGTATTTACTCATGTTTACACTTTTTTTTTTTCATTATGTAAAAAAGGAAAATTTGAACAGATAAGAAAATGAGCTATTAATAAGTGATCAGTCATGATGAACAACCATGCGATTAACCCTGTATAATATCTCAATCACTTGACTGCACTTATTTCTACACAAGTAATTAAGATAATTTAATAATGTAATTAACGATTATTGATTGTTATAATTAACAAGTAATTCATGATAACACAGGGTTTAGTCAAACAAAATTTCACACCAGTGCTTGGAAGCGACAGTCCGACAAAAACACAAGCAACAGAACAAGTCTTCTCACCACACATACTCCTGACTTGTCAGCCTGATGTCATGGTCTTCTTTAGCGGATGGACTTTAATTGGTGGTCCTGCTAATTGGTGTGGTTCTGCATTCAAGCCCAGCAAACTCCATTTACTGGGGGAAAAAAAAAAAAAGTCCAGAAAGTTGACCCTGAGTTTAGATGATTCTGTCTAACTCATTAGCTGTAATACACAATAAACTCGTCATAATTTTGACACCTGCCAGAGTAAATACTCATTGTGTTGTTTTCTCCCATATTTTCCAGGACAAAGTTGACAGCATCCAATTTTCACATTGCAGTGACAGGTAAGTTAGCACTGCGTGTTTGTGCGTGCGTGCGTGTGTGTGTGTGTGTTGTGAAGTTTTGTACGCTCATTGCAGTTAGTTTTTATGGGGCCACTGGGTGTTGTAATACCACAGGATGGAGTCAGCAGAAATAATCACTCTACTCACTATGGGATTCATCTTCTCCTCAGTTAACTGGTCTTGAATTGATACTCTGTGCTGTCTCTTCAGTAATTCACAAACACTTTCATTTGAAAAAATTCAGACTAACTGTAACACTTTGGGTTCATTCACAGTTGCTCGGGAGGGTTTCTTAGCATTTTTGGACAGTTGAGCTGCTGTTAAGTGGCTGTCATTATTAGCTTGAAGCAAAAAATGTACGATTCTGTCTGTATTCTGCAGTCACAAAGAAGTGATGCAGAAAGAAAGCTCTGAAGTGGAGCTGTGGCTGGAGGGTCATTAGCTCAATCCCAAGGAAAGTGAAGAAGCAGCGCTGGCCCAACCCTCATTACCAACACTGAGGTGTCCTTGAGCAAGGCCCTTAACCCCGACTGCTCCAGTGGAGCTGCTGGGTGGCCAGCAGATCAGACTGTGGTTGTACTGAGCAGCTTCCAGGTGTGAATGTGATCAGGGCTCTCCTGCTAAAGGGACCATCAGTCTCTGTGAGACTCCCCTTAATGCTAAAAAAAAAACAAAACCAACAGGTTTTAAAAATGTTTTTGCAAGCTCAAAACACCTATTTGTCAAGTCCCATCAGTTTTACTTAAATAACACCAAAAAACAACAAAAGGTTGTCTCATGACACCTTGAATAAAGAGAGAAGGTCCAGAATCCCACTCTGTAGATTAATTAAGTTTAAAGAGACCTAACAATTCCCCGTGAGCCAGCACTCTTGTGGCAGCAGTGATGGAAAAACTAGCTTGGGTATGAGTCGTTGAAAGGCCGAACACACGTCTTGGGTGAAATATACCCACACATGCAGGCGAACACTTGTGCTCGCTGTGTGTGAAACCGAGTGAGCCTGTGTTGAGTTTACAGGGAACTCCTTCACTGTTGAGATAACAGCAGCGAGGGAGATGGACTGCCTAAAGCGAGAAGAGATTTTGAGGGCGGTTACATATAATAAGTGTAACATGATATGTGTGGAAATGTAGGGAAACTGTTATCCTGCAGAAAGCTTGAAGAAAAATATATAGCGATGTTATATGTACAGTCTAGTGGCTGCATGAATCTGTGTGTGTGTGTGTGTGTGTGTGTGTGTGTGTGTGTGTGTGTGTGTGTGTGTGTGTGTGTGTGTGTGTGTGTGTGTTTTAGGTTTGTGAGCGGCAGCAGGGATGGCACAGCACGTATCTGGCAGCTGCAGCCTCAGGGCTGGAGGAGCATTCTGCTGGACATGCAGACCAAATTACCCGGGTATGTGTGTGTAAATCTGTCTCTCCTGGCTGCTCGGCTGTGCTCAGACCTGTGGGTCGGGGTGATCCTCTGGCTTATAAAGTTAAAGTTAAAATTGTTTTTTGTAAAAAAATCAATGTTGTAGGCACAAGAAATGGTGTTGTTTCCATTTCCATGTCCTCACCCTCATCCAGAGTATCAGAGTATTGTGAGATACACAGCTGACATATTATCGTTAAAGTGAGGCATTGATTATCTTCTCTTTGACGAATTATAGATTTACTGCAGGCATCTGAATGAGTGACACAAGTCAGGAACTAGAATTACTATGGATTCTCAATTATTTTGTGTTTATCATGAAATTTGTAGCGGTTCCATCATGGATTTGAACTCAGCTATGATCCATGTGTGTTCAGTGTTTTCTTAGTTTCCAGGATGCCAGATCCTGTTTTATTTTGTTGTACTTCCCCAGTGTGCTATGTCCCGTCTCTGTCCGTCTCCCTTGCCTGTGTCTTGTCATGAGTCCTCGCCAGTCACAGCCCTGCTCCCAGTGTGTCTCACCCAATCATCTCCTTCCCTGCCCTCCTGTCCTTCCTCCTTTTGCTTGTTGCATCATTAGTCGAGTCTGTATTTATGTTCGGCTACTCCTGTCAGTCTCTGTCAGATCCTTATGTCATCACATGTCCCCCTGCCTGGTGACTCCTCCAGGGTTGTCATTTTTGTCAGTGTTTAGCTTCATCGTTTTTTTTTTTGTTTGTTTTTTAATTCTTATTTGGCTAAATCAATCTTAATTTCTTGCCATCCTGCCTCTTCACTGTACGAAAACTGTTTTGTTTTTTTGTTTTTTTTGTGTAACCCCGACATTTCTTATTTCCTGGCTCTGAATTCTGTTTTTCTCAACCGATCCTTATTTTGGCATCCGTGTCTAAGCAGTCAAATCAAACACATCTATCTTTTTATTTATTTACTAAGAAATATTCTAAATAGCAATAAATTGGATGTACCAAAATATAGATGTTGTTGTTGTTGTTTTAAATCAAACCCATCTTCTTATGATAATCATTGTTTTACTCTGAATGTTGCTGTTAGTGTTTTGCGTTTGAGAGGATTTAATCTGCATAAACACAGGAAGGGACAAGCAGCAATGTGGTCACCAGATCCTGGAGTGGCCGTGAGCGACCAGCTTAACTGTCAGCGTCGAGGAGTTTTTGACAAGCGTCTCCGCTGTCTGTGTTTACTTAGCTTTTGGGGGTGACTCACAGACGCAGCAGCAGCATGTCCACCAAAAGTTTTTTTTTTTTTCCTTCTTTTATTCAGCAAGTCTTGTTAAAAAATGCTTTGGTTCTGCACGGAAACCCAGAATTTTCTAAATGGAATCCATATTTCGGCAAATTCCACACTAGTCCACATCTTGCAGTTCTGCAGTTCAGTCTAATTCTGTGATTCCGGCACCGTGGACACCAACAGGCCCTGACTTCATGGACAAAGATCAACTTGAAAAGATTGATTAGAGACAATCTAAATCAATGGAACATGTGGCAATAGTTTATAATTAATCAGTGTAAAACTGGAGAGATATTTCTTAAATTCTTTGGTGTGATCTCTAACTCCGAAGTACCCCCTTCCAGGGGACGTTCAGAAACTAGTCTGGGAACCGCACAAGAGAGTATTTTCTCAGTTTGTATATGTATGTATTCATAGCTGTGTTGGAAATGATCATTTTCAACTGTCCTGAGATGTGGAATTGTTTTAATTGAAATGATCTGGCATGTATTTATTTCCTGTGTAAAGTTTAAGCTAAACCAACCATGATTGTTTGATGATGACATCATTGTTGGTCCGTCACTTTGGTGCATATGGGTCTAGTGATTCACAGCATCCTCACTTACCCTCCAGGAAGTACAACCCTCCACCGCTGGAAGACAAGGTGACTAAGTTGAAGGTTACCATGGTAGCATGGGATCGCCACGACAGCATGGTGATTACAGCCGCCAACAACCTGACGCTGAAGGTGTGGAACTCCACCACCGGAAACCTCGTCCATGTTCTGATGGTATGTGGCGATGAAACACATTCACACGCTAACGCAACACACTCAAACACACATCTGCTTAATCTTGAGCCTGATGCAAAGTGGCAAGGTTTCAATAGCAAATACGCTTATGCCCATTTGTGCGCCCGTCTTATAAAGAGGCGTGGCCAGGCTTATCTTCCGCACATTCCTTTCTTGATGGAGCACGTAGCGTTTGCGCTTTGACCAACTGGAGCAGCAGGTCTCAAATCTAAATCCTCTGCTTTTGTTCCTTTGTTTTGTTTTCTTTGACCTTACCTGTCAACATGGTGGTGAAGTTGCTGACAGGGATTGTTGAAAAGTGCTGTGTAAAGCACTCTTGGATACTCTGACTTGGGATGTTTCGTATTTGCCTAGAAAAAAAAGGTAATTCCAAGGAATGATACCCCCTGAGCAGCACGGCTCAGGAGGTGGAGGGGCCGTCCTGTGATTACTGGTTCTGTCTCGCTGGTTGGATCCCGTGAGACCATGTCGATCTGTCCTTGAGCAAGATACCGAATCCCCAATTACTTTTGATGAACATGTTGATACCTTGCATGATCGCGGGCGCGTGTGTGTGTGTGTGTGTGTGTGTGTGTGTGTGTGTGTGTGTGTGTGTGTGTGTGTGTGTGTGTGTGTGTGTGTGTGTGTGTGTGTGTGTGTGTGTGTGTGTGTGTGTGAGAGAGATATTGGTAAATGGGCCAACAATACGAAGTGACTTCAGTCCCTCACATTGGAAAGACGCTGTGTACAATCAACCGTTTCTGTCGTAGGGGGTAAAGCTGTCATCCAAGTAACCAACACTGATTTCTCTGAACTTCTCCTTCATGTAGTAACTGCTGTGTACTCATCAAGTCCTTAATATTGTTAATAACAGGGTCATGAGGATGAGGTGTTTGTCCTGGAGCCACACCCCTTTGACCCAAGAATCCTTTTCTCAGCGGGGCATGATGGGAATTGCATAGTGTGGGATTTAGCCAGAGGAGTCAAGATCCGCTCCTACTTCAACATGGTGAGACTGCTGACCAGCTGACTCGTGCATCATCACTTTGTCTCTCCGCCTGTCCACCTCTATCCTGGAGGGTGTGGTTATGGGTTGTAATACCTCCATGTCTCCTCCATGTTTGCATTGTTGCAGAACCATCATATGGCCAGTACTTTGAGTCCATAAGTTTAATGGAGGTGTGCCTAATAAATTGGCAAGTGTGTGAATTTCTCTTTCTCCCTGGGTAGATCGAAGGCCAAGGGCATGGAGCGCTGTTTGACTGCAAATGTAGTCCAGATGGTCAGCATTTTGCAGCCACCGACTCCCATGGACACTTGCTCATCTTTGGCTTTGGCTCCAGCAGCAAGTATGACAAGGTACAGCAGGCACAGCAGGCATACCATTTCTATTTGTACACACGTCTTCATCTGTTTAACAGCTCATTTTATTAGTAAAAACAAATTCCTGTGTCGTGTTGGGTTAAGATTTGGGCCTCATGAAAGCTCTCTTATTTTTCCTCATATTTCTGTATTGCACAAAACAGTAAGTTCTTCCCCTCCTGCATATGTGGATGATTTTTGATTTGATTTGACTTAATTTTTGAATCGGCTGCGAATTTGCAATCAGCATAAAGCAATGCCCCAATTAACTTCACCAAGAAGAAGAAAAATGCACCAAAGACAGTTTGACGCAACTGGACTAAACAAGGACGGTGGATGTATGCAGCAGAAAGAAAAAACAACACATTTATCCTTGAGTGGAAGCCTGGGCTGGGTACTAAAAGTGACCCGACACAGTAAAAAGCTCACTGTTGTGCAGAATACAACAGGACGGATATCTTGCACATTTTTTCAGATAAAAACCTGTGACCTGCTGTGTGTAGAAATGTCCGCCAGCTATTCAGTGTTCATGAGTAGTGGGCTCCACCTCTGAGTGAGTGCATATCAGTGTCTGGTTACACTCAACCACCTGCTGATACACTGAAAACCTCCTTGGAGAGTTTTGGTAAGGACCTGACAAGCTGCATGTCCCATAGCGCAGGACTGACCTGCCTGGAGGAAAATAGAGCAGGAAGGGCCGGTATGCTGAAGAGGAGGCAGGCACCAGCACAACCACCCTGATGTGTCCAGTGAGCGCAGACTGAGCTGCTCGCTCATCGAAACTCATCACCTGGTCAGCTGTTGATAGTTGGCCTTATTCATAAGACAGTACTTTTATTAAGTTGTTAAAGGCGTTTCCTATGAGATCCCACTCACATCCCCGTTTTAACATTCCTGTGTCGCTAGTTTCTCTCTTGAATTAGACCTAAAATCCTGATTGTGTGTTTTTTTTGTTTGTTTGTTTTTTTGCTAACAACACAAGACACTGTGTGCTTCCAGCTGAGTTTATTACGCTTGCTAGAACCTGGACCGGGCTTTGTAAAGTAGTTTGACTGCTGGACGTGTCGCAAAATGCTGCAGAAACTCCAGCGCAACGTGATCATGAGATGAGAATGAGGATACGTGTCTCACAACGCACTTCAATGTGATTGTGATCAGATTAATCTGATTATTGCTTTCTACGGCTATGACCCTCTTCAGGTTGGTCTCGCTACCAACTGCAGCTTACAGGGAAAAATCTCATTCAATATATTTTCATCGGATCAAACTAAACGTTTTTCTACAGTCTTTTCACATTGAATTGCCTTTTTTTAAAATCATCATTGTAATATTTCACAGCACGAAATGCTAGTTGACGTTTGTTAAGTCTTAAGTTTCCATCTTGCATGGGAGAAGTTCAATTTGGACTGAATGTACTTGGTTATTTCCCACCTCTGTTTCAGATAGCAGACCAGATGTTTTTCCATACTGACTACCGGCCACTGATCCGGGATGCCAACAATTACGTGCTGGATGAGCAGACTCAGCAGGCGCCGCACCTAATGCCCCCTCCCTTCTTGGTGGATGTGGATGGGAACCCCCACCCCCCGAGATATCAGCGACTAGTGCCTGGTAGGGAGGGCTGCAGGGACGAGCAGCTGATCCCTCAGATGGGCGTCACATCGTCAGGTACAGAAGCCGAATCAGACCGGGAGCTCGTCGTCCTGGCAATATCTGAGAGCATGGACTCAGTTGTAGTAAAATCTTCATATGCTTGTACTCTTCAGACTAAATATTCACCTGGAGGTGATGCTGTCACATTCCCTCTCGTCACATCCCGTGTGTCAGCTGATCAAAGACACTTTTGTTAAACTGATCATGCTGCTCACATTGCCTGCCACTAGATAAGAATGTTATCAGTCCGTGAATGTGCTTAATCACACTTTCCCTGAAACTACTACAGCAGCATTGGCAGTTAGAACCAAAATTAATAAGGCGGGGAGATCAGCAGACATAAAGAGTAGTTAATGAAACACACTAGTTGTGCTCGTGGAGGCGGTTAACCAGGCAAGGTGGAAACTCCCAAGTGACAGCTCTGCAAAGGCTTCACTGTATTGAACAGTGCTCTTTAAAAGCTCTCTTGGAACTGAGATGAAATTTGAAGTAAACCCACCTCAGTTTTACCTCCTCAAGCTGATTGCAGATGATTGTGATGTGCAGAGTCTAGGACTTTTTAGCTGGCCTCAATTTATACATATAAATTCATAGAATAAGATGAGTATCATCTGAAGACGTGGACCTCTCTTTGACTGTAATTTAGGTTAGATGCACTGATTTAATTTTACCAGAGTCATCTTTTTTTTTTCCTCTTTTCCTCTTGAAGTCCCCTCTTACACAATTTCCTTGTATGTCAGGCCTGAACCAAGTGGTCAGTGAGCAGGCGGTGGACGGTCCTAGTCCCCTGGATACAATGATCCAGAGGCTTCAGCAGGAACAGGACCAAAGACTGGGCACCAACGACCTCTCTGCTCCCTCTGCTATTGCCGCTAACACCAGGGCCAGCAGAGGTACAGCTAAACAATCACCGTTACAACCCTTCTATCCACCACTCAGCCGAGTTCCCTGTCCTCATAATTCTATACAGAAAAGCAGAACTATATTAATTAACAATGTCTACTGATGATAGAAATTACATGTATCATTTTGGATGAGAGGGAGGTGAATTCTCCCTGGTGATTTTTCCCCCCCATACAAACATGTAAGAGTTTACTGTAATAAGTTCTTGCATGGAAAAGAAATACACTCAAGGTATTTTATTTTGAAAACTGCCTCAGAAGAATTTTTTTTTTTTTGGATGCAAAGAACCCCAGATAACTTGTGCCAAACCACTTCCCTGCTGAAATGATAATTAGATTCATTATTGAGTCAGTCTACCAAAAACAATAAAACAAAAATTATTTTGGGTATTGTTATTGCTTTTATGTCCATTACATTTACTTACGAGGGAAGTTCATTGTTGGCGACTGCATATGGGACACAAACACTGAACAACAATCATTAAATCAATTAATGTTTTTCCCCCCCAACATTTCGCCATCCTCTCAAATGGGATCGTTAGACGCTTCTCTTATTCTCGGGTCATAATAAACAGAATGTTTTTGTTTGAGACTACCAGTGAAACGATGTCACCTGGACTGTTGGAAATTTAACCAGAGGAAATTCTCCAGCTTTGTCTGAAAGTAAGGACACAAACAACAACCATTTTCAGTCTGTTTGCTGCTGAGAATTCTCATTTAATTATGTTTTTATTCATTGCACTCGTGAGGTACGCTGAAGCAGATGCAGCACCAGAGTGAATGATCGACTAACAGCCTCATCCTTCACCAACTAAACAGGTTTATCACCTTTATTGCTGTTGACACTGACACCTCCTCCTGCAGGATCAGTGGGCTCGCCAACGGAGGTGCACTCCCCGCCCAATGTGGGTCTCCGTCGCAGCGGGCAGATCGAAGGGGTCCGCCAGATGCACAGCAACGCACCGCGCAGCCAGATGGCAACAGAGGGAGATCTGGTGGCCTGGAGCCGCAGGGTGCTGGTTCCTGAGCTGGAGAACGCCTCCGTCAGGTAAAACACACACACACACACTCACACACACACACACACACACTCTTTACTGTGGGGCCATCTATTTAAGAAGTTGTAGCATAAAACCAAGTCATGACTGTGTTTGTGCATTTGTTGTGAAGGAGACAGGTCAACTGGCGTGAGGCTAAAGGGGAAGAGGAGATCAATATTTACCAGTCAGAACGGAGGAGACGCACCATCCACTCTCTCCCCAAAGAGAGCAGGGTGAGTGAATGTATTAAACCTTTTAATCCAGGCCTCCATGTTGCATAATGGCAGCGTTTCTATTTTTCATTTTCTGTTTATTTTTACCTCACGCTGAGGGGGTTTTGTGTTGATGCTGATTGGTTGTCAACAGGATCACCTAAAAACTACCGGGCCATCATAATATTCCATTTGAATTAACATTAAATCATTGATTCATTATTATTAGTGTTACATCACTTCACATGTCTACCACCCTACACAAACTAGTAATCGTGGACTCTTGATACATTCTAAAGCGTATCTGCTGGATATCAGTGTCTGTATGTCTCATTTTTTCACAGACAGAAACAAATAAATTTCTGATTTCCATTAACCCTGGTAGAGGATTGTAGTGTGGCTCAATGAAGTGTCATTTAAATTTTGGGGAAGCTACGAATTAATGGGTGAATAAACGTTTTTATTTGTACTTATTTAGTGGTTTTGGTAAGAGTTTAGGCTTTTTCTTTTTTGGGATATCTGAAACCAGAAGGCAAAATTTTCTCCAAAAAAAAAAAAAAAAAGAACTGTTAAACTTGTCTCCCCAGCACAAACTTTGATCTTCACTTCTTTTTCTGTAGCTGCTTCTTTCACATACCCCCCCACACACACACACACAAAAACCCCGGCAAAAGTACCTGCGACGGCCCTGTAAACGTAGATTTCCCACATTAATGCCCAGTGCCACTGCTTTAGGAGAAGGCTTCCGTCTCTCACCATATAAAAATTGAGGTGGTGGCTGCTCCAGATTTTGCGCGATACGGTGCCACTCAGGTCAGTCTCATTCAGTGCAAACTGAGCAGACCAAGCACGTGACGGATCGCTCTTCTGCTGGAACTCATGTTGTTGTTTTTGACACTGTGTTACTTCTGCTCACACGTCGCTTGTTCGTCCCAGTGATGGGACCAGACCACCCTGCATCCTCAGGCTACTCTTAAACATTGGATACGTTAATAAAACCGTGGGTCAAGATGTTCACATTTTCATGAATATAATTAACATGTACTGACATTTTTATTAATTTCTTAAGAAATTTTACATGGACCTTGGCGGTGGTTTGTGGTTCTGAGCGCACTCGTAGTTAATCAAGATTCCTTGTTTCCTCATTTTCCTTTTCTGACCTGCTGTCCCCAATTATCATTCTGCTATCAGTCCTTACATCACCGGAGTTGTTAAGATTGATTCTGCCTTTCACGTTCGCTACTCTCTTTCTCATTGCAGGTTCATCCCACATCAGAGTGTGTAGTGGATGAGGGGAGGAGGAGCCAGGGTAACCATGGTTATCAAACCCGCGCTGCCATGGAGGAGACGAGTCGGCAGAGCGCCGAGGCTGCTGACGATGATGACAGCACCTCGGAGGTAGATGCTGGACTGTTTCAGTTACCTTCCCCAAGGATGTGAAGGTTTTTTTTGTGGCGTTTGTCTGTCTGCCAGCAGGATTATGCAGAAACTGTGAGGCTGAGTACAGGCCAAGGAAGAACCCATTAAACATTGGGGCACCCTGAAACGTGGTGTTCTTCTTCCTTCAAGCAGTCAAGCTGGCCAGCATTGCCATAAATCAGTGGAATATTGTCGTAGTCAATTCATACGTTGAGTCAAAGATAAACCAACTCCTGCTAACTGGTGGACAAAACTGCTTAGTTTGAGTGACAACAGTAGAGGTTTGTGTTGGGTTGATCACATAAGAGCACATGTGTTTTCAGGGAGAGGTGGAAGTAAGGCAGATAAATGGACATTCATCCGAGGAGGAGAAGGAGGAGGAGACAAAAGAGCCCTGGCCAGATGACCACAGTAGTTCAAGGTGGTACACACACTGTACATCACACACATTTATCATTGCAACTAGCCCCTACATGCACACACTGGGTGCAAATGAAGACAAAAGCGTAACCTTATATTTTATCTTTTTCCTCGTAATGTATTCGCAGTGACTACTCGAGCGATTATTCAGACTGGACAGCAGATGCAGGGATCAACCTTGAGCCGCCCAAGAAGAGTGTCAAAGTGAAAAAGAAAAGCAGCGGCTCAGAGGAGGATGGAGAGAAGAAGAGGGACCCCAAGAAGGAGAGAAAGAAAGACAAAGTAGACAAAGATGGCGCATTACCAAAGAAGAAGCAGCCAAAGGAGAAGAGGAAGGTTTGTCATTGCTGCTGGAGGAAGTTTGTGTCCAAACCCAATATGTCCTGGTATGAAAGAGCTGAAAAATCGTTGCATTATTATTTTTTTCTGTTTGTCAATCAGAGGACGGAGTTTCAGGAGCAAGGGCTAACTCTGGAGGAGTGGCTCCCCTCCTCCTGGATCACGGACATACTCCCGCGGAGATGTCCTTATATACCCCAGATGGGAGACGAGGTAAACACCACCTGTTCCTGGTCCCTCTTTACCACATGTGCATTACTTTTCTGTTTAAACCAAAACATTGGCTCGTGTTTTACATAGCAACAAGACTGAAGATCTGCCCCCGGCCATATGAGCCTGTGATGCTCTTTTCATCTCAGAAACTGAAAATTCTTAAAAAGAGAAGCGGAGAGACAAGTTTGCTCTGTTTTTGGTAAATGCCGGAGACGCCGATAATAAAATCCTCGTATCGTGGCCAGAACTTCTCACTCTCGTTAGCCATGTTGCTGCTATGCGTGCGCAGGAAACAAGGGGGAAAGGGTGAGGGGGAAAGCTATGGAAGCTCCTGGGGGACAAAAGGTGGGCCATAGCAAGAAGAGTTAAAAACTCAAATTTTTTATTTTTTAAATTGTCCGCAACAAAAAAACTCGAATTACTCGATAAAATCGATACATCACCCAGGCCTACTGTTTGGTGGATCCAGAAGTCTGAAAACACCAGCCATGTATTATTAACTTGAAGCCAATAGTGACCAGCTACTAGCAACAGCAAAACCTTCTGAAATATCTGTTTACAAACTCTCAAGCGCGTAGTCTTGTATAATCCTGTTCACGCAAGGACGAAAGAAGATCTCCTGGACATCAAGATAACCAACTGAACGCTTGAAGTGTGAATTACACTGAGCCAAGTACCTTTTTTTGATGCTGTAGTGTGAGTGAAGGAAGGTTTTGTTTTGTTTTGTTTTGTTTTGTTTTGTGTTAGCCGACTTGCTTTTGTGTAGCAACACATGCACCGACAGCAACGCTGCTGCTCACTAATTATCCACAGGAATTGAAAACGTCTGTTTGTGGGAGAATATTCTGGTGAGTTTAGAGGAGTTAGGATGAACCCTGAGTCTCTGTGGTGCAACCAAACCAACACAGATTTATTGTTGAAATAACAAGTTTAAACAGGGTTTAGTGTGGACCGGGCTGCTGGTCCACTAAAACAGCCGCTATTGATTACGGCTGCTTTTAACTATCATCATTCTAAGCTGCTGCTCATCATCCTCATTTAACCAACTACTTCGAGCTGAATCCCAGTTCTGGCGTGCTCGTGGTTCCGCTCCACCTCACTTTCACTTCAAATGCTGAGTTCAACTCCTCAGAGGGAAACATAAATATCCTCAATGTCTGCACCAAATGTCTTGGCGAGATATTTCATTTTCACACCGACGGCATCGCTATCCCCTTCTACCGGCATGGCAACAAATGTCGTCCCCCCCCATTGTTGTTTTATATTTAAAGAAATATTCTGGAAAAAAAAAAACAGTGAAATACCCACAAGGCAAGATGTTTCCAGGATGTCTGGAAAAATATGCAGGATCTGGTTTTAGTTGCTTTATTCTGTTACCCCCTGGTAGCCCAGCATCTGACATGATTTGTGTCTGTGCAGGTATACTACTTCAGACAGGGCCACGAAGCCTACGTGGAGATGGCCAAGCAAAAAAAGATTTACAGCATCAATCCTAAGAAGCAGCCCTGGCACAAGATGGAGCTACGGGTAAGGAGGAGTGTGACAAAGATGGATTTCAGACTCTCCGGAGAGAGACATCGCTCTACAGAGCCCATGTATCTGAAGATTTGTTCTGTTTTTTTTTTTTACTCGTGTGCAAGCAACCATGGAATATAAACGTCTTGAAGGAACAGTAGAGCAATTGAACAAAAAGCAGAAAATTAAAGTAAAACTCAGTGTGACAAAGTCGTCTACGAAGACTATCTTTCATGGGAATAACATTGAGGTAATATTATTAATCATAATTATAGGTAGTATTTTTATATGTTGTGGTTCTCAGGAGCAGGAGTTGATGAAGATCGTTGGTATTAAGTACGAGGTCGGCTTGCCCACTCTTTGCTGTCTGAAGCTCTCTTTCCTGGACCCGGACACCGGTAAACTGACCGGAGGATCCTTCTCTATGAAGTAAGTTTTTAACTCTGCACCGTTTAAATATGTCCTAAGACGCGAAAGAGTTCATGCGGTTTTGTACCAAAATCAGTGCTCGGCTCACTGATAGAGAATCACATATTTTCTTGTGCTATTGAAAAGCAAAAGACTGAATACACAAATAAGGGCCCCGTCTTCCACAAAGTTCAGTGCTTTTATCTCACACAGCGCAAATAATCATGTTTATGGAGGCCAACCCAGAAGTTAGCGTCACTCTCGGTTCTCTTCCCCCAGACGCTAACGGGATCTTTACAATGAACTTTGGGTTTTTTTGTTTTTGTTGTTGTTGTTTTTTTTTGTGTGCAAAAGATCAGCTCTGTGTCAATCAAATTTGATGAGGCGTGCACGTTTTGTCTCACATGACAATCTTCCCCAGTGAACGGCATTTTGAGGATATTACAAGAGTACATATGGTTGTTAAAAGTACAAAGCTAACTTTATGCTATGAAGGAACTACACCGCAGGCACATGGCTGCACGATTAGCCTTGCAACACAGTCTTAAGAATAAGTGAACACAGCGCAACTTGCTGGTCATAAACCAGCTAATAGCCAGAATTGAAGGGATGGAGGGAATTTGACTGGAAGGTCAAAAACAAGGCTTTTTAGTACTGAAGTCATCACGGCCAAATATGGAAAATCTTCAGGATTGTGTAGCGGGGGCTGTAGTGGCACAGCTTAGGCGTTCCCTCAGGGAACCAAACAGTGGAAAGGGAACTGTATTTGTTAAGGATCCTCACTTATCTCTCTAATGGACATCATCCTCCTCTGTTTTCATTCTAATTCAGGTTTTATATTTAAGGCTGTGGAACTTTTCATCTGCTTTTGCTTTTTGTTTAACATCAGTACTTGTTGTGTGAGTGACTGCACCAATTAATATCAAGACGGACGAAGAACGATGTTAAAATAAGGCTTTGACGCTCGTATGGATTTACGGTCACGTGGGATATTAGTTATTTAAAGATTTCTTTGTTTTAAAATTTCTTAACGTTCCATTAAATTCATTTTTAAAAACATATGACCATCTGGAATGTCAATGCACTAAATGATTAAATGTCTGAATTCATTTGGCATTAATAAATGGTGAAAAATAATGAATAGATAGATAATAATAAACACTATCTTGACACAAGACCCCTGAATCATTCAGCCCATTATTCTTGGCTGACATAATAAAAAACGACTAATGATGATGTCATCACTCTACTTCCACCAGCAGGTGTATATTTTGTCCTGTGGTTGTGTTGCAGGTACCACGACATGCCAGATGTCATTGACTTCCTGGTGCTGCGGCAGCAGTTTGACAACGCCAGGAAGAGACAGTGGAGTATAGGTTAGCCAACGCTGCCTTTTCATGTGTTATATTTGTATTGATTACCAAATCTATGTCAAATACTTTTACTATTTCAGCTGCTCTTAAAGGCTGTGGTCTGGTCACAGGTGACAGGTTCCGCTCTGTGATCGATGACGCCTGGTGGTTCGGCACCATCGAGAGCCAGGAGCCCTACCAGCTCCAGTACCCTGACAGCCTGTTTCAGTGCTACAATGTCTGGTAATGCCTCCCCTCACATTGACTTAATTCCGATAATGTTCTGGTTCCCCCGATGATGTATTTACATTATTAGAGTGACCCGCCGCATCAAACCAAGTGTTGACATTTCCTTTCAAAGTTGCATCATTGAATGTCTCCTATCAGAGGAATAACAAAACCAAGATGACTCACAACAAGGACCTTGCTTGTGATTCAGGGTTAATGTGTTGAGGAACTCATTGTTTGTACCACAGAAAGAGTCGCTAAAAGCAGTATTTTGCTGCAGTTGAAGCACCGTGGAAGAACACCAGGAATGTGCAAAGCCTCTGTAACCGTCACTAGAAATTACATTGAGTTCCCTGACAGACGTCCACAGACCAGGACTTCGTGGTTTGGCTTCAAGAAAACCAGGATTACTGCAAAATTTAACCTTGACTGTGTTCAGTTAGCAGTTATTAGCTTAACAAGTTAATACGTCATAGATCTCTGACACGGTATCTTTAATGTAAATACGCTGAACTTCCAACACAGAGGAGCTGTTCGCGGCTGTTCATGGAATTTTTCAAACAGCTTCAATCAAAGAACACATTATTTGAAATTGAAATCTCTTCACACTTTAGCTTTAAAATAAAAAAAAGCAAGTTCTAAGTCCTTAAAAAGTAGAAAATAGGGTATTACTTAAATATAAGGCTTTGTGAAAATCGGGTTGTGAACACGAGCGCAGCAGGAAGTGTTTTGTTTTATGATCTGACATGTGCAGGAAAATGCCGTTGAAAGGTTTTAAATGTCAGTTTTGATACATTTTCATCTAAAAGAGTCCTGCAGGGATGAGGTGTTTCCAGAGACCAACACAGAAGTGAACACCCCGCACTCCCTCGGCAAAAAGGCAGTCAGATCTCAACGCAAGTTGTTGGATTATTGCTGAAATTTAGCTCTGTGGCAAACGAAAGGTGATTAGACTTAAACAATTTACGTTGCGAAATCTCAAGAAATTAGTGCCACTTCTGTGATTATTTGAGTTTACAAGCACTTGCTAGAGGTTCAAAGCTAATGTTGTGCTATGAAAACTGCACTACAGACACACGACTTCAACACACAACTACATCTCACGCTTCTAGATGATGTTAATATGCTCGAAATCCTCTGAAGTCTTGTTTTAGCCACTTGTTAGCAACCTTTATAAGACACAGAAAAGGCTTCAAAAGTCGCTACAGTTGTGTTTACTGACACAACGCCGTAGATCAAAACCTTAATGTGTTTCAAGCTAGTGTCAGGCATTTAACCAAAAAGCAATTAACCGTGAGATGAGGAAACCAGATACTGAGGAACACTAACTCACTTCTGGGACTCTCTAATGTCCAGCGCTGAGACAGACTCATCGAGCATTCACAGGCTCAAAGCGGTTAATATTTGAATATAAAAATGAAATGAAAAGGTTTTTCTCCTCAGGAGCAAATCCTTATTCTTGTGTGTGTGTTTTTTTTTTAATGCTGTATGATTCTTGAGAAACACCCCCCCCCCCAGGTTGAGGTGACTCAGTTCTCAACATCGCTGGACTTTAGCGGTAGCAGACGCGTGTCGACTGAGTTCTCACATCATGGACTGTACAGTTGGTCACTTGGTGCGAAGTGAACTGGTGGATTGGATGAGTGTGAGATCTGACTTTCCACTCCACACCAGCAGTAGGAAATCTGAAGCCGTCGCTGGAAAATGATTTACACGCAGCAGAAATTGACAGATTCCAGGCAAATGCAGCCAGACAGCTGCTGACAGCTGCTCTGGTAACGTAGAAGACTTATTAGTTAGTACACGTCACTGCATCCCACTCATTAACTGCATAAACACCTCGTGGCTTCAGTGATTGAAGAAAGCTGATAGAAGTGTAGGGATGGCGGTTTGGTTTTAACATTCACGCTGATGTCCTTTGTTTTCTGTTGCTGTCGCTGACATTTTTACTTTGAAGTACGAAGAAGCGGCACATTGTCTGCTTGTATTATTGTTTTCCCTCCAACTGAAAACCTTGTCGAGTCTTGAAATAGGTCACCTTTGCAGAATATATTAAAAACAAAAGTAAACAAGCAGATGTGATAATGTTGATGAGTCATGTGTTTGTCATCTAGCTGGGACAACGGCGACACGGAGAAGATGAGTCCGTGGGATATGGAGCTCATCCCTGATGATGGTGAGTCCACACACACACACACACACACACACGCACACACACACACACACACACACACAACTTTTGCTCTCCACAAATACAACTTTTCACAAAAATGTCAAAACGTTTATTTCCGCGCAGCCACCTTCCCTGACGAGCTGGGCACGAGTGTCCCCCTGACAGAAGACGAACACAAGGATCTCCTGTACGTCCCACTGGATGGAGAATGGGGCTGCCGCACACGTGCAGAAGAGTGTGAACGTATCATCAAAGCCATCGACCAGCTCTGCACACTGGGTATGACATCATCGCACCTCGTGAAAAATAATACCTCGTTTATGTCACAGAAGTGGGAATGTGAAGTTGAGCCACGAGGGCACATTTCTGGTAAAGCAGCAGCATGACTCGACAGAACATGAGTCAGAGCTCTGAGCTCAGCAGCGCGAGCCCAGTGGGGCCGCCGCTCTAATGCTAACAGGAGTGAGCTGCTAACACATTGTTGCTTGAATTCCCATTATGTGATGTAATGTCACATTAGACACAGATTTTGTACTACTGCAATACTCCCTTTGGAGGAAAGCTGGGGCGAGGGCGCCCTCTAGTGATACTTTGGCAACTGATGACACAGGAGCGCCCTCAGATCTAGGTGTTAATCCCACGCCGCGTGCTGCTGTTGACTCTCAGGACCAGATTGTAGATGAATTTGTTACGGTTCCTTTTGAATATCAAAGATTAGACATCTGTCTGAGTTCATTCATTGTTGGGAGGAGATGTGGACTTTAATTCACCTGCACTTTTATGACAAACACGCATGTTGATGAATCAAACACCCATCTGCTGCTGCTGTGATTGACAAACTTAAACTCCTTTTTCCAGCAGCAGCTGATAAGAGTGTTTGCGACTTTTAATAATTTCCCATTCCTCTTTTGTCACGGTTTATAATCCTCTTTGCTTATCTCCCTATCTGCACTGTCGTGTCATCCTCAGACGTCGCAGCACCATTTGCCTTCCCAGTGGACCTGCAAGCTTACCCCACCTACTGCACAGTAGTGGCCTACGTCACCGACCTCAGCACCATCCGCCAAAGGCTGGTGAACCGCTTTTACAGGTGAGATAAGAAGAACTGCAGAATGAGAGAGAGAGAAAAGGTATGAAAGAAAGAGGATTCAACACGCACTGAAACAAATGTGTGTTTCCGTCCCAGACGACTGTCCTCTCTGATGTGGGAGGTTCGTTATATTGAACACAACGCCCAAACGTTCAATGAACCAGGATCGTTCATCGTGACGACGGCCAAGTTTGTCTCTGACCTCATGCTGCAATTCATAAAGTGAGTATGTTGTGTGCGCAATAGCGTTACGCCAGTGATTCTGCCTTTTTTTTTTTTTTTTTTTTAGGGGAAATGAATGAAGCATCTTTAGCTGTGAGGGTTCCGCTTGAAGCTGCAAAAATTACATTTGGCTCTAAACTGAGCTAAAAATGTCAGTGTTACTCATTTAGCGTTGGCCTGAGTCAGATCCTCCAGTCACTAATTCATGTTTCACTTCCTCAGGGACCAAAGTCTGACAGACCTCATGCCGCTCTACAAAACTATGAAGAAGGCGACCTTCTCTGACTCTGAAGACGAGGTGTGTTTGCTGATGTGTTAATCGTAGTTTGCCTTTAAACGTCTTTCAGCTGTGCTCCTTTCCACTTGAAGAGTTGAGAGAGTGTAGGAAGTGGTGTGCATCAGTTCCTCCCAGACAGACATGTGGGAGTCAAAATTATGGAGCGCGTGCAAAATGCAGAGGATCTTTAAAATCAAGTTGAATTCAACTCAGAACCTCCGTCATTTTGTTCACCGAGTCAGTGATCGGTTCCCCAGAAAAGTCTTTGTATTATAATCCAGTCCGTCCCTCGTCCTGTAAAACAAAATACGTGGCATAACAAACACAATCTCATTATCTGGGTCAAACTGAATCAAACTGTATGGAGGAAAATATGATCCTGGGCCTCAAATCTCAGGGGTTTTGTGGCGTTCCCTGAGGGCTGAAGGCCCACTTGTTGTTGAAGTGGCTGCGAGCTGCTGCTAGCTGCTGCTAGCTGCTGCTAGCTCAGCAGCCTCCCAGTGAACACCGAGGCCCAGTTTGATTACAGGAAGTCCAGTACCACGGAGTTTCCTGATGGTCAGATAGCTTTCTCGTTTTGGTTAGCTGTTCTCAGGAAGCTAACTCAGGTCGCACTGCAGCTGACTTCACTGGTCTGAGGCTAAACCTGGCAGGAAAACCAGCTTGGTACGGTTACGATCATCTGTTAAATATTACCTTGGTACCATCTTGGTGCGACCGGCTCAGATAGTGTGCTGGGTTTGGCTGTCATCGAGTACGGCGAGCTCGTCGGCAGGAGCGCACAGTCAGAGAGGAGTAACACACGTTACTCACACATATGCACACACACAGTTGCTACTAGTTTCTACGGGAGAAATTAAAAATGTGGAAGCAGTTAGAGCTCTGCCTCCTGTTTCATCTGGACGTGAGAAGAGTAACACAACGTTGCTCTTCCTGTTTCTGACACAGGACGATGAGGAGGATGACGAAGACACGAATACACCTGGGACTTCCACGCGGAACCACAAGGTAGAATGCAGAACACTCCTCCGAATGTTTACCTGAATACCAAATCATGTGACTCCAACAGCCAGAGAAGTTAAGGTGAGGCACTTTTTTGCTCAACTTACGATGTCATCGTGACACCTGTAGGGCCGGCGACCTAAGCAGCGCCAACTGCGAACCCGACCTCCTTCTTATGACCCTCACGCCTGGAAGGGACGCTGCAAGGAGCTTCTTGACCTCATCTTCCAGTGTGAAGACTCGGAACCCTTCAGAGAACCTGTGGACCTACAAGAATACCCGGTAGTTACTCACTTTTGCTGACCGGGTTCAGGATTGTGTGTAAATATCAATGGCGGCTAAGGCTTCAGCTTCAGCTCAGGTCCTTCAAGGCCCAAATTGATTTGCATGTTCAGTTTCCTTTTGGGGGGGGGTTTAAGTAAAAATCCCCCAAATCTCCTGCCCCCTCTGTCTTTTTTTGGTTCAAGTGTTTTCAAAGTGTTTTGCACAAGCTTTGTAATGGAAATACCCCGATTCCCCCTCTACGTCTCGCAGGACTATCTGCAAATCGTTGACTCACCCATGGACTTTGGCACTGTCCTCACGACGCTGGTGGAAGGAAAGTACCAGTCTCCTATTGAGCTCTGCAAAGATGTCCGCCTCATTTTCAGCAATTCCAAAGCTTACACGCCGAGTAAGAAGTCTCGGGTGAGGACGGACACACACACACACACACACACACGCCATAAAAATGAGTGTGCATTAAACTCATTATAGTGCAGGCCTATTGTCAAACTTTGAAGAGAATTTTGTTAGGCTGAAATTACTAAATAGTCTTTTTTCACTTGAGATCTTTGGTGATATTATTCACCTACTCAAGTATGTATGGCAATTTTACCATGTTTTTATTTTTAAAAAAAGTATTTGGTTTTATATCAAAAAAGCAAAGTTTTGTCTTGCTGTAAAACAGAAGAGGCATTCTAACACGGAGGCTTCAGCTAACACACTCTGGCTACACCCACTTTTAAACTTTCCAATCGAATGTCTCCCGATCTTATTTCCTGCCTTTTTTGTCTGGCTCCACCCAGAAATTACGGATGTTAGACACTTGAAAGGTCGTTTCGGCTTAACTTTAAACACAGTTCTCACGTCAGCTTCAATATCAAAGATGAGTCAGGGGTTGTGTGTGATTTTTCTGTCTCCAGATCTACAGCATGAGTCTGAGGCTCTCTGCACTGTTTGAGGAACACGTGGGTTCCATCCTGGCTGACTACAAGGCCATCCACGGCCTGACGGAGAGACTGACCAGACGGGGCACGGACAGACAGACACGCCACACTACGGACAGACAGACACGCCACACCGTTAAAAAGAGGAGGCGGAGTGAGTCGCCTCCAAGCAGCACTGCGTCCAGGTAGAGGGACCTACGTGGCATCAGCATGAAAAGATAAATGGTATTGTAGCTCACCCCAGTGCTCTCTCTGCTTCCTCCAGTCCAGAGAGGAAGAGACGTGTGTCCTCCAGGGTGACTGCCAAACGAGAGCCATCACCACCCGCGTCACGGCTCTCCTCCCTGAGACACAACGCCCCCCCGAAGCAGCCTCCTCAGCTGGTCAACGGGAAGACGGAAACACCGGCGGTGGGGCGGACACGCAGCGCTGCACGCCTCTCTGCACACTCTCCACCGTCGTCATCCTCCTCACACAACGCTACCAGCAACACAGCGGGCTCAGCAGGTGAGGTCACTGTTCCACATCAGAGGAAGTCACGAAGTGATTGGAAGTGTTTTAACTTCCTCAACTTTATGAATCTTTGCTCATCAGCAGAGTCGACTCGCTCGCTGCGGGCTCATAACTCTGTGTCAGCGTCAACGCCGCAAGCTGCTGAAAGGACGACAGCCTCGCCACCCGTCGAGAGCAGCAGTGGAGGAAGCACTCGACGGAAACTCAGGACACCCGTACGACACACGCCAGGTAAAAGATGGCGGCACAGAAGAGGTGACCGTGAAGTGCACAAATTCACTGAAAGTCACCTTCCTTGTCTTTCTTCTCTTATTCAGGATCTCCTGCCATCCCAACACCTCAGAGTACAGCCCACCTCAATGGTCACAGTAGTCATGTGACCCTGGGTGTAGGGAGGAGGGGGCGTAAGTCCAGAATGGACTCGCCAGCAAGTCCTCCAGAAGTCACAACTCCAGCGAGCCCTTCCAGACCCCGAGGTCGCCCGCCTGGCAAGAAGAGGGGCAGGAAGAGCAAGCAGGAGCTGGATGAGAGGAGAACAAGCGGCAACCACAGGAGCTCCACCCCTGATGATGAGCTGGACCAGTCCACGGGGGACGAGGGCGGGGCGTCCTCTGCCCAGGAGACATCAGTACTCTCAGACTCTAGCATGGCGTCACCACCTAGACGGCGCGGTCGACCCAGAGTGGTAAAAACTGAGGAAGTGACTCCCCCTGCTGAGTCACCTGAGCCGTCGCCACTGAGGAGGAGCAGCAGGCGAACCAACGAGGAGGTCATGACTCCTCCTCCGAGATCTAGTCGGAAGGAGTCCCCCAAGGAGGAGGCAGGGGACGGGGCAGGGGGATCGATGCGTACTCGTAACCAGGGGCGACGATCTGCCTGGTACATGGAGGAGGACTCTGAGGAGGAGCAGAGGCAGCTGCTGTTTGAGGACTCGTCAATCACCTTTGGTACCTCCTCCAAGGGTCGCGTCCGCAAGCTGACAGAAAAGGCCAAAGCCAACCTGATTGGCTGGTAACAGAGACTCCCGGGATGTGAGGAGGCTCGGCGGGGACGAAACCCTGCTGAGGTTTCTCGTGCTGGAGGAGCCCTGGGCCAGTGGGGAGAGCTCAAGCTAGCCGTATGCATTTGTGTGTGTGTGTGTGTGTGTGTGTGTGTGTGTGTGTGTGTGTGTGTAGAGCCGCTAGTCCAGCTGCTGCTATTCGAAGCTGAGGCTAGCTAAGCAGAGAACGGGACACCACTCCTCCTCTTCCTCCTCTTCCTCCTCCCCCTCCTCCGTGGCCTCGTAAACGCCTCACCTGATGGCTTTCAGGCACCACACGTTTGTTTGCTCGCTCCTACTCCTCCTACATTATTGGTCCATGTTGGACCCCACAGATGACTCACTCCAGTCCAGTGAACCACTCTTCACTTCCGTCTGACCTTTTGGAGTCAAACTGGGCGTAACAGTAGTGATTTTAGTACTTGAAAACATTGACGAGGAGAGCTGGATGTATCTTACCTTTTTTGACTCAAGTGTCTTTCCTGGGTAGGTCAAAGACGCCCACCGAGCTGAAATAATTTTGGCCTGACAGCATCTTTACCCCCTTTTCTCATTGTTCCCTCTGGGTTTTTTTGTTTTTGTTTTTGTTTTTGTTTTTTTTTAAATACAACCTCCTATCTGCTTTTTCTAAGATTTGTACAAGATGATGATCGGCTCTCTGTTTCGGAAGTCTTACCCTAATGGCTGACCTGAGAGTGTCTGTCTGCGCTAAAATACCAAATGGTGTACCTTAGCTGGTACTGTAGATCTGTAGGGTTTGTTTACTATTAATGTGTGTGTGTGTGTGTGTGTGTGTGTGTGAGAGAGAGAGAGAGAGAGAGTGTCTTTTTCCCCTGCATGTTAAATAGAAAGAGAAGCATCTCTTTTTTTATATAGAAGTTGTTTTTTTACCGAGGAGAAAAGGATGCATGAGTGAAAGGAGTCATTTCTAGATGTTTCAGTGCATCCTCTACATTAGCAATACCTTGTGCCTTTATGTCTTTGACGTGAGTGTGTGTGTGTGTGTGTGTGTGCGCGCGCGCACGTGTGTAAGCGTGCTTGGCCTCTACCCTGCAACGTACATGTGCCTGTATGAACAAACGATGATTGAAGGAGTGCGTGTGTGTTTTTATATCGCAGTTGAGTGCGTCATTCACTTTCAGCGTGCAAACAGTGGCATACAGTTTGATCGTTGTGAAACCTCTCAAAGATATGTATTTATAGCAGTTCAAAAGATAATTTACCGTGGTTGTGAGCATACCATTATCCATGTCGATATATTATCCTATAACCAGTCAGTCTATACCTAAGGTACAGAGGGAGGAGCCATGGGTGACTAGCTTTGAGATGCACTTACCACAGACGGTTATCAATGCAGTCGGAGGGACAGAACCCTGTTTATTTGAAGTGGTTAACGTATAAAGATGGACTTTTTTTAAATGTTGTTTGTTGGTGACCACACACACACACACACACACACACACACACACACACACACACACACACAATTCTGTCTCGCTGCACTTTCTCATGCCTGAACCAAACCGGATCAGACCGAATTTGGAAACCGAGACACATTCATCTTTTCTGATTGTGTGCCTTTGCTACTCTGGCATCATTATGGGGGCCTTTTTTCTTTCTTTCTTTTTGGAACATTTTTGCTTGTTGTTGTGTTCAGAGAGGGGTTTTTTTGGGGGGGGGGGGTGGACCTGACAGGCTTCTATTGAGGGCTTACTAAAAAGGAGATCTGGCAGGAGTTAAATCTGTTCCTCTCCTCTGTACATCTTAATGTTTCCTAACATGGCGGCCTCGTGTTTTAACGTCACCTCTGTTTTCAGACACCCAGCCAGCACAGAGGACGTGAATGCCAAAATCCACTTGTGTTGTGGGACTAACTGGGGAGAACTGGATGGTAGCATCTATATTCACATATTACTGAACATATATCTTGTCTGTTTACCATTGTTAATACTTGTTTGTCATGGATTTGTCTATGCCAAATTCTGTCTGTGGGCACTGAAGTTTTTAGAACATGGCTTTTGAATGTGTTGATTTTTCCGATTCAGTTTTTTTGTTTGTTTTTGTTTTGTTTTATTTTGTTTTTTTCCTGTCACCACAATGAGTGTGTCATCTGTGTGTTACCTTACGCCAGGGAGGTCACGTTTTCACCTTTGCATCTGTTTGTAGGAACACGCAAAATTAACCTGGCCGATTTGCACAAAACTAGGTGGAGGGGCGCAGCACAGGCCAAGGGAGCACCCACGCAATTTGGGTGCAGATCTGTTAAAGGAACGCGTCATCTTTTTAGGGAAATGCTCTTATTTGCCCCCCCCCACCAGACAAGAAGACACACCCCCTTCTCCTCTCTGGGATTCATTCGGGAGCCACAGAGACAGGCTGACTGCTCGTTAGCTTGGTAAGTGTTAGCATACTTCAAGACCTATCAATTTTTGAAAGGTCCAGGATGGTGGTTTGTCCAGAAGTGATCACCCTTCTCCTCTCTGAGAACAGGAGCCATGATAAGTGGCACCAGTTGCTCCTCTAGTTCTGTTTTGTTGGCCTAAGTTTTGAGGTGCTACGTCGTATCACTGAGCCCAGGCAGAAAAGTAGTCCCAGCTTTGTATCCGATTCATTTTGAATCGGTTACTGCCAGTTAATATTATGCACAACCCCTCATTCTAATGATGCAGACGAAGACTGTTTAGAGAAAAGTGTTTTCGATGACTTGATTGAGGTATGCTAGCACTTCCCATCCACTTCCATTCATTGTGCTAAGCTAACTAACTGATCTCTGTGGGTCTCGGCTCCCTCATACACTCAAAGAGTAGAGAAGGGTGTCGATGCTACAGTTTGGCTTCAGAGGGGATGGCAAACAAGCATATTTACCAAAAATTCGGGGCGTTCCTTTAAATATAGTGAAAAATAGGACTTTATTACATTGGCCTTGGCGGAGGTCTGCGCTCCTCAGAGTGCCCTTCTGGTTTTGTCGGTGTCTAGATCCATGGACTTTTATTGTTGGGATGGTGTTTTTATATTCCGCCGCACTTATTTGAGGATACAATTTACGACTTCTTTTCTTCTGTCAGTCTGGCGTTGTTTATATTGTGTATACAAAGAGTTTTATTCCAAATTGAGACAGCGTTGTTGAACACCTTCCATAAGTGCCGTCAGATGTTGAGGGTATCGCGTTCATTCATGAGTTTATGTCATTATATTTCTCTATATACTCCTCAGAGACACAATAATTTCTATCACAATCACAAATAATCCTATCTACATATATGCATAGATTATCATGGTTATAGTGTGGAAAGTAAATTGTAGACTCTCAAATCTGAGACGTGAGCTCACTTTTAAAACCTAATGTTTACATGAGCCAACTAAAAATGAAAAAAAAAAAAATCAACAAGAAAAAAAAAACAAACCCAACAACAAAACCCAGTACTGGAGAGTTCCCACGTTGTTGAGGAATGTTTGGTGGGCAGGGATGTGTGTTAGTTCCCTTCAGATACCCTATTTAGGTGGGAGTCAAACCTGCTAGCTCCTCCCCCCTCATCAGACCACCCACCCTACGTGTGTCAAACTAAGAGAAGTGACCTCGACTGGCTGCCGGTAACAAACCTCAAATCCTTTCTGAGGGGTCATAAAGTCAAACCTCCTCCGGCCGTTTCAGTTTGAGACCCTCGTGAAGCAGGAATCGCCAGAGTCGTTTTGTTTCCACCCTCATCGGACTCTCGTCCCTCCCTGTCCCCAGTGCTGGGAGGATGGACGCCATCGCGTTTTGTCATCGGGCCGCTCAAGTCGTGTTGATTTAGTTGACGAACGCCGGGTTGAATTTGTTTGTTGTTTGTGTCCCCCCCCCCCCCCACCCAATTTTGTCAACTACAACCAGACCGCTTGCTTTTTACGGTGAACTGTTGCAGTGAAAGCAGCGAATCGAAGCAGAAATCACTGCGAAGTTACTTAGCAAACAGTTACAAAAAAAAAGAAAAGATTTGATCTTTGAAATGAAGTAATCAGCTTTCCTACAACAAAATAACTAAATGGACTTCAATTTCATGGCAAAATTAAAGTGAACATTTTGTCTTTTAATTAAAAAAAACAAAACAATACACATTAAGGTTCACCACAAAGAGATCAGTCCAAATTCGACGAAAAAAGAAACGTTTTTTTTTGTTGTTGTTTTTGTCAGTTTTATCACGCAGCACCAAAATAGGAGAAGAGCAGGCGGAGCCACAGACGTGTTTAACTGACTCACAGAGCGCCTGGCGACAGTGGCGGCGAGAAAAACCGCTTACCATCATTGGAATCGACCCGGCGGCCATCTGCCACCCGCGCTGAGACTTTTTTTTTTCCACGTAAAACTTGACGAAACACTGCGGTACAGCAATACAATGAGAACTCAAAGGGACGTGACCCGGGACGAACGACTGCGTTTAAAAATGGCTGCCAGGAAGAAACACCAGGCCTCTGTTTTCTTGTTTTGTTTTGCCACGCCCCCCCCCCCCCCCCCCCGCGCGCTTGTGTGGTCACGTCAGTTCAGGTCAGCTCCTTTACTTTGTCACACATTCTACGTTTCGGAGCTCATCGTCTACGAGTCATCCTCCATGGGCCTGTGCTAACACGTGGCAGGGTTGTGCTGTTCGTGGCCTCCGGTCAGCCGTGGCGGTGCCGCGACAGAGGTCAAAGGTCACAGCGTATGTGTGTCTGTGTGTGAAGTGGCAGGATGGGAGCATTTTGGGGACATTTTAAGGGGACGGGAATGAACAGAAGGGGGTAGGGGAGGGGAAAGGGGTCACTTGAACTGATCGAAAAAGGATGTCTTTGTTAGTTTGGATACTTTTTTATATATAAAGGAATTAATACAAAAAGAAACATAAAGCTAGAATGTATGTGTAGGGGAGTACTGCTGTCCTGTTAGTTCATACCAATATTTTAAGTAAATAAACGGTTGTGTTTCCATAAGCACGTCTCCTCCTGACTTTATTTCATTTCTTTAAACCACTAAAACCTGCCGGGGGGGGGGGGGGGGGTACATCTGTGTGCTGCTTCAAGTGGGCCTCAAGTGTGTGTGTGTGTGTGGGGGGGGGGGGGGGGGGGGGGTCCAAAGAGACCTGGTTTCTGAGGGGCTTGGGTTCAGTGCTCTGTAATGTCATCTGGGCTTCAAGGAGTGAAGTCGGATCAAAACGAGATCAAAGCAGCACTTTGACATCAAAGTCAGAGAGCAGAGAGAGCAGCCGCCGTCTTCCATCCAGCAGCCGGCGTTGATTGCAGGATGTTGCGTTTTCCTTGTGCAAATATTTCTCACTAATCTCAGGATTTCAGATCCGGCGTTGGCAGTATTTCACCATCGTAACCCCCCCCCCTTTTGATTTTTTTTTCTTTATGATAGCAAGACATCTTTTGTTGTAGCAACAGCGAGACATCAAACACCTCTGAGGCGTTCACACGAAGAAAAGGTGGATATATGAGGCAATAAAAGGAGCCTTTCCTAAAAGGAAGTTCTAAACAGGTGGGGGGGGGCAATTTGGCCCTCTTTAAGGTTCAATTTGTCCCGCAAGATGTAAAATAGTTATGAAAATCAGGTTAATTACTGTTGGTTCCCGGGGTTTGTGAGGTTAAAGTGAATTAAAGGCCTTACATAGACCGCGGGTGTCCTGCCGAACCCACAAAACCGTCTGATTTGAACTGAAGCGAGCAATCCTGCCACCTGGTGTCGGCAGGGCGCAACCGCGTAAAAGCCACTTCCCGGTCCGGTGCGGGGCCGTTGAACTCGGCTCTCCCTGACGTGGCGCGCTGCTAAAGGCCCGCCGGTTCCACCGTGGGCTCCGGTGATTGGACGAACTGCGTGACAGTTTGTGGTGGAAATGTAAATACACAGGTGTTGCCGGCACGGTACATTTTATGTAAATAAAGCGAGAAGTGAAACCGAGCGCGGCGTCCGCAGCGATGATTGGCGGCTAGTTGAGGACAGGATCTCGGGTTTGAACACGAGGTAAGAAGTTGAAGAACTGCTACGAGTTATGGACGTGAACTTCATGTACAAGTTCTTTCAGTCCCGCGAGGTGCCACTGATGCTTCCCGGCTGCCGCCTGGCCTGACGCGTCTCTCTCTCTCTCTCTCTCTCTCTCTCTCTCTCTCTCTCTCTCTCTCTCTCTCTCTCTCTCTCTCTCTCTCTCTCTCCAGGTGTGAGCCAGGTCATGCCTCAGATCACGGGCCCCGCCGTGCTACAGCTCGTGCTGCTGCTGTCCGCCGTACCCGCGCAGTACTTCATCTCCCGGTGGTGCGGCACCACGGCGGTGCAGCGCTACCACGCGACCACGCGGTAGGTTCCGGGTCGCGTGCGCGTCAGAGCGGAATGATGCTGGGGTGTGTGTCGGAGGAGTAAAGCTATATCTGTGTGTGTGTGTAATCAATAACTGACAGTCACAACGACGGTGTTTTAGGTTCCTCAGAATGTGGAGGGAGTGGAGAGCCTCGTACCTGAACGGCACCGCGTGGATGGACTGGGCGAACCAGCAGATCTCCAAAGTCAAGTGAGCCACGAGCTCCAGAACCAGCTCAGATTTAACACGGGGTCTCTTCCTGTTGACCAAACTCTGAGGGACAGAAGTGAAGGAGGATTCAGCACTGACCAGGTTTCTGCTCCCTGAAGGTCGTGGGCTGGTGTGGACCAGGAGGGCGAGGAGGCTCAGGGGCCGCTGGCCGTGGAGATGATGATGTTCGACAACGACCGGGGCTTCTTTGGAGGTCTGTGTCTCGTTTCTCACCTGAAGCCAGTTGGGTGTGAGAACTGGACGCTGGCACAGGGTTCAGAAGTCAGGAACAAACCTGTGGAGTTCAATTTTTTGTTTTTTAAAAAGTTTTCATACATCAACAGATGTTTCCATAATAAATGTCCTCAAGGTGAGGAAAACTCATGACAGTTAGTGAGAGCGTGTGTGGAACCCTAGTTGCAGTACAAAGGGGTGTGTGTGTGTGTGTGTGTGTGTGTGTGTACGTACATTGAAGACTGACAGTAGTATACAGAGTGGAGGCACAGACATGAAATCGTAACTGAGACATAAATGTCTTCCTGCAGACTCTGATTTCTAGTCATCCTGTTTTTTACTGGCCGTCACGGTGGTGCAGTGGTCAGCACTGTGGCCTCACAGCGAGAGGGTTCTGGGTTCGAGTCTGCATGTTCTCCCTGTGCCTGCGTGGGTTCTCTCCGGTACTCCAGCTTCCTCCACAGTCCAAAGACATCAAGAGGGGACCAGGTTAATCCAGACTCTAAATTGACCGTAGGCGTGGCTGGGAGAGCCAATGGTTGTCTGTCTCTATGTGTTGGCCCTGCCATGGACTGGTGACCTGTCCAGGGGGAAGGCTGCTGGGATAGGCTCCACCCCACTCCAGGACTCTTTAACAGGATAACAAGTAGAAAATGGATGTTCTTTATTTTTCTATGTTTCTAGAGTTTACCTTCCATAAACTAAACTCTCCACATTTCCTGACTGAATGGATGAAACCTGGAGTGAAACGTAGGTTGGTTTGTCGGTTCCCACGTCTTTTTGGTCACTGCAGTCACACAGCAGACAGCTGGAACTGAAAGCCCATGCAGGGACGGGTTCACAGTAACATCCTCGTCTCCTCTGCAGCCTCCAAGGACGTGCGCAGCCCCCGCCCCCCCTACGTGTTTCTGCGGGTCGGCCAGGTGGTGATGGAGAGGAAGGGCCACAGGATTGGGGTGGTGGTGAGCTGGGACCCTGAGATGCGAGCTCCCAAGGAGTGGATCGAAAAAATGCATTCGGAGGTTAGAAGCCACGGCCGTGCCGACGTGTCATCTTGCCATTAAAGGGCCAGTGTGTGGAATTTAGGATTTTTTTTTTTGTTCCCCACCGCCAAAAACAAAACAAAAACAAAAAAAGAAATCAGTCCAATGCTTTTTTTTAGCCTGACAGCACGAAATTGTTCCTCCCTGCTCAGGTCTCATTTTTCTCAACGTTTGAGTTGCCTTGACCACTTTCACTTACAAGAGCGTCATCAGTCATTTCAGTCAAAACGCACTGAAAAACACGTGACTTATCCTTTAAACGTTTACTTCTCGTCCCCCTCCACATTCACACAGGTGTAAGTGTTTTAAACCCCGATCCCGTTCCTGCAGTCTTTAAGTTGTTTTTTTTTTTTAATTTCTTGACAAACGCTCTTGTGCGGCATCTTTCCGTCTACCACAGAATCATGTGACCCGTGACTGAATGCCGATTGAAGGTTTTCCCACTGCAGAGCAAGCTAACAGGTGTTTTGGCTAGTGGGGTGAGAACTACAGAAATGGATGGTGACCAGCAACTGGTTGTCCCTGGATTCTACACACTTTCCCTTTAAAGCCCTCTCAGTCGGGCTGGGCTCGTTTAACTGGCGTCTAACGATGTGCACGTAGGCTCCTGCAGCTGAGAACACCCCTCATTACAAAGTCCTGTTCAACGGTCCCGGACCCTCCTCACTGTTAGTCGCATACTTGCCTCAGACACAGCTGGAGCGCATTACTGGGATGAGGGTATGTACTGGAAACCACAGCACACACGCACACACACTTGCAGCACCTCTGGGACTCACTGTTGGGTGTTTCCAGCCGGACATCCCCACCTTGGAGAATTACTTCACACACTTTGACGGGGAGCGGTTTGCCCTGCAGCCCTGGCTCAAACAGATCTTCCCCGAGGACGAGACGGAGGACGACTGACCACTTGGGAGGCGCTCGGCGCCCCCCGGTGGTCCTCTGGAAACTGTCGGTCACAAATGAGCGGTTGATAATTTCCAACCTTTCCTTCAGAAATGCTGAAACCATGAACTGGGTTGTTAATGATAAAGCTGAGGGGATCATGAGGGTGCCAGAACCGGTCCAGGACTTGATACAGAGTTTCACCTTGAGAGAAGCGCAGCATCCCAATGACGATGTACCAAATCAGGTGTTTTTACTTAATAAAGTAATATAAGGGGACTTTTACCATACAAATAAATTATCATGATTTCTGCTTTAACTTTATTTGTTTTTGTTTTTCTACTAATTATGCAATACATTAAACCTAGAGAGACATCTAGAGGACGTGCTCTAAATGTCTAACTCTTAACATCCGCATCACTCTTGACGTTTTATTCTGGTAAAATGTGGCGTGCAGACAACACAGCGGCGGCCGTTGATGGATTGGTGGTGGTGTTGTAGGAAAAAAAAAAAAGGTATGCAGAAATTCCTGTGCCCGCACCACTGGAGGGGGCGCAGTGACCAGGAGCCGCAGCCTCCCCAGGCACCTGTAGGCACAGCCGGTGGCGTCGTCAGGGACGCCAACCAAACTGAACCGGTGGTTTCTCCTGGTCACACAAACTGGGTGCTTGAGAGCTGCAGGTCAACAAACAAACAAACAAACCTACAACCCATCTGGACGTTCAGTTCTACAACCCAACCCCAAAACCGAGGATTCACAGGGTCTGCTTGGCGTTTGTCTGCGTCATCACTTCTGGACTGCTGATGTGTTCATCCACACACACGTATCACGAGTGACGCTCTGCCATGGTCGAGCGCCGTGGTAACGCTGGGGTTTGTTCCCGGGACGTTCTGGTGGAGGAGAGTCTCTGTTCAGGGTTTCTTCCTGCCGGTGTCCCTGAGGCTGAAGGAGACGAACACCCGGGAGGAGGCAGTGATTGACGGTATGCTAGGGAGAGGGGCAGCGTCCTGCTCTCCGTCCTCCTCCTCCTCCTTCCTCCACTCCCGTGTCTCCTCTTCTCGGACCAGCAGCGGCACCCCCAGACTTTGTCCCAGGAGCTGACTGACCTGGCTGGCCTTCTGATGAGCGTTTTCTACCGCTGACACACACGCACGCTGCCTACACACACACACACACACACACGTTACACAAATGTGTTAGTAAGACAGTCTCTCTGCTGTCAAGGTGTAGTTACCTCAGCTGACTCAGACACTCTGCGCTGTGGTAGAACTGCGGCGTTCCCACGCGGACGCTCTTGTCGAGCTTCTCCAGCAGAACGCTACATATTCGCTCCATCTTCTTAAAATCCGAGAACGTGACGATGATCTGCAGGGAGCATGACACAGAACCGGCCTGTAACTGTGCCATATACAGGAGCTGATACCTGCGGGGCGCATGTGAAGATGTCAAGGTGACTCGTACCTCTGCGTCCATGTGATACAATTCTTCCTCCCGGTGGAGGAACTTCCTGACCGTGGCGTCCTCGTCCTTCACAGCATGTTGTCTGATCAAAACGAATGAATGGGAAAAGATTGTGCATAAAGTCAATCACTTAACTTGTCATTGAACTGTAATAAAACAAAATAAACCTTCATTCACTGCCACACGTTCCATAAATAACCGATACAAACACATTGTATGTGCAAAAGGGTAAAAAAAACAAGTGCATATGTTCCTGTGCGTAGGAGGAACTTGTTTCTGCGTGTTGTAATTTTCAGTCCCTTTGTTCGAGCCACCATCCCACACCGGCTACCAAGTTTTAACCGATTGATGGTTAAACGGTTTCAGGTGGACAAAAGCAACAAACTCAGAAACAGAACTAAAAAGTGGCAACAGGCAAATTCAGTAAAACCACATTTTGGTAAACTGATGTCAACAGAACATGTTTTGATTGTGTGAAAATACCACAGAGCTAAAAACAACAACAACATAACTTTTTATTTTGTTAAAATGGTTTGGAATTGATATCTTTTTTTTTCTTTTTTTAAATTATAGAATATTTGTGAACGATATTTAGTCCCAAGAGTTAAAAAACAAAACAAAAACAGGTCTAATTGACCGAGCCTGTTAGGGCCCCGTTCCATTTAGAGTCACGGCCTTGTCAGTGTGCCAGCAAGCGTCGTACCCGGGCTCCGACCCACCTGACTACAGCACAACTTCATATGACGTCATCAATCACACCTGCGTTGGCGCTGCTTTGACACGGTTTATTATGATATTGCAGTCGAGCTCTCTGGGTAAGTACGAGGCCTTTTATTATCATTATTACTTTTTAAAAGTACTGCTGCTTTAAATCTACCTCGGCAAACTGAAGGAAAATGAGACGTCCACTAGTTGGATAGTTTAACCATCCCACCAAATAAGTAGGTGAGCTATTATTGCTAATGCTAGTGCACTTAGCTTTTGCTCTGTTAGCTAGCAGCTGGAAGCATTAGCTGCTGCGGCTAACACAACTTTAAGCTATCAACTCGGTGGACGTTTCCGCCGGTGGGGTTTTCACCTGAGGGCTTGGAGGATGTAGTCGAGTCTTCGTGAAACGCTGTTGGTGACCTCGTTGACGGAGTCCTTGCTGTTGGTCACGCTGACCCGCACCGACGCTCTGTCCGCCGGGTAACAAAACTCCGCTGTTCCCGTCACCTGGACCTCTCGTCCCCGGCTACTCTGTCGGCTTACGGGTGCCCCCTCCTTGTCGGTACCGGAGAACGGAAGAGCAGCAGCTGCTTGTGTCCCAGTGAAAACTCTACACGGATTCTCCATAACTGTAGAGATCCAAACTAACTTCCCGCTGCTATGGTGATAGCCGAAATGCACGTCGGGATTCGTAGTCTTTGTCTTACATTCTTCCAGATTGCAGAGAGAAGACATTTCTGGACTTGGAAGACAACTTCTGTGTTTTACTTGTTTTAAAATTATTCTAAAACACTAAAAAATCCTAATAATCATAAATTTAAAGCGATTACATGGTAAAACATTCAAATATTTAAAACAAATTGCTGTGAAAGTAATTGAAGAAACTGATCATTCGTGTCATTTGGTCAGTAAATTTCCATGATTTTCCTGGTTTTTTTTTCGGTAAAATGTTAATTACCACAGTTTATATGAGATGTCTGTGTGCACACGAAGGAAAAAACAAACAAACAACCAAAGTATTTCTGAAAGGTATGTTCACAACCACTTTTCGTGACTTTAAAAGACGTTCTGGCTTTATTCATTTCACATATATGTTTATTGTCTTGAAAATTGCCATTTTCAACTTCCAAACTTTTCTAGTTTTTTTTTTTTTTTTTTTTTTTTAGACCCTTTGAATCCTGGGTTATGTGTAAACCTAATGTACATATGTACTTACATGGTGTCATTAAGTGGCTTTTTTCCAACAAAATCTGGAACATTACTCAGCAGTTTGTTATATTTTACAGTTGACTTTCCACACGTGCTGTGGGGAGACGCATTTGCTGCAAATGACACATTAGCTGAATTCGTTGGGAGTACTTTGATCATCTGCACAGTATTTGATGTAGTATTTCTTACACTGCCATCCTTTGAAACACCTTTTAACATCTACTGCTCCATTTCCTCAGACTGAAGGTCAGTACCGCCTTCTGGTCAGTAGGTGGCAGCAAACTATAACAGGAAAAATATGAAAACCCATGAAGTGACGGGTGCAGGCTTTGTACCTCATGCGCAGAGAACAATGCAGCCATGTGCATAGTAACTTTTATATTCAGAGTCTGGTATTTCATCATTTAGTGAACCAAAAATATTAGAAGTTCATTTTACTGGACATGTTGTCGTGATGTCACTGACGTATCTGGCACCCATCTTGCTATGCACCGTCAGCACGTCATCTAATCACTCCAGATGAATGCACACGGTAGTAAAGCTGCATGATTTATTTTGACTAATATATTGACATGTGATATTCCAGAGAATGTTGTCTCTTACATCAGGAGTCTGATTTTCATTAAAAAAAAAAACCCAAACACAATCTTAATGATTATGGTTTCACTGAAATCTCTTTCTCCTACGTCTGTAGGGGATTGTTCGTCTGCTGCGACACAGCGTGTTACTGAAAATTGCCTTTTCACAAATAATTGGCCTTTAAACAAATATTGCACCTCCCCGCGATTTGAAAATGGCTGTTGGTAAAATGGCGATTTTTTTTTTTTTAGGAGTTTGAAGTAATTGTGCTGCCCTGCGCAGTCGTACACTATTAATTTCCTCCCATTGGTCTTTAGTCTTTCGTGAAATAGTGGAAATAATTATGATCTACAAAGTGGTGACACATTAAAGGGGGGAAAAAAATAAACCTGAACAAATGAGTAGAGGATGAACGCAAATGATCCCACACAGGCGCACCATGTAGTCCCTGCTGGTGTGGGTCGAGAGGAAAAGACGAGTGACTTTGGAAGAGGGTTTATTGTTGGAGCTCCGATGGCAGGTCATGAGAGAGACATCGGTGAGCACGGTCAGAGTTGTGGCGGACAGCGCCGAGTCGGCGGCTGCGGTGCTGTGTGCCTCAGAGCGATACGGACAGGAGCAACCGAGGTGAAGGAGAATGTCGACACGCGAGATGTAAGCAGACTGCAGGGACAGTCCAACAGCAGTCACCCAGAGAGGGAGGGATATTCTAGCTGCGTTTCCCTGCTCAAAACCTCTCATTACAAGGATGAATGCACACACGAGAGTTCAGCCGTGTGGAAACTATAGGCAGTGGTCAACAGAAATGTAGAAAAAGAGAGCAGGTCAGACGGGTCACAGCCCGGAGAAGTGGGCAAGTGCATGTTTGGAGCACGCAGGGAGAATAGAGGCTCGGATGCTTGACCCTGACTCCGGGGTCACCCGGTGGGTCTGCTATGCAGGCGTGGTTTGGGTCCTGGTGTCCCCTTAGAGAGAGAGAAGGGTCACCGCAACCACATGGCGAGTCTTCCTGAGATGGTGAAGCGTTTCCGGCCTCACCGAAGGGGTGGCTACCAGCACCACAATGTCAGGTGACCCGGGGGGTTACAGAATGTTGGGTTGACGATCTGTTTCATCCTCAGTGACCTCGCCGGTGGAACCTTCCAGACCGACGTGGCAGGAGTCTCCACCGCCGTCACATGAACATCAAATGCAGGAATATCTTGTGGAAGAATTGTGATTAACCAGTTAATAGTCAACTGTTGTGCTAATTCTTTCATTCATGTCAAAAGCAAAGGTCGGAATGTTCCAATTTTCAGTTTCTCAAACGTGTTTTTTTATCTTATTTTTTTGTGTTTTCTTGGTCTCGATGGCGGTAAAGTGGAAAACTAAAAATTGTGAACAAAACGAGGCCTGTAATCAAAGAGATAAATCACTAATGAAAGTAATCATGACACCTGCAGCCCCTGTTTTCATCTCCACGGTTCTAGAACCTTCCATTAAAGCCAAAGCACTTTAAAAGCGGTCCTGGAAACCTGTTGTGTGTCACATCAGTCGGCATTACTTCCATTTATCAGTGTGGCTGATAATATTGACTAATTTGTATCAATACGAAGACTTTTTTTACAATGATTAAATTTCCGTTGAAGTTTGTTACTCCAGTGCACTCATGTCCTTATGGAGAGTGCATTCTGTTTTCAGTCTTCCCGCGTCGTATATTTGTCTTTTTCATAATCACTTTGGAGGGATCAGTGTAAAAGGAATAGTGGCTGATATATGAATATCAGTAGGTTTTACTCCTTGATAAAGGTACCAGCGTCAGACCCGGTGCTGGTCAGGCTCCAGCTGTCACCATACGTGCCGTGACTAGGGTGGCCATTTCCACGTGGCCAAAAAAGGAGGACGCTTTGCGGCATTTAGTGAGGAATCATTTTTAACCAGTCTTATGCCATTGGACGATATGCTGTGTTGCGTTCAAGTGCAACTCCATAAAGGAGGACAAATAAGCGCCCTGCTTTAAGCTGCGCAGGACGCCGGACAAGGCATTTAAATTCCGGACTGCCTAAATCCAGACATGTGGCCCCCCCTAGCGTGACTTAAGTGGTCCTGTCCACTTTGGATGTCAACCCTTTTCTCTGTCAGAACACTCAGGTTTGAGGGATCGACGCAAATGTAATTAAAAACAACATCACCCACCAGTTCATGTTAATCCACCGTTCGGTTCGTGACCACCTCTGGAAGTATGTCACCTTCAAAATATAAAAGGAATCCATCTCGAAAGATAGCGATGTCAGCGCTGGAGTCTAGGTCTGATTGAGGTTGAGATCACCACTGATATCTGCTGATGCTGACACCCACATCTGCTTGACTTTTCCTTTCATTTGTCCTCCGCCTGTAATGAAACGTACCGCGTGGAAAGAAATGTTATTTTGCGTGAGCGCTTGCCGTTGTGCTTGGTGAGCCTCCGTGTGTCTCCGTGTTCTGCAGACCCGTTACGTGCCCTCTTCTTTCATGTCGGAGGACAACTGGGAACAGCAGATTTGGTCCAATGTTGGATGCTGGTTTCTTTGAACAGCAGAGTTTGTTTGGTTTCCCTGGAGTATTAAACTGTGAAACTGGCTTTATCATCACAACCCAAAAATACAAGGCCATATTTGTTGTTATTGTCTCCAGTTTCGCCGGTCCCCTGGTACGGTCTGTGAAACCCTAGATCTGATGCAACGCTCGGGCCAAGAAAGATGCGGCACCCTGCAATAGGCTGTTTTCCTTTTGAGGGAGAATGAGGAGGGAGAGCAGCCCCGTTCCTATGTTGTAAAAGTCCAGGACATTTTTCTCTGAATGGCCTACAGGCCGTGTTCATGCTGCACTCGCCACAACTGAGAGGTGACCGACCGAGCACCGAGTTGGGAATGAATTCATTCCATAATGTCCAAGTGAAAAATGACCTTTTGGAAGGGGGCGTGGCTTGAAAGCTCCCTAATGACCTTACAGGTGGCCGTGCATGTCCGTGACGGCCAACGGTTGCTGCCCACTCATCTGCAGCGTCGTCTCGTCGCTTGTTGAGTGCGGCGTGTCTGATGTCGGAAATCTCCGGGCTGAAGTCGTGACTCCCGAGTGGTCCTGAACGTAGCGTCAGTGTCTCCTCCAAGCCAACTGTTGCTCACGTGCTACATTCATGACTGTTGATAAGCTGGGAAAAAGGAAGTGAACCCTGTTGGACTCAGATATCGGTGGCGTCTCTCCACAGCTCCAATTCATTTAACTTGGATGTCACTTAAAGAGAGGGGAAAAAAACAATCGTAATCGTAGTAAACGCATTTCTTTTTTTCTTCTCAAGTTGGGGGTGCATCACTGCCTCCTGCAGATCTGGAGTGTGAACGCAGAAGTTGAAATGGCATCTTCGACGACATGTTTTCTTACCTTTCAGTCTAACTTTGAGGTTTTGTTGGATTTTGGCTAAACGGCTGTCGAGTGCAACCGCTGTTCTGGAGTGTGACCTTTTTTTCTCCCCCCCCCCCCCCCCCCGAGTTGACCGTGGCGCGAACACAAATGATGTTGAAAGTCAGAAATCTCTGGGCCGAAATTCCGACTTCCAAGTTATCTTGAACGCAGCATTAACACTACATGCTTCCACCCTTCCGTGTGTAACCGTGCGCCGCAACACGACCCTCTCTGAGATTGTAAATCCTTAGAGCAACATAGTTGAGGGCTGTGACGTTGTGGTAAATGAACGTGGCGGTAACTTATTTGTCCAGTTGGCAATCATCGTAAGGTTACCAACCACTTACACAAACAAAGGTCTGCTTTAACCTTTAAACCACTCATTCTTTTTCTCTCCATATTTCCACAGTTCTTATAGTGTCTGCTACGTGTTGAAAAGATTTATGTAAACCGAAAAAAAGGTTAGAAAAAAAAAAAGAAAAGAAGAAGAAGAAGCTGGGTAAACTGAGCTGAGGTGGGTTTACCCTCCACTGCATCCCTGGATGTTGGGTGAAAGGTCTGGGGGTCCTCGGAGGGAGACTGCAGCCACGTAGGGAGAAGGATTCGACTGTAATGGTCTCTGAATCTGTTGATTTCTCCCTCTCACTCTTTTTGCTTTTTCAGATGAAGTAATAAAGTTAGCTTGTTGGAGGGCCTCCACGTCTCTCCATAGACCACAATCAAGCCCAGCGCATTTTTTATTGCATTTTTATTTCATATTGTCCAAGAAATCTCCAGACTCCCTCCTGTGCCTGTTGCCATAAATCGTATATTTTGACTGTATTTCTTCCACTCCGCGTTTTTTATTTATGGGTGAAGGCGATAAAACAGGCAGCGTGCACTCAGTGTGTCCACAGCTGTCATCTGTCTAGAACTTTATTGTGAAAGGGAAGAAAAAGTCAAGTTTCATTTTTTTTTTCCTGTAATTTCGCTCCACAACTCTCTCCCTCCCTGTTAAAAACACATGCTGGTAGAGGCAGAAAACACAATAAATGGGGATTTTTGGTTGTTTACGTCTCCAGACTCAGCTGGTGATCATTGTCTGGTCAGCAGGAGGGACTCTGATCATTTTCAGCTTGAGTTGCTGGAAGGGTCAGACATAAACCAGATTAATGACCTGAGTAATTGTGTCTTTGTGTCTGTTGTCGTTGGGCTTGATGTCGTCGTGATGGCTCTTGTTTTAAGGGCCGAAAGCTCTCGCTGTGGCGTACGATGACAGCTCGAACAGATAAAAGCTCCTTCACTGCGTTTACGCTCGATTTCTCTAAAAAAGCGGTGAAAACTTTTAACCTTGCGTACCTTTTGAGGTTCCGTCGGTACAACTCTGAGGACGCCAGCACCAGGCCATCCATCTTGTTGTTCCACTTTGTTCCTCAAGTGGTGTTGGTGAGTCCCAGCATCTCCAGTTCCCTCCAGATCGAGCTCCTCCTGCTATCACCTCACTGACTGTGAGATCTTTGCTCACGCGGAATGGAAGCACGGAGACTATTTTGGTGGGTTCGTGTGCTGTAAAAGTACTTGTGGCTGCTTTGGTGTAGTCGGGAATATGAACCTAGAGTAAAACCTTGCGAGCATTTTGAGTCCTGGTACATTGCGCCCAGTCTTAGCGTGTCCTAGGAGGAGAAGTTTAGCTGGTTTGAATGTTTGGAGTCGTTCCTGCTGGTCGGCCCAGCGACGAGACGTTGACCGCTGAGTTCTCTGCGTGTCAGGATAGAGTCAGGGGTATTTTCTCATGTCGCTCAGCCCCACAGCGTCCATCTTTGTAAACAGCTCGTAGTCAAATAAACAGTCCTGCCCACCACCACTCTCCACTCAAATAATCACTGAGCAGACCTCTGGATCTGCAGATGTTGACAAGGCAAAGCACAGGTGTAATTAATATTGTTAATTAACAGAGGACTACATTCCATCCTGGCCAGACAAGCGAGGGAGTGAATGGGTTTCCAGGACGTGCTAATGGAAGAGAGCCGTCAGTACAGGGGGATGCCTGCGCTTTTGCTGCAATTGAAGTCAAAAATGTGTGCCGTGAGCAAGGGTTGGTGAGTGTGGTCGCAGCCTTCAGCATGGCTGGGAGGGGATGTCATGTGACTGGCTGATGCATGTCCCTGTAAACATGGGAAGGCACAGGGTTATGACAGAGTTATTAAAATAAATAATTTTGGGGGGGAGGGGAAGAGAACATTTAGCAAGGATGTGGAACTTCTCTTCATTTCCATTCGTGGTCTCTTTACAGTTCACTGATGAGAGGTTTCCACGTTAGGCCTATATATGCACGGGCGCGCGCACACACACACACACACACACAGAGAAACATTTGGGCACAGCTGAACCTGTTGTAAAGACCTCATAAAGTCTCAACATCTGTTTATTGCGAATGCCTGCCTGTGGTTTCTGTAACAGACACCCACCCAGATAAATACACGCGCGCGCGCACTCACACACAGAGTGGAGGGTCTGTATCTTTTAACTACTTTCCCTCCTCATGCATGCAGGTGTCTTTGCTGAGGACGTAACGGAAGAGGGGTTTTTGCCCGCCGACGTGTCAGGCGCGTTTTTACAGACGGCGCGATAAGAAAGGCTTACAAGTAAACACTGATTTCTCAAAACCTGACAATCAGTACAGCCGGAGCGAATCAATACTGCGACTGGGTCCCGGACACGGGAGCAGAGATGGTGGGAGATCAATTAAGAAAAGAAAAAAAAGAAGACAAGAAGAACAGGAAGATCAGGGGATTCCACAGAAGTAACAATCACGGAGTGGCGTTGTTGTGATCGTGTGGTGTTGAGTGTTTAAACGTTTGTGACTGAAAATGATCAGGAGGTTGATGCTCATTGACGTCAGTGCCATTTTACACCTCAGGTGTGTTCTTAAATATAGAGCCAGTGCTTGTCTGTCTCAATGTGTTGGCCCTGCCATGGGCTGCTGACCCGTCCAGGGTGACCTCCGCCTCTCACCAGAAGGCTGCAAGGATAGGCTCCACCCCCCCACCCCCCGCGACCTTAACAGGATAAGCGGCAGAAAATGGATGATGAAGGATTAACATGAACCAAACACTGACTCTTATCCACCATGTTTCTGCGCTTGCGGTGTCCATTCTGCGACTCTGAGAGGAGTCTTTCTGCTTGTTTCAGCGTCACGTGAAGGCAACAATACGTGTCTGTCGCACAAGTCAACAGGTGTGTGTTTTATGCGTGCTGTGCATCATTAGTAGTAATGACCTCCACGCTGACATGCTCCATATGTTTGTGACTGGCGGGACAGTGGACACACTCTGTCTCACATTACCGTGATAATTTAGTTTATAATGCCACTCCTCATCTCTCTTTCTTGTCTTTATTTCTCGACAATTTCCACCTCTTTTCTCTCCATTTTTCCCCTGCAGATCTGCGTTTTTAAGGCCTAGTTGGGTTTCAGGGCTCTATTAAAACTTCAAAGCTGGTGTTTACTACTGTAACTGGAGCTAGTCTGCACTGGAGCTCGCACTAATGAGTGCACTGCCTACACATCACATACTCGGACGCACGGGAAAAGAAACGTATAGACTCAGTCAAAGGCGTGCACGCGCAAAATCACACACAGCAGCACATGTTGCCCTCATGGAGGCTGTGGCGGTATTTTCCCTCCGAGCCCGTCGTTACTACACGAATCATGTCTCTCTGTGTGCCAAAGATCTATCACAGATTTAACGAGCCTTTCAGCGCCGCGTCCCCGTTCGTTCCCCCTCTCACGTCTCCGCTGGGATTCCTTTCTAAGATCTCAGCATTTCTTCGTCGTCTCTTCGATCAAATAAGCCAGTCTACGTTTCCTGAGAGTCTGTTTACAGGATTCTTACCGTAGTTGATGGCAGAGATTGCGAGCGCACTCACAGAGCAAAGCCTGACTTTGATTCTTTCAGCATGCTAAAAAAAAAAACAAAAAAAAGTACCCGTGATTGTTAATTGACTAATGCGAAAAATATTTCTCTGAATTTGGGCGAGAATTCAAACCGCAAAGCTGTCGTTGGTTTCCATCAGCGGTCCGGTCTGGATCTTTGGCAGACACTGAGCGATTCTAATTGTGTTAGCATGTGTATAAATCAGGCTGGGGCAGTTTGAAAAGACATCATAATAAAGTGTTTAATTTCGGTCATTACTGATCGTTTTAATTGGAGCTCAAGAAGAAAACAATGTGCGCGATCAACGGCGCGGGGCAGGTGCCGCTTTTCTTGGTACCAGAAATGACGGGAGCCACTAAAATATTGCTTCATACCGAGAAACCCAGGTACACCTGATTGTTGGAGGCCCTGCGTAAGGGGAGTGACATTGTGAGTCATGCTGTAATTTAATGTAATTGTTGTCGGGCTGGGATTGGCCAAGTGCTGCTTTTGAGATGAGTGGATCTATTTCTTGTTCCTGGTATTCTGTTCATGCGTTGTGCCGTCAGCTGCAGATGAGACTGTCTGCATTCCTTCATTTATCCACGGTAGAAGTGTCGCTCCACACGGCGCGTCTTCCACTCTCATGTACATCTTTTTTTTTTTTTTGGTGCCGCTAAATTATGAATTGTGCAAACATGTACAAAATACATGTCTGCAATTCCACGCGGTGTGTAAACCCCCGGGCCTCTCCGCACTTGTCAAATATAGTTACTTCAGATCTCAAGTGGATAGGCTCGCCTCCCACAGTGGACAGAAACCTTTCAGGGCATCAAAAATAACCAGAGAAATCGTTAATGGTTTCACTGCGTTACTTTCCGTAAACCTTTTATAACAAATTAGAATTTAATAATGTTTGTGGAGTCTTCGAGGGTTCTGTGGTTTTGACCTTCCTCTCCGGCGTGTCCTCGGATGTCTGACATTCCAGAGTAAACACAAAAACAAACAAGCGAGACAGCGAGGCCTGGGATTAGACGGGTGGTAGAGATGTATTTACACTATGTCAAATTGTGTGTGTGTGTGTGTGTGTGTGTGTGTGTGTGTCAGGGTTTTTGATAAGTTGTGGTTTTGCTGTAATTAATTTTCTAAGAAAGTTGTGCTTTTCTTCCCTCAATCCCTCAATTGTAGTTTATCTGATTTGCAGTCTAATATTATTCTTTGCTCATTTAAAGTGCCAATTAATTAGCTTGAAGCTGCACAAAAAAAGAGGACTTTTGTGGTCTCAGTCATAAATGTAGAGGAGAGGGTTTCAGTTCTGGCTTTTATAAGTTTGACTTCGGTACAGGAGCCGAGGCCGGGACTCGCCGGACTGAAGGGTGGGGAGCCGGGGCTCCGAAATCCAAACCTCCAAACGTTTATTATTACCCCGTTTGCAGCCGACTTGCCTTCAGGGGAGAATCTCCAGCAGTGACCCTTGGCCCTATACTGCTCAGCTCCCTCTGCGCCTCCCCCCCGCTTGAATTTGCGGTCCAAATTGTTGAAAGAAGAATAAAGGAATACAAGAGAACAATATCTGAGGTCATCTGAGCTGAGGCTGCAGTGTTCCGGAGAGGTTTTTGAGAAAATGAGTGAAGACCTCACAGCTTCTTTTCATCCAGGGTGATAAAAGCGGGGCTCCTCCAAGATTTTGCAGCCCTCTTTCTTCATTCTTCCCCTGTTTACTTCATTCTTCTTCCCTCTCAGGAGCAGAGGGGAGTCTGTTGCCCGTTGGCACTGCAGATGATAACGCACACCCCCACCCCCTCCACCCCCAACCCCGCCTCTTAGGGCGCACACACCTGCACAAGCTGCCATGACAAGGAGAACCATGTGTCCATCAAATTGATGCCTGAAAGAACCTGTTCCTGTAAACACACACACACGCACACACACACACAAAGACTCACAGTGGACTGGGGTCAAGGGTTAAAGAACCCTATTTCCTGTCCAGACAGACGAGGGTTGAACACCCCTCCTCTTATTCCCTCTCTCTTTCTCTCTCTCTCTCTCGTCTGATATTTCAGATGTGATTGCTGCTGTGGCTGTGATGGCCGCCGTGTTGCCTTACTTCATCCAGACCGATTATAGTCATTGGTTATCTTCTCAGTGTACCTCTTTAAAACAGTTACCATCTTTTGGAGGGTGACGTGCTTTTTTTCTTTTCTTTTTTTTAAAAAATTAAACCATCCTCCCCAGAACCAGAAAAGAAGATGCATGCATTCATGAGGGAGCTTAGACCAGCTAACCGCTAGTTAGCTTAGCATTACGAATGAAAACGGAGGCGCCGCCTGAAATCACCGTGCCCTTCCTTTAAGTCAGGAAAGTAGTTCCGCCTTTGTGTCTCATAACTGTAAGTTAATACAGAGCTAATATTTTTTCCTCCATCTTTTTATAATGAATGCCGACAGTTTTGTTCAAAAGTGCATTTGTTTTTGTTTTTTCTCTCTCTTTTGGCAATGGTATGCTAACACTTCCCATCCACTACCGTTCATAGTGCTAAGCTAAGTTCCCGTCAACCTGTCGCTGTGGGTCTGAGCTCCCCAGTGCCCACACAGAGGGGAGAAGGGTATCCATCTCCTTCTACAGGCAAATCAGCGTATTTCCCCCCAAAAGTTGGTGTGCTCCTTTAGCTGCGGAGCAAAGGCTGATTTAATAATAAGGGTTGGAGTAAGTTAATCTCTGAAAAGTTACCATGTGTTTGTTCTTACTGCCCTCAAGAGCTTCATTAAAAGGGCATAATCTTATGTTACACGCATCTGAAAAGACTTTGGCAAGGGATTCCCATTAGTCACTATTGAAACCAGCTCCGCAAAAAATACAATTATATCAAACCAGCAGGCTACATAGAAAAAGAACCCAGGAAGAAGTAGTTTTCACATGGTCAAGTATATATCTAGATATGGTTTCATGCGTTTGAACAAGTAATTTATCCTCCCGTTTTTAACCAGCCTCAAAACTGGACACATCCCTCGCAAACTGATACAAATGGTACCCACCTTTCAGAGTATAGTAGACGAGTCTTTTGCCCGTGTCTGCGAGCGAGCGAGCGAGCCTCTGTGGTGCAGGCCTGCTCTGGTAATGACCTGTGAGATTAATGTGAAGACTTATTGATGTAATGATGGAGCCATGAAAGAGCACTCGGGGCCGTGGTTTGGGCCCAACACATGAGCCTAATGGACTCGGTGTTTGTCTGCATGCGTTATTTTCTGTGTGTGAGTGTGGCTTTGGACAGAAACAGATGAAATTAATTGAGAGGTTTCATAAGTAGGAACCTTGGGAACTCAGTCTGTATATTTGTTACTCATTGAAAATACCTGTCCTTAGGTGTGTGTTGATGTATTAATGTGTGTGTGTGTGTGTGCGCGTGCACGGCATGCAGCTGCCCAGTGCTTTTCCTCGGTTACAGGGCGGTGCAGCTGCGGGGCAGCTTGGTCGGAGGCAACGTAGGGGGAGGTTGAGTAAATATGACCAAAATTGAAGTGCTACCTTCACGAGTCGAGCCCTGCTGCATCTGTGTCTTCTCCCGTGAGGACCAGCAGGTGCTGACAGGACCCCTTCATCTCTCCACTCCCCATATTTTGCGTGTGAATGCCAGTAGGCTTGATCTCTGTCGAGTGGGTCCGATTTTTGAAGTGATTGACAGCCGGGCAGTCACTGGGGCGATTGAGAGCAGTTGTGGGAAGGGAAGGACCTTACAGCCTCGCCGCTTTCATCCCTAAGGGGGATTTCTACAGTGAGAAAAATCCAGAGAGAGAGGAAGAAGAGAGAGAGTCTAAACAGAATAACAAGACGCACAGAGATGTAGCTCAGGAATAAATGAGCCTAAAACGGTTGCAAAATATCAGACGTCTGTTGGTTGGAGATAAAATGGACTTACTGATAAAAAAGAGGTCTTACTTCTTTATAATCATGTTTCCAATTCCCTCATCTCTCATGGGTGGGAAAACCTGGGGACTGTGGAGGTTTATGGGAAATGGCTCATACTCCGGGAGTGATGTCATTCATAGGAGACGGATCAAGCTCTCCCTGCCTGATACGGCAAAGGGAGGGAGAGTCGTAGGACCTCAGCCGAGAAAAACTCCGGTCATTCCAGATCTTTCTTGTCATTCATGCTCCCTTGAATTCCCTCCTTGTTTGTAGCTCATGCTAAGAGGGCTCCAGGAAGACGGTGCTGTCATTTTAAACAAAAAACCCTCATTTGGCTTCATTCACGTGGTTCGCTCGGCGAAGTCGCACGTCCTTACATTTGTGTGGTGAGCTCAGATTTTTGCAGACAGAGTTTATGGACACGGTTTCTCAGCCAACCACCCAGAACGCCGTTGTATTTTCTTCTTTAATGCACAGATTAATGCCCCATAAACAAACGCATCTTGAATATTTCTTCAACCACAGGATTGGGACTGTCGAGACGCTTTGCAGGGACTAACAGACATATCACGGTACGGCAGTTCCGCAATGTCCGATATCGCAACAAAATAATTTTACGATGCGCCGCGATACCTACGCGACTGAAGAAGGAAAATCAACCCCGAAAAATGCAAACCGCTTCATCGTGTAGCTCACTACAGCAGCTCCATCCAAACCAGGAGGCTCAATACTCGTCTCTTCAGTTCAAACGCATGGATGAAAAATAGGGGTTTCTTTAGAGCCCCGATGGAGATGATTTCTCAACAGTTGTCAAAAATGGCGATTGTATTGATGATAACAACTGATATTCTGTACCAGTGTATCGATGCCTTTTTGTAGAGGGAAGTGTCAATATTGTGTCCCGTATTAAAAGACTTCCCCCTCAACCTCTTCATGTGTTACAGGCGTCCGGAGCTGAAGCGGCGAGGAGGCTCACGTAAGCCAGGCATGAACCGAGCGGCTGTTCTGCATCACTGCGGTCCTCAGAGGAGACGTATCTGTCTATAAGAAGTTGGGGGGTAAGTGAGTAAAATATTCTTTCCCGAGACGTTGCTGTTGTGTTTATGTGCAGGAGAGACGTCCTGGATGTGTCCGCCAGGGCAGCTCAGGGGAGAGAAAGAAAGAGAGAGAGACGGGCCGCTGGCCATCTGGGTTTAGAGGTGTCTTTAAATGGCAGAGGTGTAAATCTACCGGCCATGTGCTGCAGGGGACGTCCCTTCCTCTCCGGCCCGCAGACCTGCTCACAGATCAATAAAGTTAACTCAAAACATTCACACTCTGCCATCTGAAATCAACCATTTAATGACTTGCTGTTCCTGTAAAAGTGGAAAAGGCCCCCTCAGATTTATTAGAATAGAGAGAGGGGGGGGGGGGTAGAGAGAGAGGTAGAATTCCAGGGTGACGGAGGAAGAAGGAGAAATAAAAACTGCGGCTCCCTTCTATTTAACACTCACCACAGTGCAACAGCTCTCCATGTCCCCACTGAAACAAACAAACCCCAAGTCGAAGAGCGGCAGGTGTGTTGCGTCACACTTCTCCTTGACGTTTCAATCACGTTTGCCGAGCACGCACACGATCTCCTGCAGCAGCAGGCCGCTGGTTTGACTGCCTGCTGGCTGGACCGTTTACAGCACGTCACCCCCCGAAGCACCTTTACCGCCGTCTCACTCCACTGTTGCTGTTTTAAAATGCCCCCAGAATAATATTGAAACAATAACTGATACAGGGCATAACTCACTTTTCAAAAAAAAAAACTTTATTAACTCTCAAAAATGCCAAGAAAAACCTGCAGTATTTTTGTGAATAACCTCCCGAAGCCGGAGAGTTTTCTGAAACACTTGAGTTGACAGCGTCTGCTAAAACCTTTATTTCTCTCTGCAGTGGATAGAATCATGAATAAAACTTTTCTTTTTCTTTTTTTTAAAATTTTTGCCTTCTATTTAAAGTTTTTTTATAATCAATCAAAAAGTTCAATTAACACCATAAAGAAGGTGGAAGTGGCATCAGGAGAAACATGCAAACTTAGCCAGAACCGTCCGTCTGTTACATCGGGTCTAAGTGGGCCAAACACTCTAGCGGGACATTGCATGTAATGTTCTCAGAATGTTTTCCAGCTAATTGCAGAAGTGGCTCAACAGTGTTTTTCATCAAACTCATGAAGGTTTCAGTCACGGTGTCGTCGTCGCTCTGTTTCCCAAAGGTCTCCAGAAGGGATGATGCGCGACGAGCACCTGGACTCTGCTGAAACCCTCCTGAGACTCGCTCCTCCTCGTTTGTGTCAATTCAATGAAGGAGAAGAGGAGAAGCAGGTCCTCCCGGCGCTGCCCTCTGTTTGGCTCGACTGAATGAATCCATTCATGTGAGTCACACTGAGCTGGACTTTATGAGTTGGAGCCGCCGCAGAAATGAGCTCTCATTCTGCCCTTTTGTCTTTCCTGGACATTTGGGTCTTGGCTTCCTTTTTCCGTCGTAAACATCTCCGCCTGCTCGTGGGGTTTCCTGAGCTCCTCCACTATCCGTTCCCAGGATGCGGCCCACAAAGGCACCTTGTTCATCCACACACACACACACACACACACACACACACACACACACACACCACTGTTTACCTGAGAATCACCTGATGATTGCTTTATGCTGATGGAGTGTTCTATTTACTTCCCCCGAATCTCTCACCCTCTGCTCCCTGGGGGCCACACAGGAAGAGGAAGTGAGACAGATGAAATCGTCCCTGTTACGGAGGTGTATTTTTTTTGTGGGGGGGTTACGCGACCGGGTTGTGAGATAAATCCCTCCAGCAGCTGTCGGGGTTTCATGACTTTGTGATACCTGCACATTCGGCTTTATGGCGGCTGCAAAGAAAATCCTACATGCTAACAAGCCCGCATGGAAACAATTAGACAGTGGACCAGGCAGGGGGCCGTGTCTCCTCAGGTGTGATGTTGTGGGACATTTGGGGTGACAGGCGCTGACAGTTGTCTGCACAGGTCACGCTGCATGCTGCACCGGCCAGCTGATGGCGTCCTGATTACCTGGGTGGGGGTATGGGGGGGGGGCATGTCAGGTTTGGGGAGGCGGATGATTTGAGGAGCCCGCGCCGCTCTCTGAGAAGTGGCCAGACATGTGTGAGGCGCTTGCGTGTTTGTGTTGCTAATAGGAAGTTTGCGAGAGCGTGTGTGAGCTTGTGTGTTTATGCTGCTAATGGGGGTTTAATTTGATAAGCGGTTGGCGGATTTGTCAGCGCTCAGTTGGGATGGAGGGAACTGGGCTCTGTATATTTTGGGTAAACATGGTGAAATTCACTCCAGGTTTCCACTCTTTGTTTCACCCTCGCTGCCTGTAGATCTCAGTGGTTTGACAAGATCTGGTTAGACAGATGTGTGACTGTGGCTTCACTAAGACTTTTTTTTTTTTCCTTTTGAAAGTAGCATTGTATGAATGTTCTGGCTGCATCAGAGCTCTCGGTGGAACAAGCTCCAAAAAAAACCACAGACGGCGGTTAATCCCTCCATTCTCACTGAGGGGAAATGAACGGAATATTCTTTCTGCCACTCGTGTAAACGAATTCATCGAAATGTTGTCTTATTCAGAATGAGGTCAATAATCAGATTTTTACCGGTCCTGTAAACGTCAGTGTTTTGATGGAGGTGCTTACACGAGTCCTGAACCCACGAGTCCTGAACCCACGAGTCCTGAACCCACGAGTCCTGAACCCACGTGTCCTGAACCCACGTGTCCTGAACCCACGTGTCCTACGTTGGAGTTCCCCTCCGGAGTCTTATCTAGAAAAACTTGTGTCTCCTTGCTACTGTGGAATATTTTGAGTGGGTTTTTTTTGTTTTTGTTTTTGTTGTTTTTAAAAAATATATAATTATGCACAACGCTGCTATGAGCTGAGTTCATAACAAGTCACTCAGCAGATTAACTGCCGTACAGGTGAAAGGCGAAACATGCCTACAAACTGGAAGTGGGACTACACCCCCCAATTAGGACCTGTCCATCAGTTGCTCTCTATTAGATGTCTTGAATTCAGGAATACCCCCCCCCCCCCACTGCATGTCTGCACACTGAATTCATAAAGCACTTGTCACATACTTGGTTGTCAATGGAGACAGAAGTTTTAACAGGAAGTTCTGCAACCCGTTCACTTACAGAAGTTTGAACACACGGTTCAGTGCAGTCCAAGTCGTCTTCATCCGGGGTGTCTCAGTCGCTCGCAGCAACGCTGTATTCCGTTGCTAGCGGCGCGCTGGCCGCTCATCGTATGCGGAGGGTCATGTGAAGAGGTAGCGAATGCAGATTAAAACTGTTCCCATCGCGGACAAAAACCAGATGTTGTCAGGTTTTGTTTTGTTTTTTTGGGTTTTTTTTTTTTTTGGGCCAGTGGGAAAAAGTCTAATGTGGTAGAAAAGCAACACCGCATTTGTCGAATGTTTCCCAACACCCTTAAAGAGTTTAATTGAAAGCTAGAGAGGTGTGTGTTGAAAGCCTGCTCATATGGGCCTGTGGAGAGGGGTTAGTATGGGAGACATATGGAGTTAGCGGGTGACGCTGGAGGGGCTGTAATGTAGTCACAACAGAGGGTTCAGAGCCAAAGGAAGCAGGGGTCTCTCTCCTTCCTAAACAGGATGGGAGGATGAGACCACACGCACGGCGCGCTGTATACTGTATATGTATCTACGTACAGATCAAATAGACTCTGCTGTATTTGATTCTTGTACCTATGATCTTTGGTTGACCCTTAAGTTCCTTTCGCCTTTCTCCTTCTCAAACACACACACACGCACACACACACACACACACGCACTGTTCTTGTCTGTACAGAGCACCATAATCCCAAAGGAACCGAGTCTCTGAATGCCTTCTCTGTTTTTCTCTAATCTTTTTATTTCTCCTCCCCGGCCTCCAGCTCCTCTTCCTCCTCCTCCTCCTCCTCCTCCTTCTCACTAGGAAGTGGACAGAGATAGAGTGTAATCAACACAGATAAAGGTACTTTCACTTGAGAAATTGAATCCGTCCCAATTTACTCATGAAAGTAGAGCCATCAGTTCCTCTTCGTTCCGTCCGTGATGTTTTGAATCCTTCAAAACCAGATGTTGCATCTTGTGTATTTAAGATGTGTAGAAATAGAAAGTGTGGTTTTGACGAGCAGCCAGCCTCCATCCAGAAGGTATTTACTGACCGTTGACTAGCGGTAGCTTAGCTGTGGTGACTGCACGCAGCTGGTGGGTTCACACACTCTGAGGGAAGCCAGGTTATTCCTGGATGCGGGCTTATCAGTGGCCAACGTTAGCATGCCCGCTAAACACGCGAGCTGGGATACAAGAAGTGGACGTGAGCTCATCTTTGAGGGGTTGAAGCTGACGCCGAAACAATTGAAGCTGCAATATTTCTAATGGCCAGTAGGGGGCAGCTCCACTGACTGTCAGTAAGAAAATGACCCATTTCCTCAAGCTAAGCTAGCTTTTCGCGTGCTTCTTTTCATGAATTATCGTGACCCTAAAAGACGATAGCTGTTGACGGGTTTCAAGTGAACGTTCCACTGCGCGGTGCCCTCAAACGTCAGTCTCCTGCACTGAAAGTCTTCCTGTCTCCGGGCTTTCTATGTCACGTGACTCGTTACTTCATCGTGGTCGTAATTCCTTTGGCCACCAGATGGCGCCTCTCACTTTTACGTGATTATACGTTAAGGTTGTGCCAGTCTGTCTACGAAACAGAGACCGAACTCTCCCTTACACTCCGGATCAAATAAATGTTTCCCCAAATTTTAGAAGTAGCTGAGTTTTAGTGGGATTAGCAGCTGTACTGTTCTTAAATTTCAGGGCTTCTTGTTACTGGGTCACTAAATTATGCATTACAGCCCCAAACTGGACTCCCTCCCCTGCTAACATTTACATACAGATGTTTTCTCTTCTGCTGATCCTGAAAACACAGGCTTTCTCCTGATGCCTCTGATTCTTTTTTTGCAGCCGGCCTCGTTTTGACTTTTTTGTTCCAACATGTTCTCGGACAACACGTTTGTCATTTGGCGCGAAGGGGAAAGATATAAATATCAAATTAAGAATGAAGGAATGAATGAATGAACAATCTAGATGATAAACACACCTGTAAAACAACACAATGGAAGATACCGGAGGGCTGAAGAAGCTGCTCCAGCCACTCGATGTTGGGTCTCCTTCCATCTGAAATTAAGAAGGAAGAAAATAAGTGTTCCTATGTGAAGATACGCTCCGACTGTTGGGTCACCGTCTACTAAAACCTGGAAAATGAAATAAAGGAAATGGAAAGAGTCCCCCTATGAGTTGAGTATCAGAGAGGATGTCTTTAATAAAGTGGAGGATGCAGGTCTGTAGAGTCGTGAAGAGTAAAGCTGGACTGAAGGACCCCCCCCCCCCCCATAACAAATATGTCAAAGATGATGAAATAACAGAAGAAATTGATCATTTGTGGTGATTAAAAATCTAAAATGAAATCACTGGTGTGCTGCCGTGTTCACATACTTGCCCTCTGCTAGGAGGATGATGGGGGTTTGTTCAGTGGTGGTCTGACGAGGAGCCACGGTGGAGGAAGAGGCTACATTTTTCCAGTATTAACATATTAATACCACAGTCATGGCTAGCATAACAGCTCATTGATGGGATTTGTTATTGTGGCCCGGCAGTAGTGACTCTGGCCACTGTGTGTGTGTGTGTGTGTGTGTGTGTGTGTGTGTGTGTGCGTGCCAGCATGCATAAATGTGTTCACGGTGTTATTCCAGGTGTCTCGTTAGGGGTGGTGTGAGTGTGTGTGGACGTACGTATGTACTACATCAGCTGGAGACCAGAGGAGAGGTACCATCCTTCAGCACCGTGTGTGTGTGCGTGCGTGTGTGCGTGCGTGTGTGCGCGCACATGTAAGATAAAGAGAGTTGGTCGAGGAAGTGAGGGCAGGTTTTCTGAGATCCACACAGGGATGCTTTGATATATTATATGGAGAAGCAGAGGGGGACAGGAGCCAGACCAGCAGTCGGGGTGTGTGTGTGTGTGTGTGTGTGTGTGTGTTCGTGTGTGTGTGTGTGTGTGAGAGAGAGTGTGTAAACACTCCTTTCTTCCCCACCATACTGTCCCATTCTGTGCCAGGAGGTACCCTCACACCGTCACCACCATGCTGAGCAGCAGGAAATCCTCTGATCTTGGTGTGTGTGTGTGTGTGTGTGTGTGTGTGTGTGTGTGTGTGTGTGTGTGTGTGTGTGTGTGTGTGTTTTAATATAAGCTGAGCTGGGTATAAAACTGAAATCTGAGAATTTTGTTCGGGTAATAAAAGCCTCATAAACTCATTAAAATCACCTATGTAACGAGACAGCATGCCAAGAATTTTATTCCACCCTATTTGTCAAAAAAATTAGGAGGATTTCTCATTCAAGTTTGCTTTATTTTGATTGAACCTCATCTCCCGTAAGGCCCAGCCTGCAGAGCTTGGATATCAGACTGAGGCCAGTTCAGTGCTGAGCCATAAAAACGGACGGGGAGGCCTGAGCTGAGCTGGTTTGCAACAGTTCACTTATTTGTTTTATTTTCAAATTGTATGTAATGTGAATCCACTTTCCGCCGGTGGATTGTTGCGCATCGCAGCCTGGAGAGCCCTGACATGTTGAAGTCTCTGTGCAAGCGCTTCAATGCAACATAACACCCAAGACGCCCATATGTTAAGTGTGTATATGTGACTAAGGCTGTGTCATGGTCTGCTGCACCCACAAAATCACCACAGTCAGCACGTCTGCGTGTCAGACTTCAGAGAGCCAGCGGGTTTATGGGGGGAAAGAGAGCCTTTGGTGAGGGAGAGACAAAGACATATCTTTACGGGGTTTTTTTAGGTTTTTTTTTTTTCCTCACGGACCTTCCTAGCGGTGCACCCGAGGCTCTGCTGAAATCACCGACTCGTCTGACTTGGAAATGGAGTCCTACCTTTAAATAACCCTGAAACTCAGGACAGTGCAGGCTCATCACGTGCATTGTTGCACTCGTTTGTGTGTCGTTGGCGCGAATATGTGACGTCAGTCCACAGAAGCACCTTGGTGTCTGGGCTGACTTTTCCAAATGCTGCTACGTTCCTACGTCTAGAACCACCTTTAATAGAGCTACGCGTCTTAAAAAAAAAAGAAAAAAAGTGGAGAGTGGAGTGGAAATAAACATTATTTATAATTAACTATGGCTATTGGATGCGTAGCCCAATATAAAGGAGTAAAAGTACCTAGAATTTACTTGAGTTTGAGGAACAAGTGTTCTCCAATGACCAGCATGCGATGAGGACGAGTTCCGTATGTTTGAATAGCTTCTTTATTCTCATTTCTACCGGAGAAGTGAGAGAGAATCATGGGGATGAATGTGAGAGGCTTGTGTGACCCTCCTGTACCGGCGGTGTGCTGTAGGTATGTTGTCCCAACAGTCCCGCACGGCTGCCCTCTGACCTCTAACCTGCCGTTGGAAGGAAGTGACACCATTTGCTGCTTGTCTTTAACTCCTGGTGACCTTCCAGAAACCTCAGCCGCCACCACACACGGAGGCTCGGCCATGTGGTCCCGACGTTGCTGTCGTGTTTGGACGTTCGTGTGCTTGTCGAGCAAATGTACTCCGCCCTGGCCTCTCTGGGTCTTAACCGACGAAACATTTGCATCTCATCTCTGGAAACGCTTCACCGGATTATTCACGTAAAATCCTTGGTGTCCAGCTACATCACCGCTGCAGCGAGCAGCCCCACACTGAACACTCCTGCAGCGCGTGAAGATACTTGCGACAACACTGTGGTTAACGTCTGGTTCGGTTTAAAACCTCTACATCAGGGGGAAAATGAGCATTTGGGTTGAAATAAAAAAAAAAGTTAAATTCGTTAAAAACGCCTGCAGGTCTCCGGTGGTCTTACGGACCACATCTGTTTTTCGCCAGAAGGAGCTGAAAAATCTGACATCTCACTAAAAACACTTGGAGTAAAAAAAATAATTAAAAAATCTCCCGACATCTCGCTCTCAGTTCACGCTTACTTGAGTTGTGTACAAATGACCGCTCACAGCTGTCGTGACCTCAAATCTCCCGACGTTTTGCTTAAAAACTCAGGGTTTTTTCTCTGCAAATCTACCAAGGCCTTACCAAAAACGCCTTTTTTGAAGAGATGTAAATGGACTCATGGTAAATGGCGCTTTTCTACCTTAGCGGTACTCAAAGCGCTTCACAGTGTCATCTCATTCACACACACACACACACTCACACACTGATGGTGGAGGCTGCCATGCAAGGCGCCAACCTACTCATCAGGAGCAATTATGGGTTCAGTATCTTGCTCAAGGACACTTCGACATGGTCGAGGATCGAACCAGCGACCCTTCGGTTGCTAGACGGCCACTCTACCCCTGAGCCATGCCGCCCCATCAGATGTGTTCTGATGTTGGCGCTCGTCTCCCATCTCGCTACGAACGGGGGAATCACAGCGCGCGAGTAGATGGAAGTGAAACGATTGACTGAGATCAGAGTTCGAGTTGAGAGGACAAATGAGCAAAATATGCGCACCGCTAGTTCACGTCAACACTTTGAGCCATGTGAAGACACACACACGAACACACACACACACACACACACACACACACACAGAGGCAGCAGGCAGTACAGCCGAGGATATTGAGTGTTGTACCTCCAGGAAACCTTGCACTTACTTCCACCTTCGGCAGGATAAAAGGAACTCAGGGAGCTTGAGTTGCACTCCCCACCGTGCACGAGTGTGTGAGTGAGTGTGTGGGAGTTTAGCGCAGCCTTTGGTGCCCCTATCTCCTGTCTTTGTGGTTCCAGCATAAGCACATTACAAATTCACACATCGCCCTAGTGACACCCCCATACTCCTAACCTCTGCTGCTCCGCATCTGATACAATCACAACACAGCTACAAAGAGGCTGCCAGGCGGGGAGTACCGGTGAGTGTGTGTGTGCTAGTTTGTGGGGCAGGATATGGGTTTTTGGCACTTGCAGTAAAATGGTGAGAAATTCCCTCAACCTCAAAGTCTCTTATAGACGCCACACTCCTTCATCAGCCTATTTTAGACACTACTTTTAAGACTTGAAAGCCACATGGGGGGGGGGGGGGGAGCTTCTCCTCTCTGGGTTTTTTAGCCATGTGGCGTCATATAATGAATGTCACGGACGTTTCGATTAAATGCGGATGAAACGAAGTGTACGGTTTCCAAAGTAACGCCAGGACAGCCTGTAGGAAACTACACCTCACGAGTTCATCTGAACAAGAAAAGGTTGGTTTCTTGCGTTTTAAAGGTTGCATTTACACACTGCCCCTAATTCATTTGTGCCCATGTTGACACAGCAGTCCCACTCGGGTGCGAGAGGAGCTGAAGCTCTGCTGCGGCTGGGTTTGCAGTGAGAACAAACGTGAGCGATGTTTAGTGAGGAGCTTCCGCCAGCTGATGTTGATCTCTGTTGTTTTAGATCCAGTAAGTGAATCAGGAAGTGTCCAGAGGTGTTCTGAGGATGAGCTCATATCCTCCAGAGCTTATACCGATCAGATTCCTTAACCGACTGTGGAGCACTTAACAGATGCGGGGAAGTTACAGGTCACGAATGAACCCTGATGCCCGTGTGAGCATCTCCGTAACAGCAGAAAGATGGTGCACTTACCATCAATATTTGTAAACTGAGTGACAATCCGCCCCCAGCCCTTCCCCTCCTCTTGCACACTGGGTGTGAAAAGCGAAGTTGAAGTGCCTGAAATCCGCATTATTTCTAATGGCCAGCAGGGGGAGACGTCAATGAACCTCAGGCTTGTCTTCACTTTTGACTTTCAATCATAGTAAATATTTTCTGAAAATGATTCATTTGCAGTTTCTGTCCCTCTGGAAATCTTCTTTAGCACAGCCTGATGATCATTTGGTAAACTATATTATCGCTTCCATCACTTCCCTCCAGCGCCGCCCTCTTTTTTTTTTTTCTTTCACAAAAGCAGAGAAGAACAGGTTGAACGACACTGCTGACAATTTGATTCTCTGCTCCACTTCGCTTTTTACATGCTGCAGTTTTCAAGACTCCAGCCTAGCTAGCGTGGCGCAGCCTACGCCTTAAAAATGGCAAGTTTTGATGACATAATGCAGGCTTGTTCAGCCATTTTGGTGAATACTTTTAAATATATGCAATACGTATGAATCCATGTGTTTCCTGAGTAGAATGTGGTTGAACTCAACCACCGTCCGGCGCTTGGCACAGATGTTGTGATTGGCTCACTGACATACCAACAGGACAGAGCAGGTTTCCAGGCATCCGGCTGCACACGGCGTCCACAACTTGATAGGTGATGTCACGCTGGCCACACCCATTCTTTAAATATCCAAATAGGTTGGTATCAATGATTGTGCTGCACCCAAGGGGGAAAAAAAGATATTATCTAGTGTTGAAGTTGGACAAAATAGATAAAACACACACACACACACACACAGGAAATTTAATTTCTAGAAGCTGATGGCTGTTTTATAACAGAAGAAGTTCAGGATTTTTATTTTCCTCTACTTTTGTTACAAATACATGTGGCTTTTGATTGCCAGTCATAGGTTGATGCCCAGAATGCTGATTGACACACACACACACACGCGCATGCGTGCAAACACACAAACACACACACACTTCCCATATAAACACATAACCAGACCGGTTTGTTACATACCAGCTCACACCCACCCACAGATCCACATGTCGACAAATCCACACACACACACACACACACACACACACACACACACACACACACACCTATACACCACGTCTGTGATTGTGTTAGATTGACACACAGTAAAGTTTTACAGGTGCACTGAAGCGGGTAATGAGCCTGTTAGCTGTGACTAATGAAATCTCCACTGCTTTGCCCTCAACTGCTGCCGGGGCAGAAGCCACTTTCCTGTTTGGATAGGCAACACTTTAAAGGAGAACTGGGGGGGGGGTTGCACATTGGCATGAACTTTGTGTGTGTGTGTGTGTGTGTGTGTGTGTGTGTGTGTGTGTGTGTGAGCCGGCGATAGAAATGTGTGTGTTCTCACAATTGCAGAATGAAAGGAGGAAATATGAGCAGAGTCGATGGAATGAATGAGGGTGAGAACTCGCTGGTGGGTATCAGTTCCTACATGGAAACGCTGTTTTTCCAGCACAGGGTTGTTCAACCGTAGCGCAGTTTGAAATGTAGTTTCTAATTTAAGAGCATTACTAACATTTTAAAGGTTGCACCCTGTGAAATGGCTCCAGCGTTGGCATTAGCTGCAACTTAAATCTTTCAGCTGCTCCTTAGTAGGTGTTAAGTCCGCCGTAAAGTAATGGTTAATACAGCGCATCGCTATGGAGGATGAGAAGATTATGACGGCTGCTTTGTTCTCAGAGTTCGATTACAGCCTTTGGACATTTATGAATACTTGCACTGTGAGAGCGGAGGTATTGATATTTTGTTCTTGTGTAGTTTTTAATACTGCGGTTTGCGACTGCGCTTGGATATTGTTCGTTGTTCGGCTGGAGTTATTCCGTTTATTCATTGAGAGTCGGTTGCCAGACAGCCTTCAGCACTTCAAGAGAAAGTGTGTGCCACAAAACAGTGAATGGGCAAATTATTGGAAAAAATGAACAGCAGGCTCCTTAGTGTGTCCTTAGGCAAACTCTGCAAACGATGGCGTTTTTGTTTTTAAGGCGAGAAAAATGTGACAGGAAACTTTCCCAGAAAACACAGGAAAGAGTTGTGGGACAACCAAAAAACAAGTTTGCGACCACTTCAATTTAAATGCACTCAGGTTTAATTTCCTTGATCCGTCTCAGTCAGGTTTATCCTCTGCCCCACCCTTTAGGAGACAAACAACAGGTCCTGGACTGGGAATTGTTGGCGAGTGGGAGACGTGATCCTGGGCACGATTATGACCGATTCTTTCTCCCAACACACACCAAAGTAAATATCGGAGCCCCTTTTCTCACAGAAATCAGTCACCGCCGTGACGCGCGTGGAAGCTGACGTGCAAGGATCCGCTTCAGGTGTCGGCAAAGCACCGGTGAAGGCGCATCAGCGCCACCGTAGGTGGACGTTGCCGGCCGGAACATTTAGTTGTGGTGAGATTTGCCATGAATGTTGCCCCGCCCTCTCAGCAAATTTGCTGAGTTAAACATCACGAAAACCAGTGAGGCAAATTAAAAAAAAAAAAAAAAAGGTTAAATAAATGCAATTTTCTTCTAAAATGGCCTCTGCAACATATCATTAGAGTTAAAATATTTAAATAAAATATCTAAAACACAAACTACCAGGCTCCTGCGTTCGGTGGGCAGAAGTATGGAGCGTCATGCACAGGAGAGGCCATTTTCTTCCACCCAGGTGACGCGTAGCCATGAACCCATCGGCATTTTTCAGTTCCAGACTGATTCTGATTCTGGTACCGGATCGCGTGCAGCAGTTATCATTGTTGTTGTGGTCATCAGGTTTAAGGTCACGTGATCAAGAGGCTGTAGTGAAACGCTTCTTTTTAAGAGAGCAAAAAAACTCGAATCTACGCTTTGATTTGATTTGAACGCATCGCGCCTCATGTTACGTTACATCGGGTCCGTGTGATCCAGGGCGGGTAATAATAATGATAATGATAATAATACCACCGGCACCTGATTCCAATGTTCCTGGTCACTCCCGTGACACGCTGACGCAGCTGTGCACCACAAATGTTGTGCCCACTTCTGTGACGCCGCATTTCCTGGAGGCACCAACCCCCCCCCCCCCCCCCCGCTCCAGATAGAAGTGAACGAAAACATTCCCTTTTGCTGCTTCAACTGTCCACCTTTTGTTTTTCTGTTGTTTGTGTAATCACACCAGCACTTTGAGGTATTTGGAGGTAGCTAGCTCACCAGGTTAAGCTAACAGTTGCGCCGGTGCACTGCTGTTTCGTACGACGTTGAGCTGTTGCACGTAGAGGAGTTGGGATGTTTGAAGGAGATGGAGGACGCTTGTCTGATGGCAACCACAGACGCGAGTGTAGCCTATCGAGCCCTGGTAGACTGGAGCGAGCGTCGTCGTATATTTACAGTAGGGAGCTGGTGTTTGAGGGGAAGACGGAAGCCATCGCTGCGTCTGAGAGTAAAAGTACTCCATCTTTCAGGAAGGGAAACACGACTGTTGACACGAGCCGTTCTGTCAAACTGCTGGTCGAGTGTTTTCCTTTATGGAGCTGAGAGGATTCTTTACATCTTGCCGTCAATCTGTCATTACACAAACTTGTGTCACAGAAATGGAGTAAGTGGTCAACAAGTGTGTGTGTGTGCGCGCACACGTGTGTGAGTGTGTGTGTGTGTGTGTGTGTGTGTGTGTGTATCTCACCAGCCCTCTCTTAGGAGACCTCATGAGGGGGGCTGTCTATGGCTCACTTTTGACCCTCACACCACTTCAGGACTTGGAATGTGCAGACACACACACATGCACACGTGCGTGCGAGCACACACACACACACACACACACTCAGAGTGCTCCCATTTGCCCTTCGACCAACCGCTGACAGAGCTGATCACTGCAGTTAACGCAACCTGGCGATGGAGGCTGATTGATGATTGGCTGAGGGAGCAGTCAGCAGCATGTCAGTGGGCCCTAACCCTGACCTGCGACCTCTGACCTTTGACTCAGGACAGTGGCATGTTACAGAGATGAGAATGTTGAAAAGGAAAATTAAAGCGGTACTCCACCCAAAAAGTGTTTTGTCTTTCAATTACTCAGAAATCGGCGTCTCGGCCTCAGGAGGATCTTTTTTTCCCTCCAGCAGGACTTCTTTTTGACTCCACAAATGCAGAGAGAGTCAACCACTCATGTTTAACTTGAGGCTAATTGAGGCTGATTGCTAACGGGCCCAAACGTTCGTAAGTCGTTTTTTTAGCATTGGTTAAAGTGTTTTTGGTCTCCGTGTCATACGTCTGGATTAAGAGGATGTGGATTACACGACAGGATGTGCCTGAGAGATTCTTCACTGATGTTGTTGTTAGCTGTAGCTAGCTTCAAGCTGAACACGTGGCTGGCCCTTCCTGCATTCTGGTGTCGCCAAAACATTATAGGGCACAAAAAAAAACAAAAACATCATACATACTTCTTAGTACTTGTCAGGCAAAATACACTTTTTTGGAAAAGTAGTGCATCAACAACATGAACGTTGCACACTTTGAACCGTCTTTAAAGCCACAGAGAATGCGTTTAACTGGTTTTATCACACGAGCAGATCCATTAAAAAGCTTTTTAACGGCTCGAAATGTTGCCCATCAGGGCTCAGGCAGTTTTTATGGAGTCTTTTCTGGCGCATGTTTGAGAGAACGCTGACCTACTTTTCCCTTTTTGGTTTATTGATTGAGCGACTTTTAAAAGGTAGTTATTTACTCTCTGGTGTGTGTGTGTGTGTGTGTGTGTGTGTGTGTGCGTGTGTGTGTGTGTACCACTACCTTGGTGGTGCTCAGTGTTAAAGGCCACCGTCCAAGTGAATGTAACGAGCCGGCAAGATGTTGCCTCCGAGGTGGCTCATTTCTTGCATGTGTGTGTCCTTGTGTCACCAGCAGCTTCTGCTTTAGTCATCACCGCTGCGACGCTCTGAATAATCGCGTTCAACGCATACACGCAAAAAGTGTTGTCACACTATTTTTTGGGGGAGGGGGGGGGGGGGGGGTTGAGGTTTGTGTGAAAACTTTGTTTTTTTTTAATGAAATATTGACGTAAATACGGTAAGAGAATCGTGTGTGAGCTGTGGATGGAGAGACCAAGTCAGAGGAACAAAGAAGCAGAGATGATGATGATGATGATGATGATGGCGCTTTACGACAAAAAGGTTTTGATGGGATTTTCAGCTGCACAGCTAAAGGAACAAAGCAGATGTGTGTGTGTGTGTGTGTGTGTGTGTGTGTGTGTGTGTGTGTGTGTGTGTGTGTGCGCGCGCGCCCAGCTTTCAGTTCTGCTGCTCCCCCCCCCTGAGGAACTGTAATTGTGATCCATGCTCTGTAAAAGTCCAAAGCCGTAGGGACCGGCGTGAATGCATCGCACATGCTCACTTCTTCGGCCTTCGCTGCGGCGCCCCGATGAAGACGTCACACACGAGCGCTGTCACTTCACCTGCGCTTACACCCCATCTTACATCTGGACCGCGCCTTCCTTCGTTTCCTCCCTCCTTCCTTCCACCAGTGGTTTCCTGTGTCCTGGGAATACAGCTGTGCAGTACTGGACTTTGCCTGAGGCTGGCGCTCTTTCTCAGTGGGATCAGAGGTTTGAGGCAGCAGCACAACCTTGGTCCCTTTTTATTTCATTGTAACACGAACTCTAGTCTAACAGAAGTGAAAACAGAAAGGTTTGAGATCGTTACACTTTTCATCGATGTGAATTACATGAATCAACGATCCATTTGTCTTGTTAGCAGGTTGATGCAAAAAAAAAATAAAAATGCAAAGACGAATTTCCCCTGACTTTGTGGACGGATGGAGCGAAGGGTGAGGAGGCAGACGCTGTATATTTGGGTGGATCCGTTGAACACAGCTAAAGATCTATTTCAAAACTGGGTTTGGCTGAAGTTGTTGGTCTGCTTTCATCCAGATTGCTGATGTCATATTTTCTTGATCCTAATCTTTATTTTTCTTCCCTACTTTTTTTTTTTTTTTAATTATTATTTTTGGACTGCTTTCAACTCCTTCCCACTTTCAGACACAGAAACCATGTCAATACCACACGTTTCATCTCTCTGAGTTCGTCATGGTGTATTCTTCAGGCTAATACCAGCTTCTTCTTCATTTTTTCTTTTTCTGAACAATGGAAGGGAATGGAGAAATGATAAAACCCTACTTTTAGAATTTTCATGTCACTCAGCTCACAGCAAACTGATTCTCCAAGCTGCGTTTATTCACGCTGGGAAAAATGTCAATCCAGCACGGAAGATAAAGGCCGGCAAGTTTACGTGTGGAGACGTAGCGCTCACCCGATGTTGGAGACGGCGCAAACATCCTGCTAACGTAACGAGCAGATTACTCAGGAATGTTTTGTTGGGCGGTGAAACAACCAAAAGCCACCAGAAAGCGCTGATTCTGCTGATCGTGAGTTTGTGACTCAGTCAGCTGTAAAAATGAAGAGTAGCTGAAGAGAGCTGACGTCAACTCAAAATAATGTGTCTCATCTTTCGTCAGTCAGAGAGGAGAACGTGTCGTTCGATACGCTCCCCTGCTTCATGTTCTGGTGTAACCCTGCTGGCAGACGAGCGCATGGAACGAACCTCCGCAAAAAAAAAAAAGAAATAAAAAAAGATGTAAAAATTGGCTTTTTTTTCCCCACCCCCTCCTCTATGTTGAGCAGATCCACCCTAAAATTTAAGCGGGTTCTTCCCCAGCCGATGCTACACTCTAATGAGTTTGCTGACAAGTGGCCTGGTCGTTTTTGCGTGATCCTGCACGCTGAGGTGCAGCTGTGATTGTTGGTAGATGAGGTTGCTTTGACGCCGCAGCATCGGAGGGTTTTCAGGGCTGGGGAGACATGCCGACGCTCCTGGTCCAGCTATGGAGACTTTTTTTTCTTTTCCCCCATGTCATCACTGCTGAGATTTTATGACCCGCCTTCTTGATACTGACTCGCTACCAAGAAAAACCAAATTCAGAAATCCTTTTATTAAGATGTTCACAAAGCACTTCAAGTAGCAACACTACACCGTCCGTATTTTGGCTTGTAATGTCAAATGTTGTACATTTAAGGCGACATTTTTGGCGTAAATGCCTGCAGGCCAGTCAGGCTGATCCCACGAAGGTCCTGCTGTGTTTACAAAGGCTTCTCCCCTTTTAGCCTAATTTTGTACTTGAATAAACCGGGGTGGGGATCCGTCGACTTGATGAGTGCTAAATGTGGTTTCGTGTTTCAGCTTTGAAAAAGCCCAGTAAAAAGCTAAGCTATTTAAGGCCAATCTCAATTCCGTCTGATAATTAAATTCAACAGAGAGTTGACTCCCTTTGAAGAGCGGCCGTTAAAATGTTTGGGATATTTCCTCCGCATTTGCTTTCAAAAATAACCAAACCTCGAGACCGCAGTGGACATAAAGTTTCACCCTCGAGATACATGAAAACTTTTTGAAAAGACGTGGAAGGAAACAATCAAGATAAATCTGAAACCCAACACACACAGCGCTTGGCAGCGTAGGAAGGCCAGTGCCGTGAGCTGCATTTCATGTTTTATGTTCATGTATACGGGGTAACCATGAGGAGAGAAAATAAACCAAATGCTCTTTTGATTGTCAGCACATTTCACCATGTCCCTACCCAGTGAGGAAACCATTAACAGACTCAACATATTATGGATTTTAAGAGGGCAGGAGAATGACTCAGTAGTTAGCGTTTCATGTGGCTCCTGCAGTGTGACGAGTTCCACTTTTTTTTACTTTTCAAATCTGTTCATTTTGTTGACTTTAGTTTCCCAGGAATTGAGCAGAATCTGTGAGGGCAGTTTCTCCCCGAGCATCACCACGCTCAGCTCCCACCGTCCTCTGAAAGAAACGCCAAACATTCTGAAAACTGAACGTGTACTCTTTTTTTTTTTTTTTAATGTGTGTGAGAAACAACTCAGGCACGAACAACGGACGCTGAATCAGGAAATTGTTAGTCCGCGCTAGAATGCCTGGAAACAATGTTCCTACCGAATTATCAAGCAAATTTGAAGCAAACTTATGAAATGTCACAAAAAAGAAAACAAATTGTGAATACATCAACTTGTTGAGAGCAAATAAAGTCAGCAAGGTTTTATCAGGCTGTGAAAACAGGCAGTTGTTTGCCATCTTCCACATTATTCTGCCTGCACTCTCCAGAACTGTGTTAAATACGACTGTTTTATAATGCGCTCGTGTAGGAATATCCATACATCCATTTTCTACTGCTCATCCTGTTAAGGGTCACGGGGGGGTGGAGCCTATCCCAGCAGCCTTCAGGTGAGAGGCGGGGTTCACCCTGGACAGGTCTCCAGTCCATGGCAGGGCCAACACATATAGACAGACAACCATTGGCTCTCCCAGCCACGCCTACGGTCAATTTAGAGTCTGGATTAACCTGGTCCCTCTTGATGTCTTTGGACTGTGGAGGAAGCTGGAGTACCAGAGAGAACCCAGCAGGAACAGGGAGAACATGGAGACTCACACAGAAAGACCCTGTGATGGAGCCGGGGCTCAAACCCAGAACCTTCTTGCTGTGAGGCGACAGTGCTGACCCATATCTCCGAGTAAATTAAAAACCTCATCATATTGTATGGTGCCCAAGAATACGTTGCAGGCTGTAGCTCTCAATGTCATCGGCGACCCACCTTCCTTCCCTGTACTCCTCCCTTCCTGACACTTTGACAGGATGAAGCACCAGTGAACCGCTCCAACCTGGATGTGGTGGAACTGACTGTGAGGAGGCGCAGCAGGCTCAGAGAGGAGCAGCCGTCCCTCCACACGCATGCACATCCATCCATGGGTCCTTGCTTGCATCTGAGCTGGACCGGTTCGTCCCCCTTTGCCTGATGTGAGGCCTCCTAGGTTTTTTTCAAAGCTTTAGGACAGCCACTTGCTGGTTTGTTGGGCTTTGTTTTGTGTGTGTGTGTGTGTGTGTGTGTGTGTGTGTGTGTGTCAGCTTGATAATACAAAAACCAGAAAAAAGGATTCTCACCTTCAGTTTTACGCTGGATGTGTTCGGGGCGCTAACCCTACTGAGATATTCCTCTAAGTTTCGCTGTCACGAGCGAGCGCTTGACCTTCACATAGTTTTACAGGTTCACGACATTCCTCAGCAGACTCTTATGGAACTTTTGTCATAGTTCTTCGAACTTTGTTCTGAGGAAACGTGCCAGCTCCTGTTGCAGGGCAGGAGCTTTACTAGCCAAAGAAAATCCCTGGTAGTCCTTCGCTACAAACGAGAAAACTGTTGTGCTGGTTGGCGAAGATTCTTTTGAGCGGCTCCAACGTTCTCACCGTGAATGAACTTGTTCTGAACCCCCATGTATGTTTCAGAGAAGAAATGGAAGAAATTCATGTTTCTTCTTGGGAAGCGTGACCTCTCACCTGCTCCTACATCTCCTCTCCGTCCCTTCTCACCATCTTCCTCCGTGGTGATACTTGTAAGTGGCCACGCTCGTGACGCAGAGTCCAAGGCCCACCCTGTGTGTGAGTCAGTCTTGTTTTTGAATGTCGTGTCTAATCTGTACATGGATGAATGACTTTTAAATGTTTGCCCAACTAATTAAGACCTCCGCAGCCCAGGCCAGGATGTAGAGGCAGGTCTACCCCAGCATGTCACTTCCATTGTACATCGTGCAACCCCCTCTGCTAATGACGCGATGGCTCGGCCCAAAACTGGTGAGCACGTGGGCTGGTCTTGTTCAGAAAATCGTGCACCAGATCGGTTCCAGAATCCGCATCCACCTGGTGAGAGAAGAGCTCCTTGGTGTTCATTGAACCACGTGACCTAATGGGGCATCCTGTTGACGGCTGTGTTAGCATTAGCCTCTCAAAACGGAGGAAAACATGAGCAGGTGGACCAGCGGTCAACACACATGGAAGCCTGTTTTCCCAGTTTATCTGAGGATGCACCAGTCCAATATTTAAATTTACAATCTTTTGGCCTGTGAGGAAGGAATCTGACCAAGCTTTCTAAATCATCCTCTGGTGAGTTTAAACAAGCAGGAGGCCGGAGTACAGTACAAGTTACCCGACCAGTAGATGTGCTTCCAGTCAATACCCACAGTCTGTCACTCTGCCTGTCTTTGGTGCTGTGAGAATAGTAACGTTAATGTGTCACGATGTTCTGTATCCCCAGTGGATGTCATTAACACACACACACACACGCACGCACGCGCGCGCGCGTAATCACACACTCACAACGCCATGTGAAAGGCATGTCTCCTCCCGGTGTTGCTGAGGATAACCAGATTATTTTATCTGGAGATACCAGCTCTTTGGACGTGGTGGCGATGGAGCCAGCGCCCCACGTCTCTGTCTCCATCTGTCTGTCTCCGTCTGACTCTCTCTCTCTCTCTCTCTCTCTCTCTCTCTCTCTCTCTCTCTCTCTCTCTCTCAGTAAAAAAATACCACCAGACATCTTGAAGTTTGTAAAAACCGTTTGCACTTGTGTGTGTAGGAACTGGAGTGTGTCTTTGTCTATTAATAATCATCGGAGGGCTCATAAGCTTTCTGTCAGAGTTTTTATGGAAAGTCTTTCTGGATGCTGTGGGGGTCGCGGGGTAAAAGGTGACGCCGGGGCTGGGGGTGTTACACGTAGTTCACTTATTTAATTGTGACAGGAATTAGAGACCAGTTGACCGCAGTGTGAGAGGCGATAAACTGGTTTACCAGAACGGGACTGTGGGAAGCATGCAACAAAACGCCAGTGGACAATAATTTGGGGTTACGGTGTAGCCAGAGGATATCGAGTCTGAGACGCCGTCTTCTTCCGTGCTCGTCATTGTTTACAGTCTGTCAAGCAACTCGTGACATTTACATGGAGTTCAAAGACGACAAAAACTAGCGGTGGCGAAATCCGACGTGCTTGGCATTTTATGGAAACAAGGCTAACGTTAGCATGGCAGCTAGCAGGAGTTTCCTTCGGTTCGGCACTCCCACCATTGCCGTTCAAACACTGGCATTGCACTCAGGTATTTTGGATCTTTGCTTCTTCAGAACTCTACCAAATAAGACAACATAAACTGCCTCTAGTGCGCATAAAACTTTTTTATGAACTCCTCCGCTGCTTTAAAGAGACTTCCCCTGTTGCTCCAGCTTTCATCTGCCAATGGTTTATCATTCTTGTGTTTATCTTCGGCCCCCTCCAAATATCTTTCGGAGAGTTTTTCCTCTTTTTTTTCTGTACAGATAAAGGTGAGGACAGTGTAAGTGCACGCACGCACACACACACACACACACACACACACATGCACACACACGGCGAAGGGGAGGAGCCGCTATCATTATAATGATGAGACTCATCAAATTTATGAGGGCTGGAGTCAGTGAGCTCCATCATTCTGCTGCTATGAGACAAGCAGTGAAAGAAACGCTGATGGAGCGACTGTGAGTGCTGTAGAAGAAGGATGGAGGGAGGATGAGGAGGGGATGAAGGCAAAGAGGGACCTCTGCGATAGAAGAGTTATTAATGGTTTCATCTCTTTTCCTTTCTCTGTTTTTCTCCCCCTCGCACCCACAAACACACACACAGTCCACTCTCCTTCCCGCAGTGTTTTCTTAAGACATTGATACTCCCCACTTCAAAGCAGAGAAATGAACTTTTGCCATAGTAATACACACACACACACACACACTCTCACACACACACACTCTCACACACACTCTTCCTCTGTGGTTTTCCCTCTGTTGTCTTTCATCCTGCCTCTTTGACAGCCTCAGAGGTGCAGAGGAACTGAAACTAAAATAACCCCATCATCATATTCACACACAAACACACCCACACATATGAAAACACAAAGAGACACACACACACACACACACGCATGAAAAACGTCTTTGTTGCAGCCATCGCAGAGGCCAAGAAAACAGCTTTTGGAAATCACTCCGATCTCTGGCTTCCGAGGAAGGACGCTGGTCATGAAGCGTCCAGCCCACAACCGCCGCCGCCTCGCAGGAAGGAAGAAGCTTCTGCATATGAATGACAGTGAAAGTGCTCTAGGAGACCCATTTAGCGGGCTCATACATATGACACCGCAGCCGAGGGCTTGAATGAACGTCAAACCCTGGTAAAATAGGCCTCTTGCCCGCTTGGTGTGATGCCAGTGAAACCACAAAGTCCTCTCCAGCTTTCCAGGATTTAAATGAAGTTATTTTGTCAAGCAGATCTAACGTTGCCAGAGAGATTGCAAGACTTTGGTTGGTATTACTCAGCAGTGGACCTCTGGGAACTTGGCCTCTGCAGTGATGATCGCTGTCCTCTGCGTGACTCTGACTAGAGCAGCCTGGCCTGGGGTCGTTTCTCGCACCCAGTTGGATGCATTCAAGTCGTGCGCTTTTTTTTTTTTTGGTTCATAAACTTAAAAATGTCCAGCAACAACAGCGGTCAGTGCACCTGTGCAAACCCCTGCTGTGAGATCTTAAAGCTCCATGCCAGACACTTCTTTCCTCCTCAGAGGAAATGCAATACTGAGAGAAAGGTGTGACAGACAGGTTACGATTAGGCACAAAAACCACCTGGTCAGCGTTGCAATGGAAATCAATCAATAAAATACCGTTGACCGGAAGAAGACAGATCAACACTGTCAATCATCCTGACCTTCTATCTAAATTCACCTGGTTCTGTTACCATAACAACGCCTGCAACTATACCTCTGTCCTGCTAGAAATCACCTGGTTTTGTTGCCGTAACGACGTCTGCAAATATCCCGACTTCTGACTGGAGAAACACCCAGTTCTGCCTTCAGAACAACGGCTGTGAGTGTGTGTGAACGTGTGAGACGGGGCCTGCACCGCCACTGGATGAGTGTGAGTGTGTCTGTAGTATCCGTGTCTGGAACAAAACGCATCTTGTAAGTGACTAATGATACCGTTAGCCGCTATCAGCCCAGACCCTGAACCCCGGGGCCGCGACAGAGACACACGACAGAGACCCTGTTTGTCTTTTCTCACCCACTCCAGCACTTAGAGCCTGGATAAGAGCCGGCAGGTCCGCCGCTTATAGCGACCAGATATGACAAGAGCACATTTAACTTTAACACTCGCTCTGTGCACAGCTGGCTAAAGGGGCTCCGCCAGGTGTGACGGTGGCAAATGTGGTTAGCGCATTAGCGTGGGACTGAAAATGCTATTAATGGAGGTGGGCGTAGGTGTACGGTGAGGTCAGCGGGAAAAGTGGAAGAATTTGCACTCTGAGGTGTGGAGTTACGACATCTAGGAAGAGACAAGTCTTTTTAAACGATGACGGATTTTTTTTTTTCTTTTGTATTTCAAAAGGCTTTGTTTTTTTCCTCTCTTTAGTTTACTGTAATTAAGAGAGAAAAATCCCAGGTGTAGCACCGGAAATAACACCATCCACTGTGTCTGAGTGGTCCGAGCAGGCTGCGTACAGACGTTAGCTGAAAGTAACATTTGTGTCCAGCCTTTGTTAGCTTGAACCGTAGCAGTAGAATCTGTTACAGTTAATTTTCAGAACGTCTCACGCCGGTTAGGAGCCCAGCTCTCATATGTCACCGAAGAATTTGAGACTATTCACTGGACATCCCTCGCCAGTCAGATCTTTCTCAAACTTCCCACTTTTATTGAGCCCTGGCCTGAAAACGCTCACGAGGCAGTTAAGGAGCCGGTTTAGCATGACATTAAAGTGACTCTTTTTTTTTTTTTTTTTACCTTCAGTTCAAAATACTTTTTCATTGTAACAAGCGCAACGAAATGCAGTTTGAAGCAGACCAGCAAATATCCAGGAAGACTCAGACGTGAGCGCTGGGTGCGGGTGAGCAAGAGAAGGAAGCGAGCGTGTTCACGACTATGAAGACTCCCGAATGACTGCATTTGGTTATAAATATCGCACGGAGCAGATAATAAATATCTGACGTCGTTGTCAAATATAATTAGGCTCGGCTTAATTTGCACCCCCCTGCTTTTATGTAGGTATTCGTTTATTTGAACGAGGACGACGCGTGTTAACGACCGCTGCAGTATTCCAGCTCGTTTTTAGAATTACTGCTCCTTCATATCTGCTTTTCTCTTCCTCTTGAGGAAAAAAACAAACGTGAACTCAAATAGAAGGTGAATTTCTAAAAACGGTTGTGTTCTCTCATTTTGTTAAATATTAAAAAAAAAAAAAAAAAAAAAACCCGAAGGATTTCCCCGGCCAGAATCTGGATGGTTTCACGGATGCACTGCGTTGGGTTTGAAAGTGTAAAGATGTGTTATTTGTAAGCAGATCAGGGAGCTTGAGCTGCTCAGTGTGACCATCCGTCTACCGTAGAATGACATCTCGTAGCTTTATGCGAGATTTAATTTGCGGTATGGAAATGAGGTATCCAGCTTTGTAGACGGGTAGTGGAAAAGTATTTCATCACATGAATCCAGAACTAGGAGGTACCATTATGAAACCAAATATTATGAAATATAAATCTCTCCCGTTTCTGGTTTCTGACTTTTTCTCCAAGGAGGAGGCATGACAACTGATTTACAGAGCAGATATATACCACGACGACGGAGTCCGAAAAAAAGAAAAGAAAAAGAGCTGTTCGACTTGGTTAACCTACCCAAACAACACAAGCCTCAACTGTACACCGTGCTTTGTTTTTTATCATCCATTTCAAACATGCATCGCATTCCACATATTGTATTACCATTTACAGACGGCTTTATGATGCATGGTAACAAAAACACAGGAATCATACGTAATTTAATAAGCTCTTTCCTGCATGGCATGTGGGGGTACATACGAAGGGCTAATGCATTCTTTATGGGCTGTGGCGATGCTGCATGCTTGTTGACCAGACCAGGAAATGGGAGATGGACCAAAACTTCCTCTGTGAGTAGACCATATCATCACACACACACACACACACACACACCCTCCACCCGTGGTGTGTGTGGTCAGAGCTCGCTACCTATACAAGTACACCCAGTTGACTCTTCTTCTTTTTTTTTCAACTGCCTTGTCTTATTTATTTTTTTCTTACAAGCAAAATTTAAGCCAGCAGAATTATTCGACGCAACCGAGATGAAGCGATGACCTTCAGAGGAAAGATGGGGAAGGCGTAGACGTGGCAACTTGTTTGTGTCGTACTGCAACTACATTCTTACTCCTGGTCCCGCATCCCGCACTCTTGACTGTTTCGGGGTTCCGACTTAAGCGCGACAAAAAAGTGTTGGAATATTTGAACGGATGAGCTTCGACCTCCTGGTTTGTCAGGTATCTCCGAGTCTCTGAGTGGGAAGCCTGACCTCCAGGGTGTCAGGTGGATTTTCAACATAAAAAAAAGCAAACACAAAAAAAACCCAGTAATTTTCACCTAAATATCTTCCAAAAAAAACCTTATCAAACTTTCTCCCGGCGTTAGTTACTTGTCCCACACAAACACACTCCACCTTTGTTTACTTCGTTGGCATCCTTGGTGCAACAGAAAGGAAAAAAACAAGGGAAATTATACCAAAACTCATCAAATTGCTGTGGGGTGACACCAGAATTGATTCATCATAACAGCCTATTTTTGTGTCTCAGACAGCAGGATTATGTTAAATCCATGAGACTGGTTTTCACCAAACCTGCTGGAGGGGTGTGGATGGAGCGTGAGCCAGCCAAGAACCCGCTAAATTTTGCTTCAGATCCATTAAACATGGCGAAAAATTGCATTTTTTTTTTTCCTTTTCCTCGCCGGGTTTGGCTGAGTTCTCCCTTGTGGTGGTGCGTCCTCTCTTCCTCGTCGGCCGTGATTCTAACCTCCAGCCGCTTCCTCTCGCCCTGAAAGTCATTCGTCAGAGCAACTCAACAGGTCCCTCTCCTCCCCTTCCCTGCCTCCCTGCATTCTCCCCTCACCGTCCTTATCATCCCTTGCTGCCGCCACCCCCCCCCCCCCATCTCACAAGACCTGTGTGTATCATATGTGCAGAAGATAAGTGTGTGTTTGTGTGTAATTAATGAGCTTGCGGGGGTGAGGACATTCCGTCAGACGGCTGTCTCCATACGTAATCAGCGGTTACCTTAGAAACACAGAGGAAAAGCAGATTTCCATTGAAACAACACACACACACACACACACTGGGCAGCAGCTACCTTCCTTATTCCAGCTTTTATCCTATCACTGACCTTTTAATTACACCCAATTGCAGAGACAAATACTCACATTTATCTTCCCTGTGATATGGAGCAGCAGTAGTCGCTATCCTCAGCTATGCTAACCTCTGGGAATGTTCCCCCTCTCTTTGTAGTCGGCTGGCTCTGTCCGGTTGCTGTCTGCCGGGCCAGGCTGCGGTTATTTATCACGATGAGACGGAGGGGGCTTGCCAGGCACACAGGCCTTATTAGTGAGATTTACAGTGTGCAGGAAAGACTCTCAAAGGGGGAACTAAACACCATCAGCTGTTCATCTGATAACACCCACATGACTAAGATGGTCAATGCATGAGGATGCATAAAGGTACCGTACAGTGAGAAGTAGCCAATATCCTGTTGGTTTAAATCATGGACTGGCAGAGCCTCCATCGCAGTATTTGATGTTAAAGTTTGATATTTTTTTTCCCTCCCATTAACCATCTCATAAATCTGTCATGGGTGTAGTTTGAAAGCTGGCACATTTATTATACTACCTTTCACCTTTACTGTCTACAAAGCAGACGATAACTGCTTTTTCATCGACACATTTTTTTATTTGAAGTATCCCACCAGGAAAAGTTGCTGGGAACTTTGTTTTATGGTCGCTGGACTCCTACACGCTCTGGCTGCTGCGAAAAAACAGGCCTAAAAATAAATAAATAAATAAAAATAATGGCAGCAACCGGCCTTCACGGGACAAACAAATGTGCTGTGTCTGCTGTCACATTCAACAGAGCGCCGCTCCACGGAGAGCAGCTCCTCCCCCGCCGGGTCCAGCTGGACATCACCTCTCTCACACCTGCGGAGGTGGGCTGCAAGGGCCTGTCGGTGCTGGGCCTGCTGTACGTGGTCCTCAGAACCGGGTCGGAGCAGTTGGACGCCGCCCGAGTTGTTGCTTGAAATTCAAAAGGGAGGAATTCAGCTGAAGAACAGCGCTCTTGTGTTTTTAATTCAAATTAACTCGAAGCAGAAATTTTTCAGAAATGTGAGCTTGCGACACACCATCCAGCCGCTAGCTTATTCACCGCTGGTAACAGACATCCAGGCATCCTGCGAGCTGCTGTCACTGATTTCTTCATTTTGCCAAGAGCAGCGCAGAAACGAGGCCTGAAACCCAGAAACAAGTTCAACATCTGGCTCCCTCGTGTCCGAGTTGTGCCTTAAAAACAGCACTTGCTAACAAGTGGCGGAGCAGGAGGTTGTGCAGCCATCAAAAGTGATGACAACAAAAACAAAATAAACACAAAGCTAATGGTTGCACTCATGCGTGTACGCTGTCGTTCATTGATAGCGTAACGTTAGCTTCCAATGCCGGCACTTCCGTTTCAAAAGTCATAAAAGCTGTTCTCATGGGTGACGATGATCTTGCTGAACAAAACATGTAAATCTAATAAACTTTTGCTTGCCACATAAATGATTTTTGAAAAAAAAAAGAACCTCATTGGTGTTGACGTTTTTTTGATGATTTTCCTTTGAGCCGTAAAACATTTCAAAATATTGATCGCTTCATTTTTCCTTTGATAATTTATCCGTCATTGTCCCTCGTTAGAAGGTTCTCTTGGGGTTTTTTTTCCGGAAATGTGTCATTTTGCTACCAAATAGTCCTCTGTTACAAAACCCTAAGCCTCTCTAAAACACACACACACACACACACACACACACACACACGACTAATAAGGTGTTAATTCTGGAAGTGTTACCAGCATGCAAGCACACTCACAGACTGACACAACTCGTTAGACCCTTCCACGCATTTCCTCTTTACCTTTAATGCCAAAAGCGCTCGCTCTCTCTCTCTCTCTCTCTCTCTCTCACACACACACACACACATCTCATTTATATATGTAGTCATACGGGTGCAGACGATGTTTGAACTGTTACCAGATGCGTTGACTGTCGAGCTTATGTGTGTTCAGATCGCTGATCCAGATTGTGCAGCGTCACCTCTACGCCTGGCTGACTGCTGCTACATCTCTCTCTCTCTCTCTCTCTCTCTCTCTCACACACACACACACACACACACACACACACACACACACACTCTGTATCTGCCCTAGCTTGTGTATACCTGCAGTGTGTGTTTGCACCCCAATGGTGGCACGTAGCGTGTTGGTTTTCACTCGCATTTCCTGGCCTTTCAGATACAGATGTCTAGGATTTGAGGCTTTCTCCTTTCAACACCTTCTCTCTGATGACCACAGATAACATCTCTCGCTGTCTCATTCCATCCTCATGCTCTCTCTCTCTCTCTCTCTCTCTCCTCCCCTCTTTCTCTCCCCCTTCCTCCCTCACTCTCGTTATGCTATGTGGATGTTTACCTCCAGATAACTCTATTTTGACTGCTAGGGTGCCCTTGTGTTAGTGTGTGTGTACGGAAAGTTGCTGACAGGCGTGGAAAACCGAGCAGAAAAAGGCTTGACCCGGGAGTAAGAGGGGACTCGGAAGACGTGTGTGTGTGTGTAAATGTGTATGTGGTTGTTTATGGTGATAATGGGTACTAGCCCTCTTTTGATCTCACCACACCACCTCAGTTAGCACTTCTGTATGCTCAGACGTGTCGTGCCTGAAGACATCTGAACCTGATAATGAGTCAGAACGGATTTTTAGCTCACGTAGACGAGCACGTCCACACTCTCTGCACATGCTTGCGTTTCGTCCATCTGCGTTTGTGTTAATGAGGTTAAACATTCAGAAAAAAAATCAAGGACACTTGCAGACAGCGCTGCCCACACGACATCTGCTCCATTTTAGGAGGATGCTTGTGTGCTCCGCAGCAGTTTATGTGCTAACTTTTCCCCCCAAAAAAGTGTTTGATTTTATTAGTTTCTGTCTTTGTGACCTTTCCCACAGTCTGAAATTAGCTCAGCCACACTGGAGCTAATTCTAAGAAATCTATGCTAAATTAAGGCCCAAATAAAACACATTCTCTGGTTTCCGCTGGCTCAGCCTCTCTCTGATCACTCTGCTGTAACCTGCTAATCACGAGCAGCACGGCAGCATGCTGGTCCCAGCCCACTATGTTTAGTGTTTACGAGGTTTAAACACGGCCCCGTTTAGACACGCTGGGCCCTTACAGGCCGAGAGACAACGGGCTCAAACACACTTTTGCACACTCTTATTTCTGCGTGCATGCAGCTCACACTCCCTGCCCATCTCTGTTGTTGTAATTTGGATTTGAAGTGAGGCCCTCGGTGTGCGCTCGGACTGCAACACGGTGAGGTTAACACACTTCTCTGTAGGCGCTCACATTTGAGTGTAATTTTAGATTCCTGGTTGTGAATCGGGGGACAGACTCTGCGGACCTGGATGAAACGTGCTGCTGGAGTGGAGGGAGCGTAACTGGATCATGACAAGTTCTTGCATCAATTTAGAAAGTAGCTTGTTCTGTTTATTCTCTCTCCCTGTCAGCTCGAAAAAAAAAACCCACACACACACACACACACGGGAAAAGCTTGCAGATTATTTCGTGAAATAATCTGCAAGTTAAGCTTCTGTTTTCATATTCAATCCTCTTCATTGAAATCCTAAATCCGTGGCTCATTCAAATGCAATTAGGTGAGACTTTAAATAGTGTAAATAATTATCTTAAAATTACAAAACTAAGATTTATATTCGAGGTCAGTAATTTCTTTTTGTTGGGTGAGAAGGCAGAATAACCGTTTTCGAGTTCCACAACCTAAAATATGATTGAGAATAATCTCACAAACCCCAACACTGAATGTTTTAATAATCTCCTTATAAATGTTATTTATGGGGACTCAGAAATTTGAATTAGCTGCACCTGATTTCCTCCCGTCGAAACCCAGCATAAGCAGCAGGTTCGCTAAACATGAGAAGCCTGTTATGCTAATAACCTCACAAATGCTTTCAAGGACTGAGTTCAGAAATTATTTTAGAAATGTTTTATGGCGGGTTCCTGCTAACCAGGAGGCTGCCTCAGCATCAAGTAGCTTCATCTGATGCCCTCAAATCTTTAGCCAACAAAAGCAACAGGTTAGCTAAAAATGAGATTTACATCAGTTAGCCTCCTAGCTCGAGATCCTCCTCATCCTCCTCTCCTCTTTTCCTCTCAGCAGTTCATTATAGCGGTCAAGGGAGTTGTAGCATTTCTCCTAAATTAAATAAAGTTCTCCATGGAGAGAACATTTATGGCCACACACTGACACTGTGCTTCAAATGTGTATGTACTGTATATATAGGCTTACTGTAGACACACACTCATGTATGAGAATGCATCATCATTGAGGAAGATATAAAACACACACGCACACACACAATCATTGTGTGTGTGTGTCTCCTGTTTGCGTTGGTGAAGGTCCGCTGGATTTATCTGTTATCGCCCGGGGGCCAGTGTGTGTGGGATTCAAACACAGTGGAATTATGGGAGATGAGGGCAAAGGTCAAGGCCAGCCACACACTACAGTGTGTGTTGCATGTGTGTGTGTCTGATGTAGGAGTGATGAAACGGTTTGAGCAGGGAGGGCGCGCTACATGGCTCATCAGGCATGTGATGGAAGGTGTTCACGAGGAATTTAGATTAGCACCGAGAGGGAAAAAAATGAGTGTAGAGGAAGGAGGAGGAGGAAGAGCGATGAAGGGAGGGAGAGTGTATGTGACATGGGAACTTTAGTTCTGTTCCTGTAACCACCGTCTCGTAGCTCCTCGTCGTCTGGAAGGGAGCGATGGATGGGTTGTGTTAGGGGAACCCTAGGGAGAAGGTAGCCGGGTAGCTAACATTAGCTCTCACAACAGATCCCCAGTGTTCCAACTGTCCCAGGAGCAGGATTTCATCAGGGCTGGTTTTGTAATTCCTGCCCAATTTAACTTCTTATTCTGGGTTAAACTGCTGAGGTATTCATCACAGCCAGGCCAAGCGTTTACCAGATGAAACAATACAGCTTCACTTCTCCAGCAATGCTAGTCAGCAAGGGATAAGTAAACACATTTCTGAATACAGTGACGTAGAAACCGGTCCTAAAATGGGGAAAACCCTGAATTGAGGTCAACACACGTTTACGACGTTTTAACATTTCGCTCTGTGACATAAAATGCATCTCCCATAAATGTATGTGTTTTAAAAATGGGGATTGCTAACAACGAGACCACAGAGCTTGTCGCGGCCATTAAACATCACCAAGCAAAAAAAAAAAAGGAGAACCAAGAAGCTGTTGTGGTAACATTGCGTGTGTCTGCTTTGTAGTTCTTTTATAGCCTAGCATTAGCTTTGTACTTGCAGCGATTACATTTACACCTGAAAGCCAGGAAAATGATGCTAACTGGCAAAGATTATCTTGCCAAACAAAATGCTTTTCTTTGTCTCGCGCAGAGCTCATTTTTGTCCATAATGCAAAAATCAGTGTTGGAATGTCACCGGGAACTCGTGGCAATGCTAACGTCTCGGTTGGCGTACAGCCATAATCCATGTGGCGCTCTGTACATAGCTTCCCGTCAACTTCACACCTATTCCTCTTTCTCTGTTAAATAATTCACAAATTCCTCCTCACTAGAAACACAACTTCCAGTTGTACTTCGTGTGCAACAGTGTTGTTGTGGTAAATGTCTGCCGGTTCTCTGTCGGAGAGTCATTCGCCATTTTGTATGAAAGTACACAAGGCAATGCATTTGCTTTTTATTTCGGGGATTCAGAAGATGTGTGCTGGTCTCTTGTGTGCAAGTGGGTTATAAGCAAAATGCCGCCATCGTGGTTCTGAGAAGGTCTTTGTTCGGGAGCACCATCAGTCACTGATTCAGCTCAAATCGCTAGGTTGTTCTGTGTGTATTCATGAATTTACGGTAACCAGATTACAGCAGGATATAAACGGATTCTGCAGTCCCTCCGCCGTCTTCAGATGAGGAAGCTCAGCAGCAGCGTTGAAAGCTTCTCTCTGGCGTTTCTGTTATTTTGACCTTCACGTGTTATCACGCTGCACCGTCCTGCAGCGCAGCGCTCAAATGCAGCAAGTGAAAAAGAGTGAAATTGAGGGTTCATCACAAGTACACACACACACACACACGCACAGATATTTCCATTCAACGCTAAATATACTTCGAGGTTAAGTCCAAAACATGAAATCGTGTGAAAAGATGTATGGGAACGCCAGAGAGGAAAAGAGCACCAGGCCATAACTCTTGTGTTTGAGCAGGTTTTATCGTGCCACGCCAGAGCTGCTGGGTCTTCACCTCTGCTCTTTTATTTCAATTAGAGAAACAAAGCCTTGTTTCTCCACCCGTGTGTGTGTGTGTGTGTGTGTGTGTGTGTGTGTGGAGATGGAGTGTGAATGGTGTTTATTTGGTCATGGGCCTTAACCGGATGGAAAGGTGTGGGCAACAGCAGCGCTGGGAGATGATATCATGAACATACTCATGCAGCCATCGCCACTATGGTCTGACTGGGAGAGGGGCTCATGCTACATTGGCGTCCGACCGCCGTGTCCTTCCCAGCGTCGTCTCCTGCAGCGGGTCGGTCGTGGGAATGAAGCGCGCTCACACGGGGAAGCTCAGTAGCAGGCCTCTGGGTCACAACAGCCGAGAACCATCGAAAAAGTGGGCGGCCCCTGTTGAGCTCTATTGTTCCTGGGTACAAAAACTACAAAAGGTCCCTTTGGAGGGACTACCTTTTCATTGGGACATTGTCAGACTTCACCACAACTGCAAACAAACAAGCACACAAACACAGATCATATAAACAGACCCGAAATCCTAAACAATGAGCGTCACACAGCCACTTGTTACAGATGAAATAAACCAAATCTCCCTCCTCCAGCTGATCTCATCTGAAGATCCCGGGACGGATAGTCTCGCCTCGCTGCAGGTGTAAGTGTAAGGTTGTGCTGCAGAGGGACCAGGAGGGTGAGACAGACCAAAGCAGGGACAGACAGAGATGTGCGATCCGATTAGACTCGTCCTTGGCGCCTGTCTGTGGTTCCAGTCAACTGACGTGTCACCCGGATCCTGAGGGTGATGACAGCAGCTCTGAGGAAAAATGTGTTGATGCCGCTGGAAGTGATTTTGCTGTTTTCATCATCCTGGAAGTGCGATCAGTGTTGGGTCCTGGCCGGGACAGTTCAAGGTGGAGACAGCGAACGGAGGATTTGTGAGTCTTCATTTAACTCAAGTACTTCACTTTCATTTCGGGACTTTCTTTCTTTTTTTTCTTTTTTTTTTAGCTTTGTTCCATAATACTGTTCGTGTTTGTGCAAACTGAAAGATTTAATCTGAGTGTGAATCTGTAATGTTGCAGATTGATGGCAACAACAACATCTTCCTTCGGTTTGCCCTCTCACCTGAAGTAGCCTGGGAGGTCATGAGACGTAACTTTGTAACTCTCAGTGTGACTTTGACACGAACTTGACGGGGGATGACATCAACAGTGTGTTTGGCGTCGCACGATGAGGAGAGGGACGACCTCTTCGTGTAATATCCCCTATCCCTCCTGCTTAAACTCACATTTTCTTTGATTGAGTTTCGTAAAATTCGGTCAAGATTTGGAGGACGTTCGGATGGAACTCCGACTCATAAACTGGGACAGGGTTTCCATTCGTAATGACTGAGCAACCGGCTTCATTTTAAGCTCCCAAAACAAGAAAATAACGATAAATCGAAATAAACGAAGAAAGAAATTCAAGCGGACAAAGGAGCTTAGCTCATAAAGTGATGATGAGAAGTGGCAGACAAAGCTACAGATCTTGTCGTGATTTCTGTTAGACAACAAATGTGCCGCGGCACACACGGATCTGTGTGATTTAAATGGTAGATAAAAATTCATTATATTACACCGGCGCGTTTAAGCAGCTGCGGCATGTTTTAGAATCCAGGCAGAAGTAGATGATCCCAAACTGACCCTTCCTTTTTCTCCAGCTCCTCCTCCTGCTTCAGGCCCTTTCCTCTCGTCACGCACGGCAAATGTGCACACGAACCCAAAAGGGGGTGTGTGTGTGTGTGTGTGTGTGTGTGTGCGCGTGCGCATATGTGAATACGTCACTAGACACACACACATGGTTTTCCAATAGCTCTTTTACAACCTTTTGCTGTGTAACTCTGGCCAGTGTCTAACCATCTGTCCTGCTCTCTGGATGTCTGTAATAACCACTCACCCCCCTTGGTCCTCACTGCCCTCCCCCGAGTTAGATCCTGTCCTCACACAAGTGCCCCCCCCCCCCAAAAAATAAAAAAGACAAGCAGTTAAAACACAGAAACTCACAGAATTTTGAAATAGAAATATTTTTGAGGGAAAAGCTGCTTTGAGTGACTCACACACACCCACGAAAGCACATACAGGCACACAAGGTCTCTCTCTCTCTCACACACACACCCACACACACACACACACACACACACACGGACGTACGTTTTGAGGCAGTTTATGTTCTTTCCTCGACACCCTCACACCTGCGGGGCAGACACTGGCCTCGATGCATCAACACACTACATATACACACGCATTTCAATACAATAACGGAGACAAAGGCGTGCATTCACAACTACTCTGTTATCAAAATGACGCAGTCGGGAAAAGTTGCAGCTGTTGGGAGGCACCCATAAGTCTCTCTGCACAGATAAAAACACACACACACGCACGCTCAGGCCGATAGAAGGACATGTGTGTGTTACATTATAGGTGTGCTGTCTCTGAAAGGTTCATTTACCGTATAACTTTACTCTATAAGGCCTTCAACCAAAAATGAGCTTGCACAGATTTGGAAAAAAAACAAAACAAAAAAAAGCATCAACAAATGTGGTCGGAGGTGTGAACAGGACTGAAGTTAGCATCTGTCGCATCAAACTAAAAATAAGCACAGGAATGCAAGCCAACTAAAAGTCAAGAGTATTGGTGCTATTTACTACTGTCTATTCAAAATAAAAGTGTGAAAGGATGTCGCTTGGCAACCACCTAAATAGAGCGTCTGGTTCTCTGCAACTGTTTGGTATGGTTGGGTTTCAAGTTGCGCCATTTGAGCCGCAGTCAGGATACTTTACATACTGTACCGGATCCATGTACGTGTGAGGGTGTTAATGGACGCAGCTGTGTTTATGGATGAGTGTTACACTGTAGTTAAGTATCAACAAGCAAAGACGGACAACAACTACATGGAACAAGCAAGCGGAACAATCATCCTAGGACCTGAAATGTTTGGGTGTTCGTGGGTTTAGTGGAACAGGGCGAGCCGGATTTGGCTTAATGTTACGTCACAGCTTTTTATTATCATGTCACTGTTGGAGAGCAATGAGTCACGAGCCATATTTCATAACCACAGGTGAGGGCAGAGACACAGACTCACTCGAGTGCCGTGCCTTGTGCCGCAAAACTATCGCGACAGCGCGGTTAAGCCAGCGCAATGCCACCGCTGCCCATTTACGCCTGGCATTTCAGTCCGTTTTCGTAATCGGATTCCAATCAGACGGGCCTCCAGAACATGAAAGTACAGGTGTAAATCCACCCGAGGCGCGTTGGGGACGGGTTGTGATCTGATCTGCTGAACCACCTTCAAACGCATTCTGGCCGCACTGAGCTTAAGTGTACCTGCAAATGCGTTTGTGGTACTGCTGGAGGGTTGTCTTTGTGCGCCTGTGGGCGTTTGTGTGTGTTGGTGTTCTCTTCCTTCGAAAAGCAAGCAGAAGGACATGAAACGGCTCAACTTCACAAATGGCAAACATGTTATTCTCCTCCCGTTATTTGATATTTCCACGGGTGGCAGCGTAACCTCGTGCTGGCGGCGCGCTAGCCGATGAGCTAGAACGGAAATGGGCTTTGTATAACCAGAAGGTTTCGGCTCAAATCAAAATGTTGAGCATGAAACAGAAAACAAGAGGAGTTTTGCCTCTGTTGATCTTCAGCCTTCTTTAGCTTTCGCTGGCTTGCAGTTTCTGAATTCTTGATTCATCAAGAAGCCATGCGGGGGGGGGCACTCAGGGCATCAAACGTGCGTAACTGTTGCACAAACGATAGTATCTGGGTGAAGCCTTGCTCTCAGAGGTCACTCCCACACTTGAAGTACATCTGCTGTGGCATCGGACTCGATTCAGAACAACTGAACTGCTGCAAAATTAAGAAAAATAGAAGGCTTCCCTATGAACAGACTTTCTGGACTACTTTCATTTATGGATCATTCTATTCATAACCAATATTTTTCTACCCTCGGGTGCACACTCAACACGGCTGCTAATGAAACTTCAGTGTGTGCGCGCGCGTGCGCACGTGTGTGTTATGTTTAACAGGCTCATTTCCGCAGGTTTCGTTGTGGATGTTTTTGTCCGTTTTAAAGCCCCGTGGAAATCCAATCCCTGCTTCCTTTTCTGCAAACCTCACAGTCAAAATACACTTGTTTAGGCTTCATGGGGATTTCAGCGGGGTTAGTTAGGGGCAGGGGACGCTGATGAGCGTTAGCGGATGGGTCGAGGTTGACGGGCGTCTGCAAAACGTCGCAGAAGGTGAGGATTACGGAGCGCAGTTTGCCTGTGGAGGGGATGTGGATCTGACAATGAATTTTGCAGGTGTTTGGCAAAGTCACGTCACAATTTTTTTTCCCACAGTTTGGATGTTTTGAGGATGATAAAACAAGTATAATCCTCACCGCTGGTCTAATTAATCACGACAGGGTTACTGTCAGTTGCAAAAGCGGAGTCATTTTTTTTCTCCACCTTTAATTGCATATATTAATTTTATCCCCACACAAGCAGAGTTAACAATGATTTCTTTTGATGGTAGTGACTGGAAACCCAGCAGAGACATGCAGTGAAGCTCCAGTGTCCTGAAGTTGAATCCAGGACACTGGAATTCTTCGGAATTCACACTTAAACTGAAACCAAGTGTTTTGCAAACCTCCAAGGTGAACGACATCGGTGCCTGCAAGTGACCTCCAAAAGGGCAGCCATCCTTGACCACAACATTCCCACTCATTTTCACTTTTTTTCCCATCTTCTCAAATAAGATTGACTGCGGTCACAAGGCTCTCCCATGTTGTCTCTCTTCCCACATCGGCGACATGCTTGACATCAGCGGTTCGTGCAGAATACGTTTCACTGTGCGATCGTAGGCGCTCTTTGAATGTAACGGTGGCAGATATACTGAACGATGCCGTTTGGTTGCCGTTTCACCTGAAACGACGGGTTTCTCTGTGGGCGCCACCTTTTTTTTTTGTTTTTTGTTTTTTTTTTATGTCGGAGAGCTGATTCCCTTTGAGGTCGAGGCGGAATTATTTTCTCAGATTTACCGAGCAGGACAGTGAGCAGAGTTTCAGTGTGCTTTTTTTTTTTCCAAGTAGGTGGTCAGTAAAGTCCCAGCTCTGAGTTGTTTGGAGTTCAGGATTAGGCTGCTAAAAGAGCAACGACGGTCATGGCGATGAAGTGCCCCTCTCGTTTGATTTTACTTAAGTGCTCTACTTCACATGAGGCTCGGAGCCACAAGACATTACTAACTTGTTACTGTATTCTTCTATTTTTAATGGGAATAAGGCACTGCCTGCTGAAACCTGACCAAATGAAAGAAATGTGTGAAGAGAGGTATAAATATAGCGACGGCACTCTGAGTCTGAGCGTTGTAGCATGAGTGGGCGCTGCTCCGGTCTGAGCGGTGCGCTGCCGGGTTAATTAGGCGTATCAGGGACTAATCCCCCTCCAGGGTCATCTGCTGGGGTCAGGCCTAAAAAGAGAAAGGTCAGAGCAACATCCGGCTCAGTGCATTAATGATGGCTTCATACTGTAGACCGGTGTGTGTGTGTGTGTGTGTGTGTGGTTTAGAATGAGGGGATTGTGTGTCTGTCATGCGTCCTCAAACCTGCTCATATCTTATAAATACTCGTTAAACCCCAAACACAGCCGCTTGCAGCCGTCGCAGACGCCGTGTAGTCCTTTCGTGTGTTTGCTCTGGTCAAATGGCAGCAGGTGGAACAGTATTGATGATTGGCCTTTGATCACCAATATTGATCGGTGATTACAGTGAAGAGGATTTACTGTATTCAGCTGAGCAGACACTCAAACCCACTGAAGGAGCTACTGTAGCCCACAGGGGACAAAGGTCTGTGTGTGTTCCTGGCTGTGTGTGACTGCCGAGCAAGGACGGGGATTAACACATAAACACACGGGCGCCTCTGCAACTAAAGACAAGTAAACACATCTGCATGATGATACACACACAAACACTACACACACCCACGCTCACGCTTACCTTGGCTGAGAAACACAAAGAGTGACTTCTTTTTTTTTTTTAAGATGGCGGCTGAATTTGGGACTATTGTTTGTGCCTTAAAGCAACATTTCACACAAAAGGTGTATGTTTCACCTCGAGCGCTCGAAAATGGTGCGTCAGTTCTTTGAGGCTCCAGAATGCAGAAAGAGCCAGCCACGTGTAGTTAGCTTGAAGCTAACGCTGGCCAACGGCTAACAACAGCGAAAGATCTGTTTACCAACACTCAGGCGCATCGTCTGGGGTAATCCAGACTTGATGCCCAATAATTCGCAAACACTTTGATTTGAGCTAAAACGCAACCCAGTTATGTCACTTCCAGTTTGGCGCTCTCTCTGTTCAGCTGTAGCTGGTAACCCCAAGTGTTGTAGTAGTCCTGTTTTATAGTTCAAATCAAAGTGTTTGTGTGTCACGAGGAACATTTCTGAGCAAAGAAGACGTGGATTGTACCGGGAAACCTGATCGAGAGTACAAGGCACTTATTTTTAAGAACATAAACTTTTCTTTGGTGAAGTATTTCTTTAGTTTTTTTGATGAAATAATGTTTTGAAACTAAAATAGTTTGTCCAATCGTGAGTCTTCATGATCTAAACCCAAACCCTGAACCCAGGGTTGTTCCTAAGGAAAAGCAGAAGCTCCGTGAACGTCGTATACTGTTGTGTTGTCGTGAATCTTATTGGTGATGCATAATTAATTATTGATTAGTTTAAAACAGGAACCACCTTGCCGCTGCGTTGTGATTGGCTGCTGCAAACCTGAATGTAGTTGGCTTGACTCCAGCGTGATTGACGGCTGTACCTGGGTGGTAGGAGGCTGTGACAGCTCTGTCGCTGTGGAAACAAACACATGTAGCCCACCGGCCAATCAGAGACCAGCGAGGGCCCCGGGGATCCATCATAACACATGCTGAAGATTTCCTCAGGACCACAAAACACACAAACACACGCATGCACGTATTCTTCCTCAGCACCGTGTCCCAATTTTGAATATGTGAGTGTATATGTGTTAAAGTTTATTTGTGTGCATGTGACTGTGTGTGTTAATCTCTGTTGGGTTAATGTGTGTGTTCTCCCCGTGTGGTGTGGTCCTCTGTCGACGCCGTCTCTGGGTCGTTGACGTAGATGTCATGGGAGAGTGCTTCCTGGACCTACAAGCACACACACACGTACATACTCTGAAATTTATATGTGCGCTCACGCACACACACGCACACACACGCACGCACTGGGGGACAGAGGTCAGCTTGTATTAAAAAAAAACAAATAAATGAAGCTTTCCACACCAGCAGCCCACCACCAACACAAGAAACAGAGTGTGTGTGTGTATGTGTTTGTGTGTGTGTGTGTGTGTGTGTGTGTGTGTGGAGATTTGGCTGCTGTAAGGGGAAAGATCTTTCATGTCTTGGGGTGACAGGTTGGTACGTAGGGAGACTCACGTGGAGGACATGAGGTCGGCTTCACCTGCTGAAGAGACCTTTGAAGCGGACGCCAACTCCAGCGGCGTCTAGCGTGCTAGTAAAACTACAGGCTACCAGTGAGCTGAAGGCCGCACGGGCTTTAGCCGTCCCTCCACCTTCGTCGTAGGGCTGCGCGACTTGGGGAACAATCTCCATCAAGTCAAATTATTTTAACTGATATCATTCAAGGGGTGTCATTAAAATGACTCTATTTTTATCAAACAAAGATGTTTGTGTGGTGATTGGTCTCATCCTGGGTGAGTGTTCCTGTCGCCTCGCGGAGGCGTGCTCAGCAAAGTACCACAAAGCGACCAACTCCAGATACGTGTGTGTGCACGTGAGAACCGAGTGTTGGCCAAAGCGCGGTTGCTGAAACTTTTACTGGACAAAGCTTCATGATGTGTTTGTGTCACTGGCAGGAGACCGCAGGGTTGAAGAGACCGGTAAAAAGCCGGGTTGAGAGGATGTCTCAGTAAAAAGCTTAAGATGGTGCAGGGGAGTGGCAGTGGTGTGAGTCTGTATACACAAGTACATAGAAGGCCTTTAATAGTTACACCACCACCGCCGCCTCTCCTCTCTCCATGTGACCAAACCACCAACTTCACCAGAAAGTGCCCAGTTTGTGAAAACTGGATTTAACCGAGGCACTTTTCTCCAAAACAAAGTAATTTGCTTTTGTTGGGAGTCACTGCGTCTTATCACCAGTCTTCAATTACTTAACCATGTCAATAAGCTCTAGCATCCTCTAATATTATTACAGCTGCTCACTTGGAAAAACCGGCCCACAGATGTGCTCTATAGTGCGCTTGCATTCTGTTCTCAAGTAAGAATCCCCAGTTAAGTGCCATGCTGTCGTGTTCTTCTGCTCCTCCGAGTCGAAAACTGACGCACACAAAACTTAAAGTAAATTCAGCAAAATGTACAAATAAACGAATAAAAGCGCTTGTGCGAAATGGCTGACTTAAGGAAATTTACCTGCAGCAGTTCAGTGATTTTAATCGTCTGTTGCTAATAAGGATGGCCTTGCAGAGTCTTGTCGCCGTGTAACGATGCGACGTGGAGCAGGTTCATCGGGAGTTGTGCACCTCTGATGCGCCGCTGCGTCTGTGAGGCAAAAGTCATCCTGTAAAGGGTTTGTTTTTAGGGTTTGTGTCCTCTCTCCCGTACCACCGTCCCTCCGTGTGTAGAGAAACAATCAGAAAAGTCCTGTGCCGGTATATTGAAGTAAATGTGTCGGGGTTTGTTGTCTTTCTTTTTCCAAACACCTCGCCGTCTCCCGGTATTTTTTCTGTCACTCTCTTTCTCCATTTTCTCTGTGTATTTGTCTTTCTTTCTGCTTTCATTTTGCTTGCTTTATCGAATCTCCCTTCAGCTCCTCGGCCTTTATTCCTTTCTCTGTTTATTTAATTCCTTCTCCCCCTTTCTGTCTGTTTATGTCTCCTTCTCCCATGTCTGTTCTTTTTTTTTTTTTTTTTCCTCTGTCCTTCTCGCTGGCTGTCTCTGTCTCTCCCTCGCTGGCCGTCATAAATCGCTCTCTTGTTGGCTGTTGAAGTGTGAGGAATGGCAGATCTGATGGTTTCTCACAGCTGTTGCAGGCTTTCCCAGGTTCACCTCACCGCACTGCCCTCTGTGGTCCTGGCTTTCAGACCTGCAGGCAAAATATACAAAACATGAATTGGGTTTTAAATATTTGAACTGCTTTGATGTGCGCTGGATTTATCTTTCGGGATAGTGGGACGAAGGAACACATCTCATGCAAAGATAAGATAAATCAGACGTTGCTTTCTCAGCAATCAAGTCAAACTGCCGCTGCATTTGGCTCCACCGGGTTGATAAAATGTATTATAATTTAATGTGATCTTCATTACAGTATTATTGTGGACGTCTGCGCAGTATTGCAGTGCAGTACAGTGAGATTTATAACTGCTAATGTGCTGTAGCCCACACTTGTTGTTGTTATTAGATTGGTTGAATTTAAATCTAGGCATGTCCAGACAAAACCGGTCATAGTTTGTTTGATATATCAAATATTCAGTTTCATAATGTTGAAAGCAAGTTAGAGTTCATTCTTACTCAGGACCTTGTAACATTTCTCAGCTTCTTTTGATTTTGATCAACAGATCAGGATTTTCTTGTGTTTCTAAAGAAAAATAAATGGATTCTTTTCCCCCTCAAAGCAACGGTTCGTCATTTAAAAAAAAAAAAAAAAGACTTTTTTGCTTACATGCTGAGAATTCAATGAGAGGATCAATAGCCCTCATGTTTGTGTGGTGAATGTGAAGCTGAAGCCAGATGCTATGGTTAGCTTAGCTTGGCACAAGGACTAGACCCAGGCGCTACAGCCAAAACTAGCTAAATGTAGCCATCAGGACCTCTACACCTCATTTATCCTCACTAGCAAGTTACATTTTGGTCTATTCTCATTTAAATGATTTTATCTTGTGACTCCCCTTCGTTTCCCAGCAACTGCGTGGTCTAAACTAAGCCAAGCTAAGCTAGCTACTACTGTTAGCTTCAGAGAGAATGAAAAGATATGGAAGTGGTTTGGAACGTCGGTGCAAATGATTCATTGAAACCAATGAATGAATCTAGAACAAAATATGTGCTAGTTTGGTCCCTAATCCTTGCGCTGGCTGGCATTATTCATGTAACCATTTTAGAGACCAAATAATGTCAATTAACCTTCACTTCAGGTGAGCGTTTGTTCTTTTGACCACTTCTGCCCTACAAAGTGCTCTTAAATGTTTAGCTTTTTTTTTTTTTTTATGCCATCTGGTGAAATTGTAGCTAAATAGACAACAAATGAATTGCTCAGAGACCGTCAAACCTTTTGTATCGTTTTCTTGGAAATGCTTTTTCCTGACACCAGTTCATCGAAAGTTGTCAAAAAATTCTGTAAACCCACCTGAGAAATTAGGAAATAAGATCATTCAGTCGGCTTTTGCAATCTGTAGGCAACTGTCGGTCGCTGAACTGGTACTGGGTATGATATTTATTTCTTATTTTTATTCTTTTCTTAATCGTATTACGCTGTTAACAGTGTCTAACTGTAAATATTTGCTTGTGGAGCCCCTTTTGCACCTCGTGCCTGGGAGTGTGACGGCTCTGTTGTTGTATGAAGACGCAGTGTCCTGTGTCAGCACAGCCTCGCAGCACATTGCCAAATATCCTCTTGCCATTCCCCACCTCTGAGCAGACCTCCTACCCTGACTTACACGCTCACACCAGCCTAATCCTGACGAGCTCTCAGTATGGCCACAGCACATACACAGATCAGAATGTGATCTAACACCCCAGCATGTGACCCGTCAGAAAACGTGTGTGTGTGTGTGTGTGTGTGTTCAGGACATGCAAACGAGTAAGAAAGATCGCTGACAATAATTTAAGAGATTTTTCTTATTTCTGACTCCTTGAACTAGTAAAAAATGTTATGTTTTCAAGTGAATTGTTAGCGCTTACTAGATATTCTCAGACTACATCCATGCTCGTTTCAGTGAGGTGTTTTTAAACTAATACCATCTCCATTCCAGTCCGGATCTACGTCCGCACCTGAAATTGTAAACTTGGCGGATTCGGTTCAGTTCTGTTCACTGGGAGAAAAGACGTTGGGGGAGAAGTTTGCAGGAAGATGCTGGCGGCTCCACTGACTGAAACAGTTTGTGGTGATAGTGCACAAGTATTTGTTGTTTGTTGTCCTGTAGCGTCTCAGTGTTTCTCTCCTCTGGGACAACAGCTCTATTGATAAACTACTGCTAGCGAAGATGGCAAGGCCGGCCACACGTGTCGTTTGTGATCCGTGTTGGATTCCGGTCAGATCTGGGTCCTGCTAGGCTGTCCCTGACAGATCATGACTGATAGGACGTGAGTTTAGCCTCCACTCGCCAAAGCAACCCAGGAGAGGTGTAGATGCGAGGCTCAGAAGCAAACTCGGTGCTCAGGAAGTGCAGGGGTCTTCATTTGTTGGGCGTCCATACAGACTCAAGTGTGTTTGCAGCTGGGAAGCCAGATTGAGGGTTCGTGTCCGAGTCGCCGCGGCGCCTCCTCTGGTCCGTTTGAGGAGATGCAAGTCCGAATGTGATGGCGGAAGCATGTGGTGCCCCGCAGAGTGGCAGAAGGGCTGGAGCACGGTCCGGCCCTGGAAGCAGCGATGTAGGATGGTGAGATGGGAAGGAAAGCCCAGTTGTAGCCTTGGAGGGAATGTTTCATGTGACTTGTGGGCTCAGGTTTTCCAGCACAGCCTCAAACTTTGGGGATCATTGAGTGAGATTACACAGAAACGAGACAAAGATGAGAAGTGTGTATGCAGGTGTGTTTGACTCGCTCGCTGTAAAGAGGCGGTATGTCACTATGTGCCCTTCACCTCGGCCTGGTCAGCAGTTTTCATGTGCCAACCGTAGCTGTCACTCAAACAGTCAGATACAGACAGAAAAGAGCAGATCAGATCATTATTATCACCCGCAGGGATAAACAAGTTGCGACCTCGCTCTTTCTCACCCCATCCTTCTTCCACACTCCCTCCCCTCCCTACTTTCACTCCCTCTGCCACCTCCGTCCCCCCCCCTCTCATCTTTCCCCTCTCATCCCTCCCTCCTCACCCGCCAGTCAGTGAATAGTGATCATGTCTGGCGTTTCATCGGCTCTTTGCACTTCTCTCCTCTATTGAGATTGATGGGCTGCTTGGCTATAAATGAGCATGCTGAGACTCAGGCCACGGTCAGGCAAGGGCTACGTCCACATGAATACACACTCGTAGGGACACACACACGCGCGCGCGCTTTTCCTATTAGCAGCAGAATGTAGGAGCTGGGGCCCAGGATGGGGCACTATTTTGGTTACATGCAACACACTCACACACAGAAAATATACAAATACGCACACGCAGGCATGACCCTGTCAGTCACCTCCACGAGTGTCTGATGTGGATCAGCAACCGAGCCGCTCTGAAGTCTCGTATTCAAATAATGATGCACATGTTTACTGTGGGAAATTCAAATTCTAAAGGACGGTAAAGGGATAGTTCACCCAACAATGAAGACTCAGTCATTATCTGCTCACCTTCATGTTGTTAGGAGGTCGGGTGAAGGGGTTTTTTTTGTTGGTTTTTTTGTTTTCAGTCCATGAAACCCTGCTGGAGTTTCACAGTATAAGATGGTTATCTCCCAAACCAGCGAAGTCCTCAAGTCCCAGCATGTCAAGGTGTTTTGAAAGACTTCAGTGACGCCAAGTTCTTATCCTTTAAGGCATGAGCGTGAGTGGACGATGACATTTTGTCAGCTCCACTTCATATTTGTGTCCATTTGTTATTAGATAATGTTTTCAGGGCAGTTTGACAGGATTGCGCTGAAACTATGAAGATGATTTCTCACAAACGGTGGGATGGAGCGATGGAGCACGGACCAGAACAGAACCTATTAAATCTCCATGCCGGTCCATTTAAAAAAAGAAAAGAAAGAGAGTGCATTTGACACACTGGGTTTTGCGGAGGTGCCCTTCAGACTACAGTGACAGATAAAACTGAGCTGTCAGACAGACGACTAAAAAAAAAAAAAAATCAGCTTCTATTTGTGCGTTCTAGCTTGAGTTGTATCCCGTTTATCTTTGGTACCAGTTAGCAGGTGCTTAGGGCAAGTGTTAATGCAAGTTCCCTAAAAGTCCTCGGGCCTTTAAAGCCGGGCAGCTGTGAATAGCTGCCACAGATCACACCTTTAACTGACAGACATTTACTAGATGAGGCTCTCCTTTCATTCTGGCTCGGTCTCTCCGGTTTGTCTGTGCCTCACATAAGCACATAGTGGTACATATTATCTTGAAAGTATACATGTGTATCCGCATTAGCGGGCGCGGTACAGGCCGAGGGACGCACGCAGCCAGGCGAGGTGCATTTGTACGCTTCGTTGGCATGGAGAGATTACGGGAAAACATTGTGACGTAATTATTCCTCACATCCCGTTCATAGATCAGAGTTCAGGGGGCGTCTTATAGAGGGTCCTGGGGAACATGGCCTTGCCATAAATCAGCCTTGCCGGGGAAGATTTGATGACAAAGATTTAACAGCTGTAAAGGACACCCTGAGACTCAGATTCTTGCAACTGTCATCAAATACCCGCAAGGCCATTAACAGGTCACGCGGGAGTAGCTGAGCTGAGCCTGCACCCTCCTCAGCACGCACCCCTCCTCTTGTCACCAAGTGAACTGACCCCCCACCCCCCCCCCCACCCCACCCCCCTAGAGCACAGGTGCACTTCCCGGAACAGCAGCAGGACCCTCTCTCTTCCCTCTGCGAAGTCGGGTTGCTCGGATCAAGCTTTCACAATGTTTTAATTGAAAAATCTCTACTTGGTTAACCTTTGAATGAGGACTTTTATTTTATTTAACGCCATATTTATTTCTAAACCACCATTTGTAATTCTAATATGCTCATTTAGACACAAAAGGCTCTCTCTTTTTCTGCCTCTGACAGTTGCCAGTCTCTTCACACAAAAAAAAAAAAAAAAAAAACCCAAAACAACTCATTATGTTGTCCAGGAAACTTTCCTGTCACTGCCCAGCATGACCTCACCTGTGGACGCTCCAGAGTTTATGCTCGGTCACGTACGGGAAGCCACAACTAACCACGTGGTCCCGCCATCCACTCGTATGTTAATGCACCCTTCAATCACTAAGGATGCTAAAACCGCACTACTGGCCTCTATGCAAATATTAATGACCGTGTTGAGAGATCAGGGGCTCCAATCCCCTGGTGAAAGAGAGGCAGTGAGTGTGGAGGGCAGATGTGGTGAATAGCTTTATTCCAGTTTGCAAAGACTCACTGCAGTGAACCACAGACCATCGTACTGCACCCTGGGCACGTTTTAAGTTGCAGTTGAAGAGATTTTCCAACTTAGCAGCACGATCAGTTCAGCCAAGGCAATGTTTTCGGTCTTGTTAGCAGAATTATGCAAAAATCTATGAGGCTGAGCGCGGAGGAGGGTGGTATGATCCTAGGGAGAGCCTGGTCAGTTATGGGGGAGGTCGAAAATTGGAAAAAAAAATTTTTACACGGAGCTTGGCTGAGTCCCCCTCTTGTCTGTTAACAAGACGGGTCCAAAAAGTTTGGTGTGATGACAGAACGCACAGGTTTAGAGAAGGATCCCCTCGGTGTACGTGCTCTCTGACATCGCACACAAATAAAGTAATGCGCATTCATGGATCAGAACGGGTCCGAGCGGACGGCCGCACGTACGGACGAGATTTTGTCAGCTTCATGGCGTTCTCCTTGCGAGATCTGCTCGCTCATGAGGAACTGTTGGGTCTCTTTAAACTAGATGCATGTACAGATTCTGGACTTTCTCCGTTTGTCAAGTGTCAGGGGGGAGAACTTCCACGTCATGCATGATCGTTTCAGACGGTGTAGAGGGCTTGCAGCACAGGGTTTGGTGAAGCGCTAAACAGCAGGAAGGACGAGTGAAGGCTTGCTGTTTTTGCAGTTTAATGTATTAACGTCTGTCGTGTCTTTGCAATCGGTGCGCGCGCATACGTCAGTGTCAAACGTTGCATGCAGTCACACCAATCAGCAGAGCAAATGAGTAAATCAGATGACGTCTATAAATAGACAGAACGTCTGAAAGGGCAGGAGGAGGATGGATGGATGGCTGGAACCATCTCCGTCTGGCGGAGGAGCCGGCTGTTCGATCCCCGGTTCAACTTTCACATACAGGAGTGTCGCAGCGGTGGCCACTTACCGTTAACCACAATCCTCTCTAACCCTGGCGGTTCTTGTGCCTAAAGCCAACAACTGTAGCACTAAGATCTCATGTGAACGTTAGCTGGGAGAGTAAAAACGCGCAGCTGCTTAAGGTGAAACGCAGTAAAGTTTGGCGTCGTGCTGTAGTTTCGCCAACCGTGAGTGAGAAACCGCTCCCACCCGTCATCACCTATCCACTGACCACGGTTCTTTTTTACCAAGCACACGGAGCAAGTAGAGAATCCTCTTGTTTGCTATCATTCATTTTCACCTTCAGACTCCGCGTCCGTATTAGTTTCCCTGAGCTGGCGGCGGTTCTGCAGACGCACTCTAGAATTAAGAATGATATCACTCAGCTTCGATTTGGAGCTCCGGAGCAGTGGGAATATTCAGTGGCGTGATGAGATGCCCCGGCTGCACCGTTACATGTGTATTTATGTTTGGCTCCCGTCGATAATAATAGCTATTACAAGGGTTCTGGTGGCAAACGGATTCTGGAACTCTTTGTTTGTGGTGGGACATTCTGAGAGTTCAGCTCCACAGTCTGGCAGACAGGAACGTCTTGGCTTTAGTTGCCAAGCGAAAAAGACGACTTGAATCTCCGCGTTGTAAAAGCCTGTTTTTAGTGTTGTGGTACTACTTCAACTCTGAGAATCTGTTTTACTAGGGAAACACAATATTGGATTTTTTTTTTTTTTTTTTTTGGTAGGTATTCAATAGCTGATGTTGAGAAATGATGATATTGTCTGGATAAAACTTATCTAATCAGGTATGCAAATTAAAAACATGTGAATTGAGAAAAAGCAACAGTTTTCTTTATCTTAAACAGATTTGAAAAATATATTCATATGAATTTGATCTGTTATTTTTTATCCTGTCAACTGTGTTTATGTGGTTTGAAACTCGTATCAGAATCTTCTGCAAGTGTCCTCAGCCATGCATCAGTGGAAAAGGGTCATCCCAAACAATTCACTCTCTCTCTCTCCCTCACACACACACTCTGCCCCCCCCCCCGGGTAGATAACGTGACAGATCTGTCACGTCGGCACCTGGTCGTACAAAAGTGTTAATGTCCCCACATCAGCTGAGAATCACCGGACCACTGACAACATGCAAGAGTGTGTCTGTGAGAAAAGTGGGAATATATAAGTGTGTGTGTGTGTGTGTGTGTGTGTGTGTGTGTGTGTGTGTGTGTGTAGTGTAAGTGCATGCCTTAAGAACAATAGCCCAGGCCTCAAATCTGAACTTCCATGTTAGCTTGTGATATGCTTTTAAAAGTACTGGCTGTAACTGTAGGAGCAGTTTTGGCTGTGTTTTTGTTTGATGGTTGTGTGTGTGTGTGTGTGTGTGTGTGTGTGTGTGTGTGTGTGTGTGTGTGTGTGTGTGTGTGTGTGTGTGTGTGTGTGTGTGTGTGTGTGTGTGGTACAGATGCACCAGGCGGGGGTCCCGTCCCCTGTCACTCAGAAACAACAAGACAATCATTCCTGCATTCTAAAATAAGCTCCCCCCCCCCCCCCGTCCGTCCCCCCTCTCCCTTCCTCTTCACCCTCACATGTGCTCCTCTCGTCAGCACCTCTCACCTTCAGACTGACAGGAGGGGGGTGGAGGTGGGGTGTGGTGTGGGGTGGGGGGGGGGGGGGGGGTGGACCAGTCCAGGAGGAAGTGGGTGATGTCAGGAGAGGAAAGGTGAAACATCATGTAGACCAGATCCGTTGACCTTTTTTCCACAATCAAATATCTAACGTGATGTTTTTATGTCGTTACAAGCTCTGTGTGTGTGTGTGTGTGTGTGTGTGTGTGTGTGTGTGTGTGTGTGTGTGTGTGTGTGTGTGTGTGTGTGTGTGACGCACCACTCAACCAGCGTTTAGAGAACCGATTGCACTTCCAGCGTGATTTGCAGCCGCCGGACGTAAACTTGTGTCAAAAACAGGCCGTTTCGATGAGATGCGAGTCAGAGACATATTTGAATGTGCTTCCACCTTCGGTCCAGCTCACAGAGGTCACCGGCCGTGTCACCACCAGCCGGGGTGTTTCGCTGTCCGCTGCACCCTCAGTGCATTTAGTGCATCTGTTCAATCCAAAGAGGTTGAGACCAAACGGCGCCCCCCCCCATTCGATGTGTCTGTTTAGGCTTCGGCTTCTGCGTCAGTTGGTTGGTCTGACCGGTTGAAGTTGGCCCAGATAGAAGAAGACGAGTGACTTGGTTCATACCTGCCAAGTGTTTTGTACGGTTTCATGTATAATAATATCCTAACATGAATATTTTTGATTGGCTACCTGAGTACTTGTAGAATGATTGTGCTGACAACACTAGGCTTCTTGGATGACTCGTTCACATGTGGCTGGTGGACTGTTCCATCATCGAGATTGAAGAACATGAGATGAATAAACACGATTCTTCAGGATCTTTGCTCTCCTCAACCCGAGTCAACCATCTTTGTCTGACAATGACAACAACTCCCATGATCCCGCGCGACTCTGACATGATTCGTTTTTCTTGGTTTGAGTCAGAGACGTCCGCCCGCAGAGGTGACGTACTACTACAGAGGTCTCTGTCTCGGTTCCAGACTCGTTCCTCTCCCAGCTAAAGTTGAAGATGGCCACCTGAAGAGTGTGGAGGGAAACCGCTGCTCCTGCCTGACTGGGGTCGGTCTGGTTCAGGCTCGCTCGCGACTCAGAGCTTTTAATTGCTTAGTTATGATTTAAAGATAAGAATGAAGGCGGATCCAAGTTTCTTGTTATTGTGCAGCTTCGGCGTGCTCCATTTCTTCACCACCGACGAGGCCTTACCAAGTGTTCTGATCGTGTCCGCTACTTGACGTGTTTTCATTTTAAATTTTATTTCAGGTTCGAGACTTGCAACTGTCCCCGAGGTTTCTGTGTTTTGTCTTTCTTGGAGTCTTGCTCTGCTTGTTCAGGTGTTAAAATAGGTCACAATCGGAGAACTTCAGCGATAGCAAGAACTGTCTAACATCAGCATTACAGGGACCATTGTGGGGGGATGGGAGGGGGGGCAGTTCTCTATGAACTTTGAGACGGTGAGGTCACACTGCCTGACATCTCAACCACCTGTTGCCACACAAATGTGCGCACACACACACACACACCCCCACACACACATCCGCGGCAACTTCACACCCACAACCACAATCCATTTATACACACACACACACACACACACATGCACACCATCAGTAATCCAGCACATTTGTTTTGGAAAAAAGAGACAATGTGGACGTGTTCTTTGTTTGTGCATGTGTTTATGTGTGTAGCGGGAATTCCTCATGTTGTGGGGACATAAATCTGTTTATGCGGCCATGTTGTGGGACTTCCTCTTAGTAAAAAAAACCCAAGTCTTGATGGAGTAAATCGTTAAATTTTAGGGTGATGACTTAGTTTAAGGGTTAAAGTTCCTCTCCAGACAGAAATGGGCTTCTTTTTTTTTTCCTTCTTGTTCCTGAATGTTTGACTGCAGCAAATTATAAATAGTTCACCTTCTGACCAAAAAAAAACCTCACTAACATGGCTTTTGTCTGTAATTGGAAAGGGTTTAATCTGCACTCAGTCCAGCGGTCAACATCGTTATTTATGATTTGATCGTGAGTGATGTAAATATAAAAACCAGGGTCAACGCAGTAATTTACATCCTGTTTCCGATCTCGTTGCGGTTGTGGCTCAAATAAAACAATATCCACCACGGAGGCCATGAAAGCTAGTCCTCTCTGCCAGTAACTCCTGTGAGATTTAGTCATTTCAGCCCCCAAATTCAAGCAGTGCTCTTGTTCAAGCACTCTGAAATCGTTCAGTCTGTGTTGAATTTGAAAAACAGGCTGTAGTCAAATGTCTGTAATAAACTAGTAACCATCAAACCCCCTCTTTTTCTTCACGCCGCTCCAAGACCAAGTGTCCACCGGTTGTGTTCGCTTGTTTTCCAGTGCCTTCATGATGAGCTCGGTGAGCCAAAAAAACAAACCCGAGAGGCAACTTGCATGCATGCAAACCCTGCATGAGTCCCCCTACGTGCAGTGGAGGGAAGGTCTTTGAAACCATCCCAAAGTTTTACTGCGTGGTCACACTCAGAAACAGAATATACTGTGTGCTGTATATTTTTATAAAGTATTTGACTTGGTCTCAAGAAATGTGGAAAAAGTTGCACTTGCTTGCAGCACCTTGTGCAACCGTATGAATTAGTGCCATCAACAAGCATGGTGGCGTGAATAGATATATTTTATTTTGCTCAAAAAGGACACAGAACATATTAATGTCCTCGGCAAAAGCGTGTGCTGATATATCTGCAAAGAAAAGCGTTTGGGTTAAGTTCAAGGCTGGCTGTGGCGTGCCTGACCCGGTCGAAAGAGCAGAAGCAGGTGCATTTGGGTTTTTAAGTGCGCAGGGTCACACAGCCGTCCCGTCCCCTGCTATCTACAGTCACCGTGAGCTGTTGTTGTCACACAGGAAAGATGACGTCCAAACAGCTGCAGCGAATATATGTCCTCCACTCTTCAACCCCCCAACACCTCTAACCTTGTCGGCCATCCCTGTTCATCTCCTGTGGTCTCTTGAGGTCATGATGTCATCAGATTAATATGCAACAGGTGACCAACGTGTTCATGATTTTCCCTCCAAAAAAAAAAAAAGTCTGAGTGGTGAAAAGTTGTTTCAGAAACATCTGAAGGGCTCATAATGAGATGGGATTCAATTCACAATGATAGGTTTAAGTCAGTACCTCCCTTCAAAATAAACAGTTTCCAGAGGGTGCATGATGACAGAGGCATTGTGGGTATTGTAGGAGGAAGTGCTAGCTTTGCGAGTCTGGGCCAGCCCAGTTTCTGCCTGATCCACATTCGGTTCCAGTTAAGTCACTGGGGTGTAAAGCCTCTTATCTGAAGCCCTTTGGTCTCTTCCGGGGATGACCGCTGTTGTTGCACCGTACTTGAAGTCAGTGAAATATTCTCCTCCTCCGGTGAAGGAGCTTTGACAGGCTCGTTACGCTCACAGGAGCATCGTCTTGATGTGTCACTCCTCTTCAGCTCCACGTTCAGTCATCAGTTCGCTCTGAGCCGGAGGAAACGTTCAGAGTATCTTTTTGTTTTCAGGACAACTGTAGATGTCCAGAGTCATATTCAGCCCATGTGGGCAGTGACCTGTGAGGTCCCGCCCCCTGGTTGGCTACCAGCAAGTCCTAAAGTCCGAGAGTCAAACAAGAAGCCCTGTTGTCCTCCACTGAGCATGCCCAAACTGTCCGTTAGCGTCCCACTTGGAGACGAGCCAAGAAAGGGGCTCTGGTGATTGGAAGCAGCGGCAGCGGCCATTTTATCAGGGCTGGCAGCTAGGCGTGGTGAGGGAGGGAATGTGTAACCATACAGGCTGTAAGGCGGCGTGTGGAGGCGAAGACCAGCGTAACCCTGTGGGGTTGGACTGGAGAGATAGCTGAGCTGAGAGGCAGGGAGGGGCAGGGAGCAGAATCCTTCACTTTCATACGCTGATGGACCTCTGGGGGAAGTGAACGGTTCTGGGGGGTTGCTGTAGCGATGGAGGGGGTGTGTGGGTCTGCTGCAGGTGTAGTCAGGTGGGCTGAGAGGGCAAACCTGGAAAGGCGACGAGCACGGGGACGTGGAGAGAAGGTGAGATGATGCAGTGACGCTGTGAGTTCCTGGGACTCCTTCAGAAACAGAAAAACGAAACAAGTTTATTTGAGAGTTCGACTGACAGCTTTGGATGTTTGTTTAAATGTCTTAAACTCGGATGACTTCCTGTCAGGTCAGGACTGGCTCTGATACTCAGTCACAGTTCTCTGGTCGTAGAGGGGCCCTGAATCAGTTTCAGGACCATAGCAAACCTGGACTGGGTTTTAGAGGAAAAGTACAAAATCTGTGACTGGAATTTACCAGCAAGCGAAGTAGTTGCTGCCACACCCTTCAGACTACGACTGTAAAATACTGCATTTTCCAGTGACCTACTGCTGTTGCACCTCATCGAGGAGAATTCTTTTCAGAATTGGCGCTGGTTGTTTGGGACATGGAACCTGTTCGCAATGTGAACATTTTTGTAGAAAACTCTGCAGTACCTTGCTTGGCCATGCCAGGGATATCCTCAAACGTGAGCGTCCGCAGAGATGGACGCCAGAACGCGTAAGACTCGACCAACGCCTCCAGACCCATCCTGTAAACACATGAGCACGTTATCGTGACACACACACCAACACAAACTCAGTCCGAGTAGAACTTCCTGGTCCCGCACTTTGAGTAACCACGGGTACTCTTTGCTTTCTACTCTAGGTCATACATCACGCCAACCACCTGGCGGCCATCTTAGTCGCCCGTGGGGCCTCTCTTGCCATCTCCATGGAGACCACAGGTAATGAGGGGCATAAACGCCATGTTGCTATTGGCTGCTGCCAGCCGGGTGCTCGGAGGTAATTGCTTTCACACGGCTTTTACGGGCGAATCAGGACGAAGGAGCAGGAAGCGGCAGCAAGGATTTATGAGGTGGGACTCCCCTTCCCCCCAAAATCTGCGTCTCCCTCCTCCTCTAGGTGGTGCAGAGGGTTGCTGTGGCGGGGTAATTCAAGTCCTCTGTTAGCCCTCGTTAGCGTGAGGATAAAAGTCCTCCCCCCGCAGGGTTGTAGCCACGGTGATAATTTATACAAGCTGCCCGGAGCGGTTCTGTGCGCGCTAAAGCAGCCTATCAGAGCAGAGGTTTATTTAGCAAACTGCTTAACTCTTCCTGTAATATTTAAGGAGTTTTTTCGGCCTTCCTGGGTTCAACTTTTATTGCTGTCAGGGTCTCTCGGTTATCCAGCCCTGCCGTTCTCCACCTTCCTACCTCTCCAACATTCTGTCTCACACGTTCTTCCTCCCGTTCTCGCTCCCCTCCTCCTCTCCTAATGATTTCTGCGAGGCCTCCGGGGAGTGGCTGTTTGGAGACTGTTGGACTTTTACTGCTGTGTTGTTTTAATGCTGTGTTTATATGCGTTTAGAAATGTGTTTATACAGATTTTCTTCAGGACACTCTTGACTTTTATTATTTTGGTGTTGATGTTTATGTTCCCGAGGCCGAGAGGAATCTGACGCTCCATTTGGGTTTGCAGCCGAGGTTAGATTTTTCCCCTCTCAAAACCTGCAACTGCAGTTATAGTTTGCACTTTTCGTGAAAATGAATTAGTGATTAATGTGATTTAAGTAAAATAATACGTGTTGTTTTGGACAGATTTAACAACAGGCCGCTGCAGATTTTCCATTAGAAAAGATTTAGTTTTTATCCCCATAAAAATCCAAACTGCTGCAGCCGTGACAAAAAGCACAAGCGAGCCAGATTAGAACACAGTCCATCATCCCACTTTACCCTGATAATACAACAGATAGTGAAAATCTCTGGAGATGAAATGAACTCACCGGTTTCTCCCAGAGTCTCTGAAGCCTTTGGCAAACGGGTTTCTGTCGATTTTCAGCCTCGTTATCTGAAAGGGAAAATAAAGCTCAGACTGTTTCCACGAGTGTTATGAGACCCGTGATACCATCCTGCAGGCTCGTGCAAGTAATTTACCCTCTCTGTTAAAGACGCTTACAAATACATGACGTTCACTCAGTTTGATAGTTGTGACATTTGTAGGCATTTGAGTGTGTGTGTGTGTGTGTGTGTGTGTGTGTGTGTGTGTGTGTGTGTGTGGGGCTGCTCGGGCTGTGGGTGGTGTTTAAGACTCAGCTCCATGACCCGCATCCAATGAGACTTTTACAGGCATCGCCATCATGTTCAGACATCAGCTGCGGTGTGCTGGGATCCAGCTGACTGAAGTAACGTCAGAGCTAAACATCCAAAAATGTCTTAAAAATGTAAAGGAAGCACTTTTCTTTTTTGTTAAATGTAACGTGTTGTATACTTGATTGGAATATACAATTTGTAGCAGGGGGATTTAAATAATTTTTTATAAATTAAATTATAGGTTATCTGGAATATTACTTGGCTAATTATTGGATTCATTTGTCCTAATTTGTACGATGATCAGAATCTGTTTATTTTTTTCTTTCCAATATTGCCGATGAAATGAATAAATGTGAAAATGTGCCCCTTCCGCCTGTCTGTAGTCATGACTGCAGTCTCAGTCAGTTTCATAGTAACATTGTAGGTAAAGACATCCTCAAAAACATTTCTAAATGTTGCATAGAATCAACTCCAACTGAACAGAATTCATTGTCCTCAAGGGGCAATTTCTCTTTGCACACATAAAACAGCGTCCGTCATAAAAACACGTCCCAAAATAACAGGGACTCATGGCCGTGGCCATCCTCAGTGCTAATTCAACACATGACACGCTCCAACCAGTGACGAGAACACCGTGAACCGGCTGCCCGACCCCTTCAGCCTCATCATGAAACACGTTAGTTTAGGTCACAAACTCAGAAGCTCATAGTGAAGAAAATCAGATGGGTCGGACCGGAACGCCGCCAACGGCTTCCATTACTAATCATCAGCTCTGGTATGGGCCTGATCAAGTGTCTCCTAGTGACTGATGACATCGTTGTGGCCCTGCAGAAATTCATCCTAAATCGCTGTCAGCCAAACAAAAAGTAAAACAACTCTGAAATGTGCGACATTTTCATCCAGCGAGGCCCTCAGCTGATCACCAGCAGGATGGACTCTTGTGTTTCTTGGCCACAGCGGCTCTTTGTTTGGACGCAAAGAGGAAGTGAGGTCACGTGGAAGTCAGTCCTACCTGTTGGTTCTGATACGCCGTGACGGTCGTGAACACCGTCTCAGGGAAGGAGAAGGTGCGGGTGCCTTCCCCGGCAGGGATGGCTCTCACCGGGGACAGCTCCTCGCCACACTCCTTACGGATCACGTGGACCCGCGGCTGGTACTTATGCATCGAGTGAAGAATAATCTGGCAAAGAAGAAAAAAATGAGGTTTTGCACTTTAAAAAAAACAAAACTAAACAACAACCCTGCCACTGGGAGTTAAAGATTGAGCCTTTAATTCGAAGAAACTTAGCAGTAACAAGAAAACCACCCTGACAAAAGAACTGGTTCAAAGACTTGACATTGCTGCACTTGCAGAACGACTTATTAATTAATGAACCCTCTTATTTGTCAATAAGTTTTCCTTGTGATTTCAATTTAGATTTCATTTTCTACAGTGTTGTATTGACACCATGAAAAGCAGGGTGTTTCTCAATTCTTCAGCTAACAATGACATAATTGTCTTTATAATAAATATAAACCACCAATATTCCTGACTTGATTTTTTTGTTGCTGCAATTATAAAATAAAATAAAAAATATAGTGGAAAACTTGACTACTTAAGAGTTGGTAAATCAGCCTATTTTTTAAAATGAGAATCAGTTTTGTTGTAATTATACAAGTGTAACGAGACTGGAGCTTCCCTTGCAGTGCAAGGCCACATAGAGTAAAAATGATTTATCGGTTTTGCAGGAATTATCACGACAAGAAATATATAAAGCTGCCAAATGGGCGGCAGGTGAACTCGCTCACTCACTAAAATGATTTATTTTATTTTGATTATACATAAATATATGATCTCCTTACATGTCCCTGGTCGTCCAGCTCGTTATTGGTCAGTTTGAGTTTGTCGAAGCTGACAACCTGACGCATCCACGTCTCTCCTGAGGCCGGCGAGTCCGGGTGGATGTAGACCCTGGGGGGCACGGGAGAGTCGGCGTTTCCTGCCACCATCCATTTGGAGCTGTGATACACGTACCTGCAGAAATAAATCACGCGCGCGGGAGTGGGGAGTGAGAGCAATGCCACGTTTTTGTACACCCAATTGAATTTATAGACAATAAAAAATGCTGTGCACAGCAGAAGAAAAGGACCCCTCGTGTTTTCCTGGCAGAGGCCAGGGGACACCAGGAGGAACTGGTGTGAGAGGCCCGACAGATCTGCTCCTGTCCCAGAGAAGCTGTCAGCTTTGATGATTCACATGTCTGGAACAAACTCCCAGAAAACTGCTGCAGCTCTCACTTCCTCTAAATCCAGACTCACAACCTTTGATTGCTTATGTGTTCAGGTAATTATTCACAGCTTCCACTGCACTGTAACTGGTATTTTAATATTGTTCTAATTTATTTTTGCTTATTTTTTTAATTTGATATTCTTTAAACATTTTTTTCACAGATTTTTTTACATTTTATTTTAAGAAGGGCTCTTTTATGCTTAATGCTTTTCATGTTTTATTATATAAATGTGCTATAAACTACAAATACACTTGCTATATGGAAATAAGTCGGTTTCAACTCAGAACTGCAGTCAGAATCTTTGCACAATGAGACCCCTTGAAAAGGAAAAAATACAGAGACTACAGAGAGAATGTATTTTTCTACAAATATCACTTTTAAAGCCCATTTTGTCTCCTGAAAGAAGGAATTAAAGAAACCTGCCATGAAAACCATCATATTTACAGGCCGTTGGTGTGTTACTGCTGAAAATGAGCAGGAAGCTTAAATACGTCTGGTGGGAATTTAAAAAAATATATACAATTTTTTTAAAAAAGCCTACAGCCTCCTTCCTGCAGCTCCAGCACCGAGCTCCAGTCAGACTGAGCCGGTAACGTGTCCTTAGTGGATCACTCATCGCTGCCGCAGACCGCCACGAACGCGTCCCGCAGAAATGACAGACCAGACCAGAGCACGCATGCGCACACTTGGCTGCATTAACGCTTCTGCTGGCATTAAAACGACATTTGTTGGTTTGACCTTGAAGGGTGGAGAGATTAGGCATCCAAAAGGAGGGTTTTCTCTTCTTTTTTTTCCTTCTCTCCTCCAAAAGGGAGGCAAAACCACCGTGACAAAACACCGGTGCCAAGCGCCATTTGTGGGGACTGAAATGGGGTTGCACAATTGAAAAACCCCGGGTTGTCCAGGCCAGACACGGCGGCTAAATACAGACTACATTTTGACGGAAATGACTGTAATGTGGCTGTTTATATAGGGCATGCGTGTTAGAGGTTAGACGACCTTTAACTCTCCACTGCATCACTTTAATAGTCCCATTTATTTAGTCCCTTTTAAATGGCTTTTGTTGTGATCGTTTCTTTAGCTACTAGCACGCCTTTCAGTGTGTGTGTGTGTGTGTGTGTGTGTGTGTGTGTGTGTGTGTGTGTGTGTGTGTTACCTGTATCGTTTGTTATCCACAGGGATTATATCCATGGCGATGTAGTACTGCTGATGTGGGTCCAGGCCTGTAATCTTCACACGCATGGCGGGGAACATCCGCCTGACAGGAAAAGCAAAATAAATCATCAGCATCGCTGCTATAAGCTTGAGAAAACACCGATTTATTAGAAGAAGAAAATCTTTTTTTTTTTTATTATTAAATGCATGAAAATGTATTTTTCTTTTAAATGAAAAGCTTAAAAAAATAACAAACCTTCCAGCTTTGGTAATAATCATTTCCGTGCCAATCTCGTGGAACCGTTTCCACAGGTCTGATCCCTGCAGGTCCACCCGGGTCTCCTCTCCGTTCCCGGGTGCGGACGCCGCGCAGGGGGCGGCGGGCTGCGGGCTCTCCAGCAGCGCGTCCTCGCTCTCTGTTGCTGCCGCACACAAGCAGAGTTTATTAGGTGAAACATCCGGGTATTTGGCAAAGCGCTCATCCTGACTTTTTTGTTGTTGTTGCAAATCAATAATTTTTTTTTTAAAAGGGAGGCAACGACACCGATTAAAATGTGGCTGGTTTGTAACCGTAGAGCAGAGAAAAGGCCGCACATGAGACTGGACTGGGAAAACGAACCCTTCTGTATCGATAAATCAATATTATAATAAAACGGTGTCCCTCATCTCTGAGGCCCCTTCATCACCATGTTTATGTGGAGTGGAAGATGGAGTTTGCTGACCCACAAAAACACCCTTACACCTGGATTCTGAACGTGCGTGTGTGTGTGTGTGTGTGTGTGTGTGTGTGTGTGTGTGTGTGTGTGTGTGTGTTAATATGCAGGATACAATCCGACGTAAACGCGCCACTTGTTATTTTGTTATTTGCGACATTCAACGCTGGGCTCGGCAGGTAGCGGTGAAATTTATGGACGCGAGTCCATCAAGACACACACACACACACACACGCTCACACAAACACACACGCTAAAAAATTGTTGCAGGTTTTAAAACTCACCAGCCGTTTTTTGCCGCTCGCGTCACCGCGCTCACGGTTGCCGCTCCCGCCGCCTTTACGCGCTGCTAATTAGCGTGTTTATGATTGCTACACAACTCATAAAAGCGTCTGCCGTTAGCCATGCTCGCAGCCCCCCCCCCCTCGCCTCGCATTTATGATGTCACAGCTCAGGTCGCTGCTCGTCACCCCGGCTTCATTTTCCGGGCTGTTAATGAGTTTTAAATCGGCGGTAACAGCGGCAGGTGATGACGTGCAGGTCCCGGGATGACCTAGCTAGTTCGAGTAACTGACAGCGCGCGGGCGGAGGGATAATTTATCAGTTAATCGCGGGAACCAAACGTTGTTGCTCCTCATTAATGGCAGAACTTGCTGTCGGCTGTTTTATTTTTTTTTTAATTAGAATTACGTGTTTTGTTCATTTTTAGAATTTTAAACTTTTGTTTTATTATTATTAATATTATTTTTTGTTCTCTACTTACGGGATCCGTCGCTGGCGCACTCCGCCTCGCTGCCGCGGTCGCTGGTGCTCGCCCTCGGCCCGGGACTCCCGGTCAGGTCGGAGACGTCAGTTCCGTCCTCGTAGAGGAGCGAAGGAGACGCGACATCCTCGCCGGACGTCCTGCGTCTCTTTTCAGCCCCGATCAACGCTTCCACCGAGAAGGCGTGCGCTTTGACGCTCAGGGCGCACGGGGAGCGCCGCTTCTCCGCCATCGGGCTCGGAAGGAGTGAAAGAAGAAGAAACAAAAAAATAAAATGAAAAAAGGAGGGGGGGCGAACGTCGTCAGGAGGAAAGTCCCAAAAACAAAGTCCTGTGTGTGCGCTGTCCGTCCTCGAGCCTCCGAGGAAGGAGCAGCACTGCGCCGTTATCCGTGATCCGTTTTTTTTTTGGAGGGGGGGGGGGGGGTGTCGACAACCGGAGCTTAGATGAGAGGGGGGGAATATGTCAATCACAACATTGAGTAGCCAATCACAACTATTCACAGCCCCCCCCCTCCCGGAACAACCTCTCCTCCCCGGTCCCGCCCGCTGTGGGGGCCGCTCGTGCCGCCTTATGTGGTCAAAGTGGAGCTGGTGAATGAATCATGTCTGCAGGAGCCTCTCTCTCTCTCTCTCGCTCTCTCTCTCTCTCGCTCTCTCTCGCTCTCTCTCTCTCTCTCGCTCTCTCTCTCCATATCTCTATCCCTCTCCCTCTCTCTTTCTCTCACACACACTCTGCATATCTGATCATTAATTAAGTTCTGCACGGTGCATCCTGGCAATCACAGGCGTGTGTGTGTGTGTGTGTGTGTGTGTGTGTGTGTGTGTGTGTGTGTGTGTGTGTGTTCTCGGTTGACTTTGGCTGCCGGTGAATTTTCTATTGGCCCGTGAAATAAGAAATTACACGTCCAGGTTCAGTCCTGCTTCCCCGGTGGAGTGTGTGTGTGTGTGTGTGTGTGTGTGTGTGTGTGTGTGTGTGTGTGTGTGTGTGTGTGTGTGTGTGTGTGTGATGCGTCTCGTCAGTCCCTGATGTAACACACTCCTTCAGCAACCAGCTCTCTATTACATGCTATTATTATTATAATTATTTATGTTTTTGTTGTTTAATAATTAAGATTTTTAACGGACAAAACAGCAGTATTTAATAATATCATTATTACTATAACTATTATTATTATTATTAATATTATTATTAATAATAATAATAATAATAACCACATGAATTTACAGACTTGTGTGATTCGGTTCTATAACTTTATTGAATGATTATCTGATTGGCTTTGAGGCCTGTTGGAGTTTAAATTAATTTTTCAATAGATGGAATGATTGTCACAGTAACGTAGAAGGTGTGTGTGTGTGTGTGTGTGTGTGTGTGTGTGTGTGTGTGTGTGTGTGTGTGTGTGTGTGTGTGTTCATGAACTAACCTTCATTCATCTGTTGAAATCTTCACCCCTCTTCCTCCTCCTGGCTCCTGATCAGAGTCTTCAGGTTGTGTTGTTCACGTCCTCTTCAGTTCTCGTCCGGGGTGCCTCTTCTCTTCCCCGGTGTTTCCGTTGTAGCGCTCGAGGCCTCCGGTGGTTTGTTGCTTAAATAAACAAACCGCCGGGTTTTTTTGTTTTGTTTTTGTTTTGTTTTGTTTCTTTGGCTCTGGTCCAGTGTAAATGATGAGACCACAGGAGGGAAGGAGACGTGCCCGCTTCCATCTGGACCATCACGAGCCTGGACTGTGTGTCTCGCCTCCAGCTGACGTTGAAAAATGCCACAATTCAAATAATTCAGGGGAGAATTTTTGAAGCGAGTTCGAAACCAGGCTGAGGCAGGGGCTCGACGTGGAGGAGGTTTTCTTTTTTTTTGTGTTTGTGTTGTGTTTTGTCTTTTATTTAAACTTTTTTTCAAAACTTTTTTTTTGGTCTCCGTCATCACCGGACTGAACGAAGATTGTGTGGCACAGCGGTTTGATTCCACTGAAGACTAAACTGAGAAACACGGATGGATCAGGTCTGCGAGTGCTGAGCTCGCAGCTGCGCGTCGGCCTCGGGTTTATGTGATAGAACATGAATCATCGATATCAAATGAATACTTGGCAGTAAAAACTCTTTAAGATGCTCTTTATGTTGCAGTCATTATCAGACAAATAAACATTGTATTGTTCTTATAATTAATAATGTTCTGATCATTCTTGTTCTGATCTTTTGATTCCACAGTCATTCGTCGTTGGCGTCACCGTCAATAACAGACGTGGACTGAAACTGAAAAGAGTTTGTAGTTTTCGTTGCAAGTGGAGGTCGTAAGAAATCTTCAGCCTGAAATGTGGTTTTTAAAACTTCGGATTCTCCATTTGTGTTGTTGTTTTTGTTTGTTTTGTTTGTTTCCCCGTCGGCAGGTGCAGTGCTGATGTCACTTTGCGCCCAAAACGGTTTTAACGACAGTGTGTCTTGTTGCGAGATTCACCTGAAGACCTCAGTTCTTTTTTTTGTATGGATTTATATTTTTCTGTCTTTTTTGCCCACGCGGTAACAAGCCGGCACGCTCGGAGTCCTCACCCAACGTGACGTCACGAGCATTGTGACGTCTGAGGCCCTGAGTCAGGATGCAGAGGCCTCAGACTTTCACCAAATTCAGATTTCTTCGGGTTCCGGCCGCAGCACCTGAATGCAAAATGAATCATTTCAAACAATTAAATAAAATTTTAAAAAGGCCAGCTGTGTTTCTCCCGCGCAGCCGTTCTATTTGATTTATTATAAATAATATTTTATATATTTATTAGGCTTGATTGGTGACTGGATTTCTAGATTTCGTTGCGTTTCATTTCATTTTTCATTGTAATTCATCCGTCAGTTCTTATTTCATTCTCTGTAAGATGCTTTTTTTGTTGTTGTTTTCAGCATCGACGCAGTAACTGGAGGTGGAGCAGCCGCCTGCCGTGTCCAGGCTCGCGTTTGTTCAATAGATTTTTTAAATTATAATAATAATAATTATTATTGTTATTATTATTATTATTATTATTATTATTATTATTGTAGATGAGCGTGAATCGCTGCTCTGATGTGTTGAGCTCTTAAACGACCATTAGACGCAGTTTAAAAATAATGGAAAGAATAAAGACTGAAATAAAAGAGGAATAATCAACGTTTATGTGTGTTTAGAAAATCCTACTAACAATCTACAGTTTTAGAAACAACAATGGTGCATAAAGGAGTTAAATCGCGCGCTCACAGGTGCGCGTTCGGGGACAAATTCAGCCAATCAGAGTCCACCGTGTTCATGCACGTGCCCCTTAAAAAAAACAACAAACCAAACCAGGGTGTCACCGTGGAGGGGGTGAGCGATCGGGCGGGGGTCCTACTGCGCGCTCAATAGGCTGTTTATTAAAAACCTTTGACATAATTACCTGGCAGCTTTGAAGCGACGCGGCGCAGCCTCGCAGGGGGAGGCGCAGGGGAGTCTGGGTAATACATTGTTAACAGTTCTTTAGCGCGTGCTAATGGACACGTGGATCACTGCCATGGCTTTTATGGCGGAAGTATAGTGGCATGAGGGGCTGCATGGGAAGGTGAGTGAGTGAGTGTGCGTGTGTGCGTGTGGGGGGGGGGGGGGGGGGGTGAGAGAGAGCATATAAACAAATACAACCAAAGCCAAAAAAAGCTGTTACAGTGATTATTTTTTCTCGTCTGTATTTATTTCCTTAAAGAGCAAGAACAGAAATGTAGGAGTTTGTCTTTCCAGGTTGTTTTAGCAACTCCAATGTAGTACATAGGCCTGATGCCTGCAGTAATACCCGTCCATAAAGTATTCTAAAAATATTTTTACACATTTCTTCACTGTAGTATTATCCTTTAGACTGTGTGCATTTTTTCACACTTACAAGCATATAAACTCAATTAGAGTTCTACTCTTAAAGGCCTACGACAAAGTATTTTTTTTTTTGTCATTACACAGTTTTTGAATAATGTGAAGGATTCCAAAGATATTTCTGCATATGTTTGCATACAACCATTATTTTATTTAATTAACTGATTTGATGTGTGCTTGTGTGCATGCTACTTATATACATATATATATATATATATATATATATATGTATGTGTATGTGTATATATATATGTATACATATATATATATGTATATATGTATATATACACATACATATATATGTATATATACACATATATATGTATGTGTATATATATGTATACATATATATATGTATATATGTATATATACACATACATATGTATATATGTATATATACACATACATATATATATGTATGTGTATATATATATGTATATATACACACACACACATATATACACACATATATATATATATATATATATATATATACACATACATATAATTAGGGGAGAGTTATATTTTTTTAACAACTCTTTTCTACAGTATATAGGCCCATTTGATTGCGTTCTTGCAATATTACACAACAGTAAAGTATTCTGAAGTATTTTTACACAGTTCTTTACTGTAGAATTATCTTTAACTGCATGGATACTTTTTTGCTTTTTATTTCTCACTTGCTGTTGGAAATGTTTCCCTCGCCAATAAAGCCCCACTGAACTGGTCGGGGGGGGGGTGATTTACTTTGTAGAGGTTTTCAGAGCGCAGAAATGTAGTGTTTCATTTTGCTCTGCTGAGGAGACGGTGCAGGGATTCGTACTGCAGCTGACCTGCGTCCAGCAGCACACAGATGGATGAGCTGCAGCCATTCGCGTCCCTCCAAGATTCAGCGGCCCCTCTTCACTGTCCGAGGAGGCCAAATCCCAGACAAGAACTGCTGGATCCCCCTTATGGCTCCGCTGGGAAAGTCCTGACTTGAACACCAGGTCTATGTGCAGTTGTGCCAACACAGCAGAGCACATGGCTGGGGCCCCTGAGAGCGTATCCTGCTTGTGCTGGCCCAGAGTCTCTCGTCATCCAAGTGAAGTGACCCTTGCTCTCTTTCATAAAGTTAACCTTCCATTGAAAACGTGGTATTTACTGACGCGCTTGATAGAAGTTGATGGATCTATGACATTTATTGAATTTTTTTACGAGCCGGTTCTGGTCATGACGCCGCTTATTCAGGCCTCTGTGCGCTTCGGATGTTATTCAAGTTGAACTCCCGCTTTGGCAGAAATGGCTTGTCACATACACACAAATACACTCCACACACACACACACACACACACACACACACGTCCATGCACTCAAAATCAAGTCAGACAGCGAGGGAGACACACTGACGTCTCTTGCTCCGAGTTACAGCCTGAAACTTCTGCACGGCTGTTGGATTCAGCTTCGTATTCACTGATCAAAAATGCAGCACAGAACCGAGCCAGGTTGTTATTTCACAGCCTGTCACGTCTTCATTTGATGGTGAAACTACAACAAATGTACGGTCATCTCACGTAAATGGGCTATGAACAGTCTTAATCAATGCTAAAGGCTTTAGCACATCATCTTATGAAGTAGAAACAACAGTGCGGCTCTGGAGAGGCTGTGAACCCAAACGAGAACAGCGCCGGAGCGTACAGGACAGAAGCAGCTAAGCTTCAATGTGAAGCGTCTAGCTTTTGTTTCCAGAAGCCTCTGGAGCCTGTCACAGATCTGGAGCTCGACCGTTGTTTTTGAGCTAAATGCTATTAAGCTGTTATAGCATTAGCCAAAACATTGCACAACGCCGTGAGTGTTATGACAGGTGATCTTCATATAAGTGGCTCCGTGTTCAGGTTGTGTTTTTTAGTGGCGCTCTTGGCTGGGGAGGTGGATGAAGCGAGAGGGCTGCGTACAGGGTCAGAGCTGCGGCCTCTGGACTTCAAGTCAGACACGTCAGAAGGTTTGTTTCACAAAACCATCAGAGAAGTTTCCCTGAGAACCCGGACTCCTCCAGGACTCCCCTGCTGGCGACTGCATGACCCTCCTATCAGCGTCTGTCCCAGGCTGAGCTGATCGATACGTCATCAGGTATGTTTGATGTCACCTCAGAGCTGACCTTTGACCTTTTGGATGGAGGATGACACCACCTAATTATCTCACGGCTATTAGACATTAGTTGTTTTTTTTTTAATTTTTGTCATAATTATTCCCGTGTGAGTTCTAGAGCTCTCGGTGAATTCTAGAAACATTCGGCCGAGAAAATGTTTTCAGTTTGTTCAGAAATTCCCTCCAGCATGGAAGCATAAAGAATGGAATGATGATGATGATAATAATAATAATCCGTCAGATTATTTGTTCACTTTAGGTGTGGTGTATTTAAACGGACGTGAACGAGGTCATCAGATGTCAGCAGCTCTGCTGTCAGAGGGAGACGCGGTCCTACACGTTCCTCAAGATGATCTAATCTCCATCTCAGGAAGTCAGCGATGACTGCTGGCGAGGAGCGGATTCTCCAGAAGACCTACGTTTGATGTAGTTGTTAAAAAACAAAGTTGAGAACATGTTGATGAAGTTTGCTGAGGTCGTGCACTTTGATCAGAGCGCTTGTAGCTCCCGGAGATGTGATGGATTAGCCCACCTGTCTTTGGTACATGGGAAGAACGTCCATGATGATCCCATGTTCCCATTCTGTAGCCATTTTGATTTAATGGCGAAGGAATGTGCTTTCTAGTCATATGATTCCCAAACTGGGGTGCGTGCTCCCCCAGAGGTTTGCACTGTGACATCAGGGTGCGTTACAAAAAAGAAAATGAGTCGTTTCCTCTTGAAATGCTTTTATCTGAAATGAACCCGGGGTTATTCATTGGCCTGCTCTCGCTCTGCCTCTGATTGGCTCCTACCTTGATCCGTCTCAGTCCACGGGACTAAAGATGGGGCCAAGGGCGGGTCTTAAGAGAATACACCCTGCAGGAAGTTACTCCTTGGGAGGAAAAAAATAAAGCTCTTTAACACCCAATTTCACAATTGCAGAATAAGCATCAGTGTTTGAAACAACCGGGCTCGGCACTCATAGCTGCAGCAGCGGGTGCAGGCAAACCCATCAAGTCCACAGAGCTAGCATCAGCCATGCTAGCTTAGCCCCTGGCGCTTGCTACATCTGGGGAGGTAGAAGAGTTACACAGCAGGAGGCTGAATGTTTCAGGGATACGGGCCTGGTGGTACGGTGGTCCACTGATTCCTCCTCCTGCTGCTTGGCTCAGCAGGTGTGACCCTATCGGCGGGCCCCGAAGCGAGGCGCCGGACCCCTACCTGCCCAATCAGTTTAAGATGCTTTGGATCGAGCGCGGTTTATGTAACGCTGTTAGGCGGCAACAAAACAACTCATCTCATTACCTCACTGCCTCTTTCTTCAGCCTTCAAAGGCAGGCGGAGGGGGGGCCGCCAGGATGGGGTGAGAACAAGCAAGCAGGTGCTGTTTTTACGGCTTTCTCCAGCGAAGAAAATGTGAAAACATTTTCTCCTCTCATAGCCCATGAAACCACGTGAAGATCTGAATCTGTGTGTGTGTGTGTGTGTGTGTGTTAGGTCGTAAGAGGAGAAGGTTGTTTATGCAGACGTTTTGATGCCCCTCGTTGTTGAATGCCAAGGAATTCTTGAAAACACCTCCCATATGTGTGTGTGAATGTGTGTGTGTGTGAGAGCACGTATGTGGGTAGACTATCATAGTATGTAATTATAGTTTCTGGTGATTAGGTTGTATAATGAGCTGCTAAAAGGCACACAGATTAGAACTCTATGGTTAATTAAACCCAAAGTACTTCAGCCTTTTTTCCTTGGATGTTCATTCACACAAACACAAGCACTACTAACGAAAGCTCATCACGGAAACGCTACAATTTGAAAATAACAACAATCACGGGAAAAAAAAAAAAAAACCCATACAAACATCTGCAGCTCGTAACTGACGTCTCAGGCCAACCCCAGCACACGTGCCTCTTAAAACTGGAGAACAACGGTTATTTTCATCTCTTAGATGTTGGCGTTTTATTTCTTTTCTCTTTCTCTGGCTCAACTGGAACCGTTTAAGTGTTTTTTAATCAAAGAACAAAGTCGTTAAAATTGAGAATTGGCGGCGAAGGCGTCCGGTCATGTCCAGCCCAGCGCTAACTAGCATTTAGTGCACATTTAAGGAATGCTGTTTTATTACTGTATTTAAGGAATTAAAATGCACACACACACACACACACACACATATATGAGACATTTTATTACAACGTTACAAAAGCATTTCTCTGCTCTTTTTTTTTTTTTGCATCAAAGCTCCAGGAAGCAATAAACACATTACACACATATACACACTTTTATTTGCATCCATGCATGCAGAGACATCATTTGTTTTTATCGGTTGGAGGGTGGAACTGTTAATTACTCTCATAAGTTACCTGTTAACTTGTTTTGAGGAGGCATGTTGTCAGGATACAACCGTGCACACATGCAGACGTGTGCTAACATCAGCGCTGGAACGCAGCTACATTCGTTACCTGGAAGAACTCGCATCTCTTTTCCTTTACTTCACGTTTTCCATGTCTTATACTGCTGCTTGATAGCAAGTTGCTTTACATGTTATGATGGCAAAATATTTAATTAGAAATGATGACCAGACTATAGACTTTGTCTGTATTGACTCTGGCGCCCCCTCTGGACAAAAGTGGCAGTTTTCTCCAGTGACATTTCTCAAAAAGCACCTCAGCTATGTAAAAATATTAATCTCTTTCGAGTCATATTGACGTGTTACTGACTTGAGAATTTTGGTGCAAGTTGACGCTAGCATTCACTGAAGCTAAGCTAGCTCGTGGTCAGCCATCCAGTTGGGGTCCGGAGCTCTGCAAAGCACCAGAGAGGAGAGAAGAAGCTCCGTATGCTTGGCTGGCTCTGAGAGGGATGCAGGACTTGCTCACCCCCCCCCCCCCCCCCAAAGTTGGCGTGTTCCTTTAAACAAATATTTAGGTCTGAACAAAGCGTGAAGGAGCCAGTAAAGGAGAGTAAAGATGTCCGATGATGTGCCTGACATGTCACGTTTCACTGACGCATACAACAGAAGTGATCTCATGGTTCAACACCTGAGTGGGATCGACCCTCTTCTTGTCAATCAGTAGGTTTTATACACACGTGCAAAATCTTCTTTTGCAGTTGTCTGCATATATATACACGTGTGTGTGTGTGTGTGTGTGTGTGTGTGTGTGTGTGTGTGTGTGTGTGTGTAGATATATGTCTGTCTCTGTAGCCAGTTCGCTGCAGTGATACTGCCTCAGGGCGAAATGTGTTTTTGATCGAGTCTCTTCCTCTCTCGGCATGCCTCTAATACTCTCCCTCTTCCCAGGATAACAGGGTCACAGCATGGAGACCTCAATGACTCCACACCTGGAATAACACCACCCAGAATATCCGCTCGGCTCTGCCTGTGAGCTGGTGTGTGTTCGCGTTAGCAAGTGTGTGATGGAGATCCCCCCCCCCACACCCCCAAAAAAGAGGAGGAGTAGGCTTTATATGAATGACAGAAAATAAATCATCCGTCTCACTAATTTCTTTCTCTCCCTCTCGCTCTCTCCTTTCGTCTGTCTCTCTTTTTGACACATACTCAGGCACAAATTGAGCGCTCTGGTGCTTTTGTGGCTTTGCAGCGAAGGAAATATGAAACACCCTCAGGCATTTGTCAGTGGTCAGTTGCATGGTCTTGCTCTGGAGTGTGTGTTCAAACTCACAAACCTGCGTGCGTCACTGTCCCCCCCCCCCACACCCCCCAGGACACACTGCTGAGGTCTGATTAATAAAAGATGAGTTGAGGGGAAGTATGACTGTTTTGATTCCCCCCCCCTCCTCCTCATCTTTCTCTCTTTCTCTCTCCATGGAAAGGATGAAAGACGATGAGAGAATGAAAGCGGAGCTGAAGAGGGGCAGGGTCCACCCTGATCACCCCAGGACCACACTGTGAATGGGCTGGGAGGGATGGAGGGATGAAGTAAGGACACAGAGAGAGAAAAAGCAAAAGAGAGAGAGGAAGGAAAAATCCTCTCTGCACCACTGTTTGATGCCTGCGGCGTGCCTGTGTAACTATAACCCACATGGTCTTTTCCCTTTTCTCCCTCCCTCGCCTCCCTCCTCCGTCGTCCTCCATCACTCCCTGTTTTTTTATATCCCTCTCTTTCTGCCCTCTTCCTGCTGATCTGTGCCAACCACCATGAAACCACCGCCACATTAGAGCCTTCAGCTTGCGCTGGCTGGCACTGCCGACTCTGTCCAAACATATTATAGCGCGGTGGCACATGTAAGCATGAATTCACAACTATAGGGTTTCACCATATATATATTAAGGGCTGGGGGGGGGATATTTTTCATCCTCGCAAAACTGTCACGTGTCATTGTGGCTCCGAGTAAACTCCAGAGATGTTGACTGCTTCAAACAGACTGTGGATGGAGAAGGCGGCATATAAATGGCTCACATATACAGACTGAAAAATGATATAAAAGCTGAAGAATTTACTAGGAATATGGTTTGGACCGACGTTCATAGAGTGGAATATTATTATTATTGATATTACAGTCTATTCTAGGAGCAGAGAGCAAGTTTTGGTTTGGCTTTTGTGCTTGTTTTGTGAATGTGTATCCATCTGTATCCATCATTTATCAATACATCCCTCCGTCACTTCTGTGTTTACTGGCACATGTGCTCATCCATCATCTATTCATCATTTATATTTTAAGAAAATTGAAAGCTGTTGACTTTAGTCTTGCTGCGCGCCAGCTGAGACACTGGCAGTCCTTCACTCAAACCGTCTAATTAGTCCATTGTGTGTGTGTGTGTGTGTGTGTGTGTGTGTGTGTGTAAGTAACTGTACTCACCCTCATAGCCAAGTGTTTCATCTTTCACATGAACTGACCATTTGAAGATTGTGTCACCACTCACACACATACCAAATCATAAAATCCTGAAGTGTTTGTGTGTGTGTGTGTGTGTGTGTGTGTGTGTGTGTGTGTGTGTGTGTGTGTGTGTTTGCTAATGAAGCATGATGCTAACGCCCAGCTGAAGGGAATGCAGCTGGACCACACCTGCTAACATCACGCCGCTGCCGCCGCGATGCCTGCTTGTTTGTGCTGTTGTTTAGTTTCATGCAAAAAAAAAAAAAGTTAAGCTGTTTGAGAGATGATTTTGAACACATGGAGACAAGCTGGTTAGAATTAACACACACACACACACACACACACACACACACACACACACACAGGCGTTCCTTCAGTCTGAGGAACAGATCCTCTGAACCGCTGAAGTGTTGGTCTGCAACTCATACTGACCTCTGACCTTCACATGGAGACGGACAAACAAGACGATCAGTAAGGAAAAGAGTTACACAAACAAAAGACACAAAAAATCATCTCTAAACACGTAACGAGTTCATTGGGAGCAACAAACACACACAATTGGTATGTGTTTGAAAAGAGGAGAGAAAGAAGAAAAGTACAGCCCCGTAAAAAGAATTAAATTTATAGAATTTAACAAACTACAGAGGACTAAAACTGCCAAAAGTAAAAAAAAAAATCAAACAAAAGGTCCATTTAAGTTACCAAAAATATTCAACATAAATATAGGCATTAATTAATTAAACAAATAACATAATGTGCTTTTTCTGTCAGTGTGCTTCTCTTTTATATATTTTTTAAATATATTTACGCACCATTTGAATTTGAAAACAAACTCTTTAGTGTACTTATTTACTTTTGCATTTGAATTCCCCCGTTTGATTCACGTTGAAAGATGGCGTCAGCATCAGCTCAATCAACATCATACAAAACAGCTGTTCAATTAGGAGCCTGTACTGCAAAATACTATCAGAATAGGAAATACTTCCATGATCGCAGCACATGATGGATGAATCCAAATAAAGGTGGACGTGTTTGACAGCTGCAGTGTCTCCGTCTCTTCCCTCCATCTGTTTACTATTCACGTATCAATTTGTCTTGTCGCCTCGGTGATGAGGCCCAGCTGGATTCATGCTGAATCACAATGAGGAGTAGAAGGTGTGTTTGACGGAAGAAGAGGGTTGGGCAGCGCGTGCACACACACACACACACACACACACACACACACACTCTGCATCTTTTACAAATGAATCATTACACCAAGCCGCAGCATTAAGGCCCAGAATTAGACGTTCTCGGCCTAAATCTGTCCTGACTGCGTGGTGCTATGAAAGCCCATTTTCAGAGATTCCCAGCCAAGAAAAAGTCCTAATACACAGATTAGCAGCAGGCATTACTGTCAGAGATTATCAGTGTCCGTGTCTCATGACTCTGTGGCTGTGTAAACAGCATTTATAGGTTTATTAAAACACACCCATAGGAACAGTTAATGGCTTATATGACAGTTTGTTTCCCTTTCATAATGAGCTTTGAGCACAGCTGGTAATTGCATGAGACAGTCTCTCGGGCAGCACACGGGTGAATGTGTGTGTTTACTGGCGTGGGAAAAGTCCAATGGAGCCTCAGATTATTGTTGGGGTTGATGACAAACAGAGAAGAATCACTCACTTCCCGACACGTCTGTTTCCTATCCTTCCTCCATCGCTTCTCCTTTCTCTGCTGCATCTTCATCTAACTTCCTACAGCAACATGCCTGTGTGTGTGTGTGTGTGTGTGTGTGTGTGTGTGTGTGTGTGTGTGTGTGCGTGTGTGAGTGATGCGCTCCTCCAGAGAATGTGTCAAATGTACGCCTGCAAGATCTGTAATTGCTCCCGATACCTTCATCATTAGCGTAAGAATTTTTGATTGTGTTGTCAAGTGCTCTGATTTGTCTGGAGACAAGAAAAAGACACACACTCACACACACACACACACACACACACACACATACACACACACACACACAATCTTATCAGTGGTACATATTCATTCACTGCTCACTCTAGCCCCGTGCTAACCCTTTTTCCATCACTTTTCTGCCTAAAATTGGAGGTTTGCAGCCCTGTCTGGGCTGATAAAGGCTGATTTTTATTTTTTTTTTTGTGAGTCATGAACTGGCGCTGACGTCCGGCCCCTGACCAGGTGTCTTTGTGCCAGACCTTAACCAGAGTTTTCACCAGAAAACATCATTCTTTGTCAACACTTTGTATTTATATCGTCTCATGTGCCTTGTTATTGTAAGGTGTCATGTGATAAAGAATCGCAGATGGAAAATAGCTTTCTGCTAAATCTGGTGCACACATCTTTTTTTTTTTTTTTTCCCCTGTGAATAACTAATGTTGAAAAACCCTGTCCTTTTCCAAATAAACTCAATAAAACTAAACTGTGATTTGTGTGAGTGCAGAAGTGAAGGCGTTTACCAGAGAGTCAAAAAAAAAAAAAAAAAAAACAACAACCAAAAAAAAAACCCCACTGTAGGTCCGTTGAAGGTGGATGGATGTGAGGAATCATGGAGCCCTGGCTGATAAGTAAATGCGAAAACAGAATTTTGTAACACATTTTGTAACCTTTGTTGCCTCAGTGTTGATTCTGTAGGAACATTTGTTATTGTACACATTCACTGTTTCATACAGTTCTGTTTCATAGCTGAAGAACGGTCGCTACGGTTGGACGTAGCCACCGGCTCCCTGTTGATCAGATGGATGCTGTAATATTCTCTACATACAATGAGGCGATGGGGCCAAGTACAGTGAGCCATTAAAGCACTGTTAAAGGGGCTGAAATGGAGAAATAACTCTGTGGACACAGCAATTTTACTCCTAATAGACTATGACAAGGACCCATTTTTAGTACCGCGGTTTTGGGTTTGAGTGTGTAGACAGTCCAGGAAAAGAGATCATTGTCTTGTGATGAAAAACGGAGCCTGTATGTGAGCTACATACGTGCCACCGTTAGTCACATGTTCCCCCATGAGTTCAAGACTCTGTGTAAAAGGGCTTTCAGTGGCTCTCTCGTCCCTCCGTCGCCCCCTTCCATGATACGAGGGGATTTCTGAGCGAGTTTTGTGACGTTTTCTCTCAGCAGAGTTTCCGTTATTAAACAGTCTGTTCAGAATCAGGCCTGGCTCACAGCGTCGCCTCGCTCCTCTCTGTCTTTCGCTTTTTCTTTTCCTTTTTTTTCGTCAACAACCCACTTAAAGAGGAGAGTAATAAAGCATAAGAATTTTAATCAGGCTTTTAAAAAGTCCTCTCTTATTTGCCCTCCAAGAAAGGAAGGCTTTTACTCCCACCACCTTCCCTTCTCCTCCTCCATCCCCCTTCTCTCCTCCTGCTGTCTCTGTGGCCTCTTCGCTTGTTGAGTGTGCCTGTGCAGGGTGGCCTGGTTAATTGGAAATACACCGACAGAGACCAGCTGACTGCTAGTTAGCTTAGCATGATGAATGGTAGTAGATGGTAAGTGTTAGCACGCCTCTCTCAGAAGCCATGACATACAGAGGACGGGGATGGTTGCCTCCAGACAAAACGAGATCCTGACACGGGCGAGACGAGAGTATGCTAACCTTCTCATCCGCTACCATTCTTTATGCTAAGCTAAGTAGTGGTTCTGTGACATGGAACCACTACTTAGCTTAGGAAGATAAGCACTCAGAATCGATGTGCTTATCTTCCTCTGGAGAGGATGATTAACATACCTTTAACCTCTGCATGTACAGACAGAGTCTGTGTGGTCTTTCTGAATGGGTTTAATTCCGTTCTTCTCTCTCTAACGGTGCTTTTTTGACACATACATCAGATCCGGCAGGCTTTTTATTTTCAGTCTCCACTGTGGCATGGAACGTGTTAGTTTTATGTGCAGTCAGAACACGCCAAAAGGCTCGTGATGTATCTGACCGCTCACTCTGTCAGACATCAGCTCTGGATGGATTTGAATGAGTGATTGAGAGAAAGCATGTGGACGGGAGATAGACACAGACGGACCTTGGGTGTCTGAGACCTTATAAAAGTTTGGTTATGCTGGGAAAGGGGGATGGAAGGAGGAGAGACAGGGAAGGAAGGGGCTGAATGTGCGGTGTGTAATTTAAGCGAAGGGATTTTTAATGAGGGAGATCTCTGCAGGTAACTTCCTCTCCTCCCCTCTCATCGCCCCCCCCCCCCCCCCCCCCCCCCCCATCATCCTCCAGTGTGGGGGGAGAAGCCCATCTGGTTGGACTAAACAGCAGATTAGCACATTAGCACTGGAGGACGGGCAGGCAGGCGAGCTAAAGAAAGACCAAGTTAACACATGACATTGGCACACATGGCGGACGACTCATTAAAAGCGAACATGAAAGTTGCACTAAATTAAAGGCTCCATCCGCCTTCGTTAACAGATGGTAAAAGTTTGACTCGTGATTGCAGCTCATAGTCAAGCATCTTGATGCTGCTCACAACTAAGCAAGGTAGCCTTTGTTCACCAACCTAAATACAGAAACAACATTCTCAGAAAATGCACCGCACAATCTAGTCCTGCAAATGGCTCTAGTTTCATCTGGCAAAGTTTTGAGACATCCAGCGACCAAACCCAACATAGTTAATGGGATATGGTTTGTGGTGTGAATTGAAAATTATGAAAGACCAGCAGAGATGCTACTTTGCAGAAACAATTACTTGGGCAATATTCCACACATTGATCCAGAAACCTCTTGGAGATGTTTTTTTTTAACCAAAATGACTCAATTGTGTCAGCACTATTTAAACCAAGGGGCAACTAGAGAGGGAAAAGTCTGGGATTTTGGTGAACCTACCTTGTTTTCTTCCACCCAGAAAACCAGTCGCCCCAATAAGACTGTTTATTTATCCAACAGCTCTGTAAAACCCTGATTATAGTTTGGCTTTATTTGATTCTCAAGCAGAAAGTACTACGCATAATGGGCTGTGGCAGTGACAAATATCGCACCATGTAAGGAGGAAAAACAATGATTTAAAGGAGTGGTGTGTAAGATTCAGTGACATCTAGTGGCCAAGCTGCAGACTGCAACCCTTCACCGTTAATTTACATTGACATCTGGTGTTGTGTGGGGCAGCACGGTGGTGCAGTGGTCAGCATGGAGGTTCCAGGTTCGAACCCCGCCTCCAGCATGGGGTCTTTCTGTGTGAGTCTCCATGTTCTCCCTGTTCCTGCTGGGTTCTCTCTGGTACTCCAGCTTCCTCCACAGTCCAAAGACATCAAGAGGGACCAGGTTAATCCAGACTCTAAATTGATCGTAGGCGTGGCTGGGAGAGCCAATGGTTGTCTGTCTATATGTGTTGGCCCTGCCATGGACTGGTGACCCGTCCACGGTGAACCCCGCCTCTCACCCCAAGGCTGCTGGGATAGGCTCCACCCCCCGTGACCCTTAACAGGATAAGATGGATAGATGGATGGATCTGGTGTTGTTGCACCAATGTATTCAGATATAAATGCTAAATAAATACAAAATTTTAAAAAAGTGAGACAGTGTCCAAATGGAAGACAAAGTTAGCTCTGCAAGCTAATTAGAGAGGGCTTGGCTAAAATAGGCTTCTATGGGGGGGGGAATGTGCCTAAAGAAATAAGGGGAACAAACAAACAGGAAAGTTAGAAATTAATGAACAGAAAAAAACAAATAAAACAATTCTTTATTTCAGGTCATTATATACTAATCATAGTTATAAATACTGCAATCAATTCCACCTCTAAATCCTCACACGGCTCCTTTACTATAATAATATATAATCAATTTAGGTTCAGATACAAAGTTGTTTTTTTTTTATTATCTTCACCTCCAGTATTGATGGAGAGATTATTATTAGAATCGGGGTGATAGTTACTATAAAGCTGACAAACTACAAAATATCTCTGTCTCATATTTGCAAAAAATGTGATATATGATTAAAAACGCTGTACTGCTGTGCTCCCTTCACCTCCCATTTATTTCTGTCTTGTTTTTGGCCCTAATTATCCTGCATAATGAGCTGCTAAAGAGCCCACAGATTAGAGATGGTTAAACTCAAAGACTTTTACCACCTCCCTCTCGGTTTAGAGAGTGGAGAAATGTCACAGGTATCTAGGTTAAACTTTTCTGGCCTTGTTTTTTATGATTCCAGCAAACTGAGCTGTGAGAAACTACAAAGCTGCCAGGCACGACTGGGAGGGAAGAGTGTGTGTGTGTGTGCGTGTGCGCACGCACATCTATGTATGTGTGTGTGTGTGTGTGTGTGTGTGTATAATAAAGTGGATCCTATTGGGAGATGTAGAGTTAGGAGCTGCTAAAACAGCCACATCTGAGATTGCAGCTGTGCAAAGCCTTAGGAAACACATCATCATCGGTGCTCCTGGTGATGCAAAGACTCAGGAAACTAGTTCTACCCTCTAAATACCTCCAGGTCACACAGCCTTCATGTTTAGTGCATCCCAGACAAAACCGTTTTACATTAAAAGTGGATTCAGACGGCGCGATGGGAGCTCCCGCAGTGATGGATCTGAGAATTGTGACCCGTCTGTGACTCGGCTTCTCAAATCCGTGTAGCGTTTTCGCATCTTTCAGCCGGTTGTTTTGGTTTGCAGCCAGTGACGTTGCTGCTCATACTGCTGCTCTTGTCAGTTTCCAGATACGCCCGGTGACTGCTGCCCTGCTACCCAAAGCAACATTTACATGTACAGTTGCAGTCAAGCTATATTTACAGCTTGAGTGCTTAAAAAAAAATGAACGCTAGCGAAGTTAATGCGAACAGTTCTGCTTTTCCCTCGCTCCACCTATAGGCGGATTAGCATGACCACAGGCGCTGGACACAAACCTGCCATGGGCCCTGCCTACACACGCCAACTATGCATGCAAAAAGGCATTCTTCCCATTACGCCCATAACACTGGGCAACGCACGACCACACAAAATTACTGTCATTTCAGGTCTGCAGCACAGGCGTCATAGTACCGTCACCGCAGTTCCAACTCCAAATCACCTTGCCTCACTTTTCTGGTGAAAAATATTGAAATTGTTGGAATTTGCTGCACCAAAGCAGCATCTTTTTTTTTTTGTTTCGTTTTTGTTTCGCGGATCCACTGAGCGCCGTCGGGCATTACGGATTTAATTTTATAATTTCAAAAACATTGAAATGATTGTATTATCATACATACATTAGTACGTACATACATTTACATAAAAAACAAAAAACAAGAACATTAAAGGCTAAGGGCCCCTATTGGCTCTGGGACCCTGGTCACGCCCACTCTGCCCATGTGATAATCCGTCTACAGTTCCACCTCTGCACAAATAACAAAGCACAACTCCAAGCAGACAAAGTGGGACAAAAAAAAAAATGCTGAGGGGCGTTTATGAAGGAGCAGGACAAGAAACGTGCTCAAGAAAATGTAAATTTCAACTTCGCATTTGCACGCAGACAGAATGGCTCACTTCGTCCCAGGAGCTCGGATCTGTGCTCTCACCGCGCTAGATTTCATTTGGAGATGGCCCAGGCCCACTCAGGAGAGGTGGTCTCGGACCAGTTGTTTTGGTTAACACCGAGTATGATTACTGCTTTCAAATGCACCCACACCGACCGCACCGCCAGTTGGATTAAAGCTGACTTGAATGCGTGGTTGTGAAAGCTCTCTCAAATGGACCTGGCGCTTACAGTTCTGTCTCAGATCAGCGCCACAGGACACCTCCGCGGGCTGGATGGTTCTGACCTGTTGTTACGGGACCAGGATGGAGTGTAGGCAGGTGCTTTCATGCTGTGGCTGATTGATACAACCAGCCAAAGATGAGAGCAAATGGTGGATGGTAAGATATGTTAGCATCTCACATTATAACGCAGCTGTGTGGAAGTTAATGCTCTCACACGGACACACACACACACACACACACACACACACACACACACACACACACATATGCAGTACTCTCACAAACATAAGCCTGTCTTTGTTGACTTGAAGTACACAAGCACAGTTGTACACCACTTTAACGACCTCATTTTGCTTGGCCAACTAGCTGTGCTATTAACAACATAACACATGCTTAATGAACACACACACACACACACACACTCGTGCGTGCACGCATGCATGCACAGATGCTCACATACTGGAGTGCAAGCTGTCTTAAACACACACACACATGCAGAAACTCATTCTGCCAGGCCATTTCAACACACACTAATGAAAGTGAACACACTTTATTAGCTCTCTTTAACAGCCAACACCACACATACCCAAACACTTTCACACACACACACACACACACACACACACACACACACACACACACAAACACACACACACACACACACACACACACACACACACACACACACACAGAGAAACACATGGACATTTTCCTGCAAGTCTAAACATTGCAGAGCGCTAAGCTAAGGCTTGAAACTGGGAGCGCCGTGAATAATCGCTTATTCCTGCATTTCCTGCAGGGCGAGAAGGAGCAGTGCCATCCAAGGGTCCATCTGGTTTCCGTTTCAGTTCCTGGACCCCTCGCCGCTTCACCAGCGCCATTACACCCCACTTATCCTCCAACATGGTTTGATGAGTAATAAGTAAACGGAGGAGAAAAAAAGATGTCCCTCATGACCGCTCCATGTGCAGTTTGGTGATGACAATAAAGTTTCACCAGCTTTACTACTACATTATTCTAATTGTACTCTTTCTTTTCCTGCTGCGACCACTCAGCTTTCCGTCAGGATTTATTTTAACGCCATCCAATTGTGTTGGAGCTTATCTCATCCTCAGGCAGAGTCAGAGGTGTTCACAGCCAGCTGTCAGCTGGGACAGCAGAGGGAGGGAGGGAGCCCGAAAAATACCGATCGAATTTAAGGCCTCCCTCACAAAATGGAGATCACTTTACCATAATGCACCCCGATGACTGAACTGTACGTGTGGAGAGGAACAACGTTAAACGAAGATTTGAAGCCCAGCTGAAATGGGAAGTCGAGAGTGTCTAAGTGTTGTATCATGTTTCTGAGTGAGAGGGAATAGAAAAGTGGGAAATAATGCTGCGAGGAAATTGATTTGAACGCTGATAACTGGATATCAGGAGTGTGTTATAACCTAACATTACGCCAGACCCAGACATGGGAGGAATGGCTGGATTCTGACATAACATCGGACAAACGGGTAATGGAGTGACGGTAGCTTAGCCTCTAACAACAAGGAAGTAACAGAATCTCTAGGTTTCTGGATGTGTTTTTTTTCCTCTCAGAATAAAAGTCAAGATCAATGCACTGGATGTGAGTTTTGTAGGCAACTGAGTCAAGACCCACACAAGGCAGACCAGAAAAACTCTCGCTGTGGACTTGAGAGGGCGTCAGAGTTGAGCGACGTGCCGGCTAACGTTCACATCCCTAACAAACAGCCAAACTCACACCGTCGTCGTAGCCTACGAGCTAACGAAATGCTGCCAAATGCCTGACAGGTGGACATTATTGCTTAAAAATTTTTCTTGGACATGCTCATGTAAGTATGTGTTTATTATTTTATAATAAGTAACTCTTGATTAAAAAAAAAAATAGAAACATGTCAAGTGAAGAAAACAGGTTCTGAGTTGGCAAGACAATTTTTTTTTTTTTTTAGCTAGTTACCAATGTAATTTGTGGATTTGATGCTAGCCTTTAAACATTCAGCTAAAAGTGTTTATGCTTATTTATGTGCACATCAAATATTTGATTGCTCGAGGCAGAAATAAAAGGGAGTGACAGAAAGTGGGACACCACATTTGCCAGCGAGCTAAAAAAAAGAAAAAGTGTTTCCTAGCTTTTAAACCTTAACACAGCCGCTAAATGCGAGCGACAGGGGAACATGATTATGTTATTGGATGAAATCGGCAAGATTATTCTTTTTGTCTTACAGGAAGAAGCTTGGATTTTGATACAGAAATACACATAAAATCAAATACTGAGGGGAAGGAAAACAGGAAACTATTTTTTTTTTAATTTTTTGCCAGCTAGCTAACTAAAGTGCTGTAGCTTGTTTATACAGCTAAAAGTTGAACGATGATTGACAGGTGAATTTCGCAGTTTCATAGCATGCTTTTGTAATTATGCATCGTTTTGTTTTACAATAAGAAAAAAAAATAGATATGAAAATAGATTCTAAAACAGATGAAAAAAAAGTTGTAGTTTTTTTTTGTAGTTTATTTTCTTTAATATGTTATCGAATATCGGCACTATATAACTGGGGATTGCAACTTCAAGGTTGACTGCTAATTTTACAATTTCTGGTCAGTTCTGCTGTTCATTGATTATTATATCTTTGTGTCGACATGTTCTCCTCATACTGCAGAACAAACTTTTACACTGCTTTGACAGAGAGCTTGAGTAATTTTCAACACATTATTCACACCCGTTAAACAAAAAACGCCCCCAACTCGTGACACATTATGCTTTCGGAAAAACAGATAAAGTTTAAAAGTTTTATGGACACGCACGCGTGTGTGTGTGTGTGTGTGTGTGTGTGTGTGTGTGTGTGTGTGTGTGTGTGTGTGTGTTTGTGTGAAGCACACAGATTTTGTGTGCATGGGAATGGAGTTAACATTACAAAGAGGTCACGGCATCACGGCAGGCTAGCAGCGCCTTTACTGTCCAAATTAAAACAGCAGAAACAACAATTGGGAACAGATTTTCGCCGAGGTGCCTTAACGATATTGTCAACCCTGCACAAACACACACAAACAGATGCAACCACACACTCCCTCACACGTATGTGGCTACCAAAACACAGCACACTAATGACCTGCAAAGCAAAAGCTTTGCGGCTATCTCATCAGCGAACAGGTTGTAATTCATAACATATTCACTCTGAGGGTGTGTGTGTGTGTGTGTGTGTGTGTGTGTGTGTGTGTGTGTGTGTGTGAGTAGAAGGCATGAGAAAACACACACCCGCTGTTCCAGTATGTTTCCTCCCCATAAAAAGCAACACTTAGCACTTCATTCTCAAGCAGTTCTGACAACATTATACAGGTTTGTTTAAGAGAAGAGAGGAAAAAAGAGGGAAGGAGGGAAGGTAGAAATAGATTGCATTGAATCGGTGGAGTGTGTGTGTGTGTGTGTGTGTGTGTGTGTGTGTGTGTGTGAGGGGGGGGGGGCACGGAAGTTGCCCAACTGGGAATATTTTGAGAATTGTTTTTAACGAGTTAAATAAATTCTCCCACAAATTAGGTGAGGGAAAGAGAGAGCAACAGGCTAGTGGTGGAGTGAGAGAGAGGGGGCGGGGGGTGAATTTGAAGTGTTTGGCGTGGTGTTGGGAATATTTTACAAGCTGCATTAATGGCTGTTCTTAAAACACCGCTATTAAGAAACAGCCATAATGTTGTATATCATGGGCGATTATGTTCACACACACAGGCTTACACTGCTAAACACTCATTACACACACAGACGCGCATAAGCCAAAGCAATTAAACGCGCGCCGGTGTAACACCTTTTGTGTAAATAGCAGCTTCCTCCTGGCCAAACAAACAGCGACTCTTCTCGTCCACAATACGGCCTTTCACTCTAGCCTGCTGGCTGATTGTGGAGGCGATTTCTGTAAAAATATTATATTTGCATAGAGCAACAAGCTAACTCAGGATGAGTCAGGCATGTCATTGTGAGCACACGACTGTTATGCTACATTAGCGTCGCTACGACTAGCTCGAGCCACTGTTAGCACTTGTTACAAGTCAGGATTTCTTACATGGTTGGCCAAGACATTTTGACTAATATTAAAACGTATTGTAGCTCCATGGTCATGGGTATAGATGAGAGGAGTAACAAAATGTGTTATGTAGGGAATATTTTTGGATATTGGAGTCAATTATGAATCAAGGACCAGTTCAGCTGTTGCAATCTGCCTGCCGTCGCAAAGCTAAACTAAGCCAAGCGAAGTGATATTCTTAACACACGGCATTACATCTTATGAACTTTGGTCCGTATGATAAAAGATAATAATGATAATAATGTTAAAAATGCATTGTACTCAGCACTTAAAGACCACAAAGAAACTTTTCACTAGTAGATAAACTCATAAAATATAATAAATACATGAAATGAGAGTGGAAGTACATCCCATGTCCTAACATGTCATTTTTATGCGAGTACATTTTTATGTATTGATTTTTTAAAAAAAATTTTTTTTTTACTTATGAACAGAATCGATCAGTCGTGTTTTTGTGGTGTAGCAACGTGTTAGGATATGTTGGGTGATGAATGGCTGCTGTCTGATGCGGCTCAATAAAAATGTTTTTTGAGTTACAGATACCAGATGTCAGTGGTCCACACGTGCTGCTATGAACAAGAAGGAAACAAAAAAAAAACCGCAACGAAAACAAATCAATAACCGCAGCAAATAATCGTGTGTGTTTTCAATAATCTTCATGACCGATTGCTTCATTTGTTCATTTGAAGTTTTTTTGTTTTTTTTAACGAGTTTGAAAACTTAATTGTCATTTAAATTTCACCAGCTGCCCCAGTAAAAACATAGCATAGCAACATGAGCAGAACCAGCAATAACGCCGCATTGTAGCCTGTGTGAACCGGCCTGAGGGATCAGCGGGGAGTTCTAAGTTCTAATCCATGAATCATGCGTTTATGAGAACAGAAGGGTTGGAAATATTAAGACATCAGACAGAATGGAGCTGAATATTTTCTTTGTTATTGTAGGCGCCAGGGCTCGCTCCTGGAGGAAGTGGCAGCCATTGTGGTCAGCTGCTGAGTACAGAATGGAACTGACCCAGGATGTGTGTTCTTGTGTGTGTGTGTGTGTGTCCTGAGTGGTGATCGGAGGTGTGGCCATCAGGCTGTCAGGCTCCTTTCTTGCCGTTGTCTCGCTCCTCCCCTCTTTCCTTAACTTTTCTTCCCTCCTCGAAAAAATATCTGAATAAAAGAACAAGTTTTTGAGAGTTTTACGCTTCATGTCCGTCATCTCCAGCGTCAGAGAGGATGGACGGATCTCTTCTCTCCTCTCTGTGTTTATTATGGATCTCCAGACCTCCACCAGACGGCTGACCGCTAGTTAGCTTAGCTCCAATGATCACGAGCCACTGGGTGCAGGAGCATTAACGCCTCAAAAGTCGTCAAATACATGTTTCAACAGTCTGCCTGCATTAATGGAACTAGTGTGTGCTTAACGTTCACAATGAAGAGGTCTCCAGGAGGTTATCTTGGAGACAGATACAGACCTGGAACTATTCCTGATCGGGCGTAGTGATTCGAGGCAACACCTCAAAAGCCTCAACTTTGGTCAACAAAACAAACAAAACATTTGTTAGCGGCTGCTGCTGCTGATCACGGCCGACTTTGTAAGAGAGGATGTTTACACCAGGATAAACTGAGACCCTGATCCCGATCTGCTTGAAGCAGAATTCTCAGAGGAGGAACTGCAGCGTTTGGAAAGCTCAGCGAGCAAAGACGGGACCGGAGGCTGAGGCGGTCCGAGGAGTCGTAGCATCTCATGATTTCACGGCAAATGTTTCCAGTTTATCCCGAAGATTCACGAAGAGACAAATCACTCGACTCAAGTCACCTGCCGCTCAGGCCGTCACGTCACCTGTGGTAAACCGCGCAACCATCTCAGCTGGTTTCACCCGCGCAAACTAGCAGCTTTCAGACTGGTGCGTTGCAAGTAGTCGCACGTTTTAACAGGCTGCACGTCTTTGGTGCAAACTGGGCTTTAGAGAGAAGTTTCTCTACCAGCCCACTGCTGGTACTGGTCGCAGCTGAGCTAACAGAGGAAGGAAGGGTATCTATCTGCTGGTCTGGCTCTGAAAAAAGATGAATAATAAGCACATTTCCCAAAAAGTTGGTGCGTTCCTGTAAAAACACCAATTAAAGTAATAAACCACACCTCCCATTCACCCCCCACCACCACCACACACAGACATGTATGCATTCAACCAGCAAACACAAACATATAACATACAAACATACCCTGACTTCCTGCCCCTGTCTTCCCGTCTCCCCTGGTTAAATATCCTGTGCAGCAGATTTCTGAGGTTCTGTGTGCGACACATCTGGCCTGGCCCTTCAGGAAACGACTGGTTCACTTCACTCTTGTCATCACCTTCCAACATGTTTCTTTCACATTTCAATTTGGGAGCAGCACAGCAGGCAGCTCCATCACACACGCACGCACGCACGCACACACACACACACACACACACACACACACACACACGTGGATGCGCTCAGTGCTCGAGCACACACGGTCTACATTAGCAACAGTGGGAGTGCACTTTCTGCTGTTCCAACACTGCATTTCCAGCCTCTCATCTCGAAGGGGTGGGAACTTTCTCATCCTTTTCTTTCCGTATTTTTCTCAGACTTCTCTCTCTCTCTCTCTCTCTCTCTCTCTCTCTCTCTCTCTTTCACTTTCTCTGTCTGCCTCTCGCTGTCCTGCCAGTGTTTTGTTGACAGTAGAAAACCTCTAAGCCACCCGTGACACAAACTCCCATTTCAGGCTTGGTCAGGATTGTGTGGGATTAGCAGAGTTTGCTTGACTGGAACTAAGGGAGAGAGGGTTTTTTTTGTTTTTTTTACGCGCATGTATTGTGTGTGGATGTGTGAGTGCTGGATCTGGGAGACTTAGTGAGCCGTAAGGCTGCACAAAAGAGCTTTACAGCCACTGAAACTTAAAACAAAAACAATTTTTTTTTTTTTTGTCAAGATCTCGACGAGAGGGTTTGAGAAGATGGACGGTGTCGAGTGTTTTGTTCTGATGAAAACATACAGAAATTCAAACATGTATTCAATAAATTCATGCCGTGTTTAACTCGTTATTATTTATGGCACCGCGGTGCCAGAGGCTGGAGGCAGTTTGTCTCTTCAATTAATATCAGAAACACCTTGAGGGAGTTTACTCAGACTTTGCTCAAACGTCCGCTGGGACTCGAGGATAAACTGAAAAGATTTTGGTGGTCAAAGGTCGCCGTGACCTCACATGCACACAAATGTCTGTCCCGTTGTTGCTCATGCAGCGTGTCAGGAAAAGTCTTCAGGAATGTCTTCAGATCTGCCTCAAAAGTCCGCCTGGACTTGAGGATGGAGTGAAACGATTTTGGCAGACAGAGGTCACTGACGGAGGTGGACGACTTCGTTGTGCTCTGCATCGTTTGCAGTCACAGCGGATGAATCTCAATAACGTCGCGTCGTCATGATCTCGTCATTTAACACTCTGAGCTGCTAATTTGCAGTTTGTGGTTTTATTTAAACACATTTTCCTGTTACTGTGTTCCTCTGTAGAAAGTAGAACGCTCGTTGCGCTTTGACAGGGTTTGCGAATTCTTCCTTCGGCAGTGAATGCATCCAGTTTTTGGACGTCTGTGCTGCATCTCAACAGTTTTGCGTCCAAAACGCTGGAAACCGATGCTGCAAGAAGCACAAAGTCTTTCTGTGGATTTGAGTGTAGCATTCAAGACAGCCCTAAATCAAAGCATGCTACCAGTGTTATTTAATTTTTTTTTTTTTTTTTTTTTTTGCCCATTCTTCATTTTAGTTTTTCTTGGCATTGGACGCTTTGACTAAACACACTTCCCCTAACTGTTTACAGAGGTAATTCAGCACCATTTCTGGCTGAGTTCAGCGCTGAAGCAACCTGATATCATTGAAATGTTTCTGCGGGCAGCCGTGGTTTGCTCTGTGTTCTGCTCTCACAATACAAAACGTGAAAGACGCACAGCTTAAAATATGTTGTTTGTCTGTTTATGGAGAACCCTTTTTAATCACCGGAGATTGACAGTAGAACATGAGCGGTCGAGACCGCAGCAACATGCAGGCACCGGCTGATGACATGCTCCACATGCTACGCCGGGCCGCCGGATGATGACAAGGTGAAGTGAGGCGGGTGACACTGACGGATGGTGACACGTTGACGAGGCTCCTGCTGTGGAGTGTGCCATTATCAACTCGCACCAGGCCGCGCCCCTTCCTAATGACAGTGACATCATCATAACAAGCTCCAACCCTGCAAAGAGAAACATTGTTTTTACATAAAAAGGCGGTACAGTAGGCTTTGTTTGCCTGTTCTCTTTAACGTTTTCATGTTCTTTCCTTATTGCGCGCTGACCTCTCACGCTGTGCTGTTTCCGTGGTTCCCTCAACCAAAGGCTAACAGGATTATCGTTCTGTGGCGAGTGAGGAGATGACACGTTTTGCCCAGCAAGATAATCTTTTTAATTTTATTAAGGCACAAGTACCATTACTAAAAGTACAAAATGACGGGTGTGATGACTTATCCTCCCTTGTTGGTAAACTGCCACTTGAAGACAGATACAGTAAAGCTTCAAAATTCTCAAGTGTGGTATTTATTGAAGTACTTTATGCCGTAGAACAAAACGTCGGAATGGTCTGAAGCTCATGTTAACCACAGCTCGTGTTTCAGGCATTTTACCATAAACCCATGGACTGTGAGACGAGAGAACGGGACGTACAACCAAACTTATTCCTGGCTTTGAAGACTCACTCCTGCGCTCCTCTATTCCAGGAGTTATTTTGTGATGTAGTGACTCACCATCCCACAAGCTGCCTCATTGACCTCAGTTAATGATTTCCTACATTCCCTCAAATCCCTCCTGACAGCAACCAGTGAGTGTTAACTTCTTACACACTTGTTTCAGCGGGCTGTCGACTTGTAGGTCGTGAGAAGGAGACCCGGTGAAGCAGGGCTCCACTGTCTCTCCATTTCTAGGTCCGGACCAGAGTGAGTTGAAACCAGCTTTAGCTTTTCTGAATCTGCGACTTCAGCGAAATTATATTTTTTGCCGTCTAACTGTCTGTGAGGGAAGATGAGTGTGTTGATTTATTGCTGTTTGGTTTGAGAGCCTTGCATCGGCCCGTTGCGTCCACTGGAGGGCAGACAGGTACAGCACCTCTGGAAACAAGCAGGCTGAAGACAACACTTCCAGGATTCAGTGGGCCTTCCCATTTGTAATGTTGCAGGTGCAGCCTGTGTAATCCTGTGTGTGTGTGCGTGTGTGTGTGTGTGTGTAGCTCCATAGCGTCCTTGAGAAAAGAGAACAAAAATCAAAACGATGTGACGTCACTTCATGCCGTACGTTTTGCCATATTGGCAGATATGCGGTTTACTCCACCTGCCTCCCTCCTGTTCGTCCCACACATCCGACATCCAGAATGTCAGCAGTGCCTCTGTGACCTGACTCAGTGACCTTTGAACTTTGACCATCAACATCATTTCACTTCCTCCTTGAGTCCAAGTTTATGTTCATGCCATATTTATATAAATTGCAGAGGTCATTTTTGGCCACACGTTAGCTCCCTAGCGAGTGCATTTGCTCTTCAAAATTCATGAAAGTTGAGATACTTTTTTTGGGAAATTTTGGTGAAACAAAAAAAAAAACAAATCTCATAAACATTTTTGGCGTCAAAAATTGCTGCAGTCATTCAAAATGCACTGTAAAAACCCCGTCGCCTCTTGGTGGAGGGACCCTGTGCCGATGCTAAATTCGCATCATCCCTGCAGCGATCTGAGTTACCCGACCGATCAGGCCCAGGTTCAGCGATGTCAGTTAACATGAAGTCTGACGTTGTTTAGCACAGTGTCACACTATGAAGCCGTCCCACACCGAAACTGCTGACACCATCAAGAGAGTCACAGGCCACAGAGCGCCGCTGCAGAGTGCGTCACACTCCAGCACCAAACAGGCCTTGTTTTAATCCTCTCTCCTCTCTTTTTCTTGCATAAAATGAGAGGGCAACCCCCCCCCCCTCAAAAAAAGAGACAGAAATGAAAGAAACAGAGGACGGAGCGGGATGGTGAGGGAGTGGGGGTCGAGCGTGTCTGTTCTAGTGTGGTTTCAGGGAGTTATTTGGTGTTAAAATATGCCTTAATGGTTGCTGGGGATCCATTTATTACAGGCAGGAAGCAGAAGGGGGTTTCTCTTCTCATTTAATGTGACCGCCGAGAAGCTTGCCAAGTCCTACAAGCAGGCCAGCATTCCTCTGCACCAACGCAACACACACACACACACACACACACACACACACACACACACACACACACACACACACACACACACACACACACACACACACACACTCAGGCATAATTATAATGAAATGCATGTAAACGACGGTTATGTATTGTGTTGTCCAAAGACACACACTGCTGTTCGTGAATTATAAATGTGTGTATGCATAAAAGCAGACATAAATGGGCTGTGGTCTGTGGCGGTGAGAATGACCTTTTCTCACACACACACACACACACACATGCGCGCACGCTCTTAAAACACACACTCAGAGAAGCCTCTGCAAGCCATTTAGCAGCGCTGAGGTTATATGATGAACCTCTTGAGGGCTTATTAAATCACATTTGTTTTTCAGTTGTGAAGCTCGGTTTCTCTCCTTCTCACTCATCCTGTCGCTCTGCGTAGTTGTTCTCACACACACTTCCTGTCCATCATCCGTCACTTTCTTATGCAGCATGGCGTTTCCTCCTCCCTCTGTCACACCGCCGCCTCGTCTTTTCTCTCCATACTCCATCCAATGCAGAGCCAGATCCAGCTTGACACCCTTTGCGGGCATAATAGGGGAGGTGTGTTAACACCTCCTCCCACACACACACACACACACACACACACACACACATGCTTAGGCCTTTTATGAAGAGCAGGGCTCCTGGCTTATGGAGAAGAAGAAGAGAGATTAGAATGTGTAGGAAAATGAATGGTTGTCTCCACAGGGGACAGATCGTGTTTTCACAGTATTTTGGATTCTACTGATGTGAAACCACTAATTGCAGCTTCTGAATATTCTGGAAAAACTGTTGACACTGTATGGGTGTGTTTTATATTTATCTGTCTTCATTCATTAGGCCCAGACAGTTGCACAAATATGCTTCCACTTAGAAAAGAGGCCACTGGATTTAGATTAAACCTTGGAGGAGCACACAAACTTTACGGTAAATAAGCTCCATGTCCATCGTCCTCGGAGCCAGACAGGAGGGTAGATCGTAGGTCTGTGCTGCGTTGAGACCCACGCCAGTTAGCTTAGCGCAGTGGATGGTAGTATGAAGGAGGGGCTAGCGCACATCGGTCAAGTCCTCAAAAACAGCCTTTTCCTGCATTAACAGAACTTGCAACATTCACCATGAGATGATTTAAAATGACAAGATGTCGTAATTTTACGCCTCTTTCAAGTTCAGTGCAGGTTGAACTCACCCATCCCTCCTCCTCCCCCTTCTCTCTCTCTCCTCGCCATGTCAGCGTGGTGATACAACGGCCAGATGTGGTCACGCGTGTCCCAGTAGCGTCATCGCCTGCGTGTGTGAGCCAATGAAATGAATATTTTCTGGTTCACTTCCTATATTTGGCCTGCTTCCTTTCACACCTCACACCGGGGTTGATATGGAAGCGAGTCCCCCGCTTTGGTCCGGACCAGAGTTTCCTCTCTCGGTCCACGCCGAGTTCTAATGAGCTTGACTCTCTGTCAAAAAAGCGCCAGGGTTCGTTTAAAGGGCGCCAAAGAGCTCAGGTGTAAGAGCAGCTTTGGAACCCCTGTCATACTTTCCTGACTTGGCGTAGAGATTTGAGGCAGCCAACAAAAAAAATAAATAAATGAATAAATTGTTGAGGACCAGAAGAGCGACGGCTGCTACCGATCATCTATTTGAACCACAATACACCGAGGAGGAATTAAAGGTTTTGGAAGCTGAGCAGCCAAGACGGAGGTATGCCAACAGTTCTTATCCACTATCCACTTCTTATCCACACCACTCATTATGCTAAGCTAACTAGCGTTGAACTAGCTGTGTCTGTCTGCTTCTTTAGCTCTGAGGATGATGGCAAATAAGTTAACGTGTTCCTTTAAGAGCTCAGTGACCAAAATTGGAGAGAGAAAATGTCTGCAGCACCTGTTTGCTCTGACCGACACATCAAACTATCAACACAACAAAATGAGGTAACTGGAGTCGACTACTACAGCCGCTCAGTTAAAGGTTGTGTCGTGTGTGCGTTTGCGACTGTGCGAGTGTATCGGGTTGCGCGGCGGATATAAGGCTCTATCCCTGCTTTCATCAGCTGAGTGAGGAAGAATTGAGCTTCAACACACTGCAATCCGACCCCAACATGCACGCGTGCACACAAACACACACACACACACGCACGCGTGCTCACGTATGCACTCTAAATACACACCGTAGCTGTGACGCAGACATAGTTCAATGCCAGCCATCAGAGTAAAACCTCACTGCTGCTTTCCATTGATCACCACTGTCATTACATGTGGCTCGGCTCGCTCTCGCCTGCGTCGTATCGTATTGAGTATCGCTTGCAACCTTGTAACTGAAAAGATTATCATATAAACTCATGGAAAAGCATGGAAACTATTATAGGGTTTGTTTAAATCCGGCAGTTGTCTGACGTGCTCGAGTGCGGCGCTGAGAGAATCCCCTCCAGCAGCAGGGTTGACGCCGACCTCTGACCTCTGGGGTGCAAACAAAAGATAATCATCCTACAGAGATCAGTAGAAACGTTTGCAGTAGTAGATGTTTTAGTGTTATTAACTGGCTGGAGTAAGTCAGTAAAACCTATTTGAAGACTCGTGCAGGGAAGTAAAGCTACGCTGGAGCATTGTATGATATTAAAAGGCTATTTTAGCCAATTCCTGAGAACCTGACTGTCACCTGAGATGGATGAGTTAAAGGAGAAGGCAGAGGAATATGAATAAACTTGGCTGTAAGTGTTCGACACCGCAAGTTCCCACAGTTTCTCTGAAATGGACTTAACTGACGATCTGCTCACTGGTTTAATCCCAGTACAGCCCAGGCTGTGAGGGACAGGTTGTGGTTTCAGGAGCCGTGCCAGTCTTTGTGTCGTCGCCTCCTAACATCCATGAGAATCTGTCTCACCTGAACTGCTACGTATTTCATCACACAGAGCCAGCTGGGAGGTGATCCTACTGAACGGCCGACACTGTAAGAGAAAAATACGCGGCAGGTATTGGGATGAAGCGACTGTCATCTTTCATTTGCTTGTGAAACTCCTAATTCTGTTTATTTTTGGTGAAAAAAAAAAGCGAAGAAAAAAACGCTGTCCCCTGGAATTTGGCTGGACCGCAGACGGCGAGCTAGCAAGACCAAGCTACGCGTGAGCTAACAGACAGTCTCCATTTGCTTGGTTTGCTCTTCTTTCAAAGAAGAAATGTTCCAGTTATGATATAAATAATTTCAGAGGTGCGCTTGTCTCTAAATGCTTTGCAGCACAGGCGTGCAAAAAGGAAATGAGATTTTCCTCACGCTGGAAACACTACGACAATCAGAAAATAAACATGAAAGTGGAGTCAAGTAAGAGAGTGTGAGTGGTTACTGTGTAACTGTGTGGTGGTGGTGGGGGAGGGGGGGGGTAATTACGGTGTAGAATGTCTTCCTCATCTCTGGAGCTGACCTGAGAACACACCGGTTAATCATCCTCTAACCAGCGGAGAGCAGCAGAGGGAGGCCAGCGCTGCTCTACTTGCTGAAAGGTAAAATAAATGAAGAAGAAGGGAGGAAGAATACTGGATATTTACAAGGACGTGCACCGGCTCCGGAAGACAAACCAGGACGGCGTCCCTCCAAGCATGAGGTGTGTGTTCCTACCTGGGCTCTCCTACCTCTGGATCTGACACATGGGGCCCGGGCCCTGTCCCAGATGCCAGTCCCCTCAGTGAAGCCCCCTCCAAAGGTCATGGTGGCTGAGGAAGGTTGTGAAGGAGGGCGCGACGCGATCCAAAGGGAAGCCTCTGTGCTGTGCCAGGATCGGAAGCCTCTACCCTCCCTGAAGGCCCCCAGGGAGCTGCTGCGGAGCTTCCCCCACTCCAAACGAGTGGGCTCCTACCTGGTGGGGAAAATGATCAACAAGGGCTCGTTCGCCAGGGTGATGGAGGGGCTGCACATCGGCACGGGGGAAAAGGTTGGTGCTCTGAGACAGGCCGCAGCACACAGGACGATGACGACGACGACGATGATGATGATGATGACGACAGCTAAAACCTGCTCACTCTTGATTACTGATAATTAAGCTGAGGGAAGCTGCTGTTCTTCCTCTTCTTCTTCTTCTTCTTCTTCTTCTGTGTTCAAAAGTCAGTCAGACACGCCTGTGATTACTGGGTAAGATGGACGCAGAGAAGAAACACTGGATGAGATTCAACAATGAACTTTTTTGTGAATAAAAGAAACGCGAATCATGAAAAATACATAAAGTTGCCGTGCACGTGTTCTTGTAATTCCTCTAAATGAGCTCGAAGGAAACTTTTTTTTTGTCTGTTTTTGCATGGGGCTGTGTGTGTGTGTGTGTGTGTGTGTGTGTGTGTGTGTGTGTGTGTGTGTGTGTGTGTGTGAACATTTCTCTGTGTTAACATCTGTGTGTAACTTCCTTTCATCCCTCACTGCATTTCTGACCTCAGCTTCTATGTACCTGACCTGGTCGCCGTGGTAACCAGCCAACTCATCCCCGGGGTTGTTTGCTCCTGGTGACAACGGTTCATAGAACCAAAGACAGATTTCAGCCTAAATCCCGCAGTACTTTGTAACGCAGTACTGCAGTGATGCCACTAGGAAATCATCTACCCAAACTGATAAAGGCCTTAGTTTTAATATCTTTTTCAATGATGTCACCTCGGGATGGCGTGTCAATTGATCCGTCATCTCCACGTAACCAAGCTTGTTATTATGCGGTGGCGAGATCATTTACGTGTCTCCACAAATGGGAAAGCTAACGTGTTGTCATGGGATGGAGCTCTTTGCTATACTGAGATGAGGAGATGAATAAATCAGGAGATTTACACACTCATTAATTAACTTCTCCTTCCTCGGCTGCAGTGACAAAGGTAGTTTGCGATTTACCTTCATGAACAGCTGACGAGCACCACGCCGAGTCAGCAGTAATTGGAATTTCATCCAGCGTATAAACAGATTTGAATACGGGAAAGTAGGGGAAGTGTGGTAAAGTTCTGAGACGGGACTCGTCGGCTGAAACGGTCCACGGGAGGCCGGAAAGTTGCGGGCGTCGAGCAAACAAAAGGTGCAGGTCTGTTTTCTAGGTGCGAGTTTGAAGGCGTTAGAAGTGCATTTAAACGAGGTTTCTGACAGGAAAGATAAAAGTTAATAAGATAGAAGTGACCGATCTGTTTCATCTGAGGGAATGTGCATAGAAAGGGAAGCAAATAATGTGAAAATGAATAGAAATCATAAATAACAGTGCGTGAACGTGTGTGTGTGTGTGTGTGTGTGTGTGTGTGTGTGTGTGTGTGTGTGTGTGTGTGTGTGTGTTCAGGTGGCCATTAAGGTGATTGACAAGAAGAAAGCCCGCCAGGACTCGTACGTGTTAAAGAACATGAAGAGAGAACCTCGAATTCATCAGATGGTGCGACATCCTCACATCGTTGTACTCCTAGAGGTACAAAAAAAACTGCGTCAAGTAACAGCATCTGTTATTGTTGTTGTTTACAGCAGTACTTCACCAAAAGTAGTATAACTTGCCTTCCAAGTACTCCCTGTTAAACTGCTTGAGCACACAAATCTATTTCTCCCTCCCACACTTTGATTCTAGCCTGACGTTAATGGAGACTGACTGTTGATGTGTGTTTACAATTCGCGGGTGCTTCATCCAGTATAATCCAGGTTCTTCATCCAGTATAATCCAGGTTCTTCATCCAGTATAATCCAGGTTCTTCATCCAGTATAATCCAGGTTCTTCATCCAGTGTAATTCAGGCTCTTTGTCTAGTATAATCCAGGTTCTTCATCCAGTATAATCCAGGTTCTTCATCCAGTATAATCCAGGTTCTTCATCCAGTATAATCCAGGTTCTTTGTCTAGTATAATCCAGGTTCTTCATCCAGTATAATCTAGGTTCTTCATCCAGTATAATCTAGGTTCTTCATCCAGTATAATCTAGGTTCTTCATCCAGTATAATCCAGGTTCTTCATCCAGTATATTACAGATTCTTCATCCAGTATAATCCGGGTTCTTTGTCTAGTATAATCCAGGTTCTTCATCCAACTGTCAGTTCGGTTATATAGTTAAACTACAATATAATCACCACATACGTCTGGATGTGGTACCACAACTTTTTTTTTTTTTTTTTTTAGATATTTTTCAGGATCTCATTGGTAGCTGTGGCCCATTTTAACTCAGATTAATCCTACAAACCTCCAATCTGGAGTTACAAAGCAGAGTAAATGATCTCACTATAAATACGCCTCGTTTCCATGTCATATTTCCTAATAAATTAATACAGAATCCCTGTGAACCTGGATCTGATGCCACATGAAAAGGTTTCTACGTGTGTGTGTGTGTGTGTGTGTGTGTGTGTGAGAGACTCTGGAGACAGAGAACAGCTACTACATGGCCATGGAGCTGTGTGCAGGAGGAGACCTGATGGACCGGATCTGTGAGAGGAAGAGGCTGGATGAGAGGGAGGTGCGACGCTACACCCGCCAGATCCTCTCTGCAGTGGAACACCTGCACAGACACGGCATCGTACACAGGTGACACACACACACACACGCACACACACACACGCGCACACACACACACACACACACACACACACACACGGTCTGCGTCATGTGTCCTCATGTTTGGCTGCTTGCTTCCTACCTGCTGACTCTCTCTGAAAGTTCTCAGCTGATGTTTAATAAAACAGACAAGCAAAAACTAAGGTTTTTGTCACAAAACACCAATGATTGGGACGGTTCTGGTTTAAAGACCTTGGATCCTGAAGTGAAATGGGAGATAAAACACCTATGACTCATTCATTAGTTTGATAGCAACCCAAACATAATTAATGACGTTAATGTACGTGCTTCAAGGCTGCTTTGGTCTCCTGCCCATGCAAGGGTTAGAATCCTCTGTAAACTAAAAGCAAATTCGTAGAAATCCCATCGCGAGGAGATGAGCTGCATTTTAATGTTAGTTGTGGGGATGCTCTTTTCTTATTCTATTCCTGGCGTGTCTCACTCCGCGTCACAAACAAGAAGCAAAACAGGACAAACAAACAAAAAACGCCGATGCTGAAGGACGTTCAAGCGCCGCTTGAATTTGTGTCAGAGGATCAAAAAGTTGATTCTGAGGTAAAGACACAGTTTCAACTACAGTTTTAAAAGTTTTTGTCTGAATGTCAGACATCAAAATGAGCACTGAGCTCACACATATGATAATATTACTACCAGTCCTACTACTACTACTACTACTACTACTACTAAAACTCATTTGAATGGTTTTGTCTTCTAACTGTTACATGGTCCTGCATGGTGGCACAACAAAACCACCCTGCTAACAGTAGCTGTTTGTTGTCTGGAGACTGTTAAATTCAAACACCTATACACACACACAGGATATTCATATGCACACACGCACAAACACACACACACACACACACACACACACACACACACACACACACACACACACACACACACACACACACACACACACGGGTTTGCCAAGCATTAACAGCCTGCAGAGAAGGAAATGCTAAATGAATAAGAATCTCTGGAGTGTGGGAGTTAAAGGTGTTACTTTAGAGGCATTCTGGTACCTGTAGGTGTTAGAGACCCTACACTCTCTCTCTCTCTCTCTGTCACACACACACACACACACACACACACACACACATGCTGCAGCCACACGATATGCACAGCTCTGGGCTTTGCTTTAAGACCTTGGCTCCTCTGAAGGTGGGAATGTGATTACCAGGCAATGACCTCATCATCCAGCGCCGGCGCCATGATTCACACATCATCACAACATCATGGACTTCCTCTCTAATGAAGTCCCTCAACGACGTCGCCCTCAACCCTTCAAGAGCACCTCTCGCCCTGACACACACACACTCATACACACACCACCACAGTCCCACACACAGACGATTAAAATGGAAATAAATGGAAAATTTGCACTTAAACGCACCTCCTGCCACCCACGTTCACGAGGTTTGCCGCATACATTTTCTCCTCCGTGCCAATGTCGGCTCCCCTCCGTCTTCCTCCATCTGGCTTTGAACCCTCCTCAGGTTGTGTGAGCCGAGTTCTCTGGATTCTTGTGTCTGTTGGTTCGATGAAGGCGGATGAAAGGAGCATGGCTGATTCCCAGGCTAAAGTTATTAGTTGATGGTTTATAGGGCCTCTCTCCCTCCTGACCACAGAATTTCATTTAGCCGTGTAGCTGGAGAGCAGGCGGCTCGGTTGGTGGGGGGACTCCAGGCAACTTTTCCAGGTGAATAAAAGAGATGAGCGAGGAAGACGAGTGAAGGTGAAGAGTTCAGGTATCTAGGACCCAGACCAGGATCAGAACCAGGAGCCCTGATCCTCCAAACTTACTTGTATCAATAAGTTTGTTTTCAACTGATGGTTTTGAGTTCACTAGATTGTGCAGAACTTACGGGGCTGATTTTCATGACATTGCAGGGAGGGAAGGGGGGGCGGTGTTGACCTATGATGTGGCACTTGGAATTTTATGGGCAGATTTTTTTTTTTACCCTTTTCTTTAACCTTCCTAAACCTAGTAAGATAGTAGGATGGGGCTTCTCCTGGGATGGTGAATGCTGGAGTTCTACTCAACCAAACCAAAGCTTCGCTGCGTTTCCTCTGCCTCCGTCAGTCCAGCGTGACTGTCCATAAAAGTTTGAACCAAACCAGCAGCAGAAGTCCTTCAATCCAACAACAAGTTTCCAAAACACTGGAGGCGAAAACACTTTAAAGTCCAGTCGGAACAAGCATTGAGAAATGACTCTGTCACAAACTGAGCAGCTTTCTTTCTCTCCCTCTGTAGAGATTTAAAGATTGAAAACTTCCTGCTTGATGAGCACAACAACATCAAGATCGTAGGTACGTTGAGGCTCCGCCCGCCTGCTGCAGTCTGACGGGCAGCGTTCAGTCCACTGACACTTGATGTTGGTCGGATCAGTTCGGCTGTAAAAATCTGATGTTTCCTCCAGACTTTGGCCTCAGCAACACTCTGAAGGCCGAATCTCTGTCCCTGGAGCTTCTCAACACTCAGTGTGGAAGTCCTGCCTACGCCGCCCCCGAGCTGCTCGCTCACAGGAAGTACGGACCCAAAGTAGATGTCTGGTCCGTGTAAGTGACAGAACCTTAGCATGTGTCCCAATGAAAAGGTTGTTTGCATCATGTAAACATGTGTGTATTCTGCCCGCCTGTGTGTGTTTTCAGGGGCGTGAGCATGTTCGCCATGCTGACAGGAACTCTGCCTTTCACTGTTGAGCCTTTCAACATCAAGCAGCTGCACCAGAAGATGGTCAGCGGGGACATCGGCAGCATCCCCGCCGACGTCAGTAAAGGTAACTTCCCACGTCTGGACTGGTTCACCCTGAAAACAGGATCACATGCTTTTAATTGAGCCTCACGCACCGCCGTACCTGAGCTACCCCTCTAACGCGTCCGTGCTCGGCCTGCAGGAGCCGTGACGTTTGTGTTGTCCCTGCTGGAGCCCGACCCGGACAAGAGACCCAGCATCAGGGCTGCCATGGAGGAGAGGTGGATCAACGAGGGATACGCCAAGAGGCCGCTGCACACGCTCTCACATACGAACAGGTAGACGTCTACCAGGGCCGGATCAGAGGGGACCGCAGGTTTTCCCTTGGGGGGGCCACAGGACAGTGACCAAGTTCCCTTGACAGAGTAGGTTTTTTTTTAGGTCTTGACGTAGATGAATAACACCTTAAATGCTTCAACGACAATAAAACAACATTTTTCAGGTGCTTCCATGACGTTACAGGTCTGTTTTCTGCGGTTGAGACCATCAGAAGCAGGAGAACACAAGTGTAGTGAAACAGGAGAAATCAGTGCGTCGCTCCAGGCGTCCGGTGCCTGACGGACCCGGAATGACGGCCTGCAGGATCCTTTATTTTTAACTTTTAATTTTCCAGGCTGGTAATTTTATTCATTCTTATGTCTAGCGAGCAGGGTTGAACCTCATAGGAGGCCCCATGGGCCCCACATCGGGCACCTCTGGAGTCGATTGTAACACACTGCTCAGATGCAGTGACATGGAGTTGATGAAAAAGGGGGAAGCACGTCTGTCACGCTTGGTGACGAATCACTGAAGAAGAATGAAAACGCAGCAAAATATGATTTTACATTTATTACATTCACATGTGCCTTTGAAATGATTCCACTGGTAATGTTTGTAATTCGAGCGCAAAGTGACACTTAGGACAAAGAGTTCTGCAGCAAACATTACGGCGTGGACAAAAGGACCAGGAGGGAAATCACTGCAAACCAGCATTCTTGTGGTCAGCAGTGTGGCAGCTTTGAATATTACAGCATGACTAAAGGGCTTTTATCACTTCATGCGGGGTGGAAATGCAATCATGGATAACTCTGCCTGGCAATGATGGCAATTTCTCTAAATCCACATGAATGAAGCAAGAACTTGTTCCAGCTCCAGCTCGCAGTTTGAAAATCCTCAAACCAGAATCCTTCCGTTACCACTCATTCCTCTCCGTCGGACCTTTAACAAGCCGTTAGATTCCTCTCCGCTTACCCCCCCCCCCCCCCCCCCCTCAATATCCCAGGCTATGTGAAGAAGACCTGGATTCATCCGTGCTGACATACATGAAGGAGACACTGGGCTACTCCCTCGCCGAGATCACGCACACTCTCACCGCCAACCGACCCTCCGCCATCATGGCCTCCTATCACCTGCTGCTCATCAAACTCAACAGGAGCCAAAAAGGAGCCAAGGCCAGCAAGGTTCTCACACACACACACACACACACACACACACACACACTAAATAAAAAAGTAAATATGACGAAAAGTAATTATTCCACTTCTACTTTGAAGACTCAAAGAAACAGTGTGTAGAGTGTAGACTTGTTATGATATTCATAATTATGTATTCATGAACGTTTAACCAACAGAAACTACAAATGGTGTTTTCATGAGCTGAGATAAACTAAAGAGATCCTCTTCCACACGGCGGCCATGTTGAATCCACAGTCGCCCAGAAGGGACAAAATGAATTGGTCATGTTTGTTGATCTAACATGTTTCTTGCTTGGCTTCTTATTTCTCGTGACATCTTATTTTCTTACTTCACGTGGTTTTTTTTTTCTGTTGTAACTCATTTAAAGTCCAAACAAGCAAGTAGAGAGTGAATCAAAGCCATCAACAGTTACTGTCAGTGAGGCTGTTTCGGACTACAGGCTAGCAGTTCCAGGCTAAGCAGGCTAACTGTCATCAGCAGAAGCTGGAGAGCAACGACTGGACACTTCCCGGCAAGAGCACCTGGAGAGAGAACAACATCCAGTCAAAGGCGCAACAGCAGGTAATGCACTAAACATTTGGTGCTGTAGTGATGATGATATGACGGCTGTTCCCATCTTCACAAATGTTTTTTTTGGCTATTAAAGACGTTGACGCGTCCGCTAAAAATAAATGGTAAAGAGGTAGAACCTGGATGAGAAAAATCCGTATAAGGAGGTGGAGGGAGCGCCGGATGGGCAGCTGGAGCAGAAGGCGCCTGAGCGGAGAGAGCTGCTCTGGCTGTCGCTGCTGCCCCGCGGGATTGTTGGACACTGCAGGGTCAGTGACAGGATCCAGTGCAGCTGCAGTGGGCTCAGGCTGTTGGTTTTGTGTCGCCAGTGGTGAGTGTTGGCTTCAGGTTTCTGTCAAAACAGAGCTCACTTGAACCCAGACCGTGATCTTTCCCTAACCCGGTGTTTTTTTACGGCATGGTAGCATCCGTGGTATCGGCAGCGTTTACAGCTGAATGGCTCGGAGGACTTGTTGCAAGTGTGCCAGTAAAAATATTCTTGCGCCTCCTTTTAGAATGAAATGATCAACGGAAAAAGCCCTCAGCAGTCCAGCAGACCTCTGAAGGCTCCGAAAATGGCTGAAGGTCAGAGCAGCAGGAAGAGGCTGGAGCACCCGCAGAGGAAGGACCAGCGAGAGGAAGACAACAACCGAGCCCCGTCTCCCTCTCTGCCTCCCCTGCTCCCCTCACCTTTGCCTGGTCCTCTGTCTGCAGAGGACGGCACCACTGACGAGGAGGTCGCCGTTGCCTTGGACACCAGAGAGACTTTGTTTCCTGAGGGTGAGGACTTGCTAACACCTGCAGAGACACGTCCAGCAGCGTCGCAGCGTGACCGCCTCTACATTTCTGCTTGTGTGTTCTAGTCTTCAGGGACCCGGAACTCGTCCAGCTGTCTCCACCTAAAAGCTCTGCATCCCAACTCTCTGACTCCGCCCCTTGCCAAGTCCCTTTACACGTCGAGGCCATCAAAGACAGCGGCGCGTCCAGACCGAGCCGACACACACACCCGCTCAGGACAACGCGATCGGACGGCGCAGCGGATCCCGAGTCAGGTTGTTTCCATGACAACCAGGACGAGTACCTGAGCATCAACGAGCGTCTGGAGAAGCTGCAGACATTCTACGCCTCTGAGAAGAGCTGCATCTCCCCCCCCAGGTTGATCGTGGAGGCTGACGCCCCTGCCACACACACCTTGGACAGAGAACCCCTGGTTACCACAGAGACAACACAGAAATCACCCTCCGACCCCCTTCCTCGTCTACGCAACGTGGGAGCAAGAGATGGACGCCGCAGGAAGATGACATGGGTTGGGTTGTCCCGACCTGGGCCCTCTGGTCTCCTGGTGAACGGGTCCAAACCTCCTGCCTTCCCCTCGCAGAGACAACACACTCTGGTCATGAGGACCTTGAGGAAGGAGAGGGGGAGGAGGAGGGAGACGCCTGCAGCAGGAGGAGAGGGAGGGACGGCAGTAGGAGCGATGAACGCCGCTAAGAGGAACTCAGTTCAGTTACGTTCATCCCTCCAGCGCCGCGTGGCCGACCTGAATCTGCCACTGCTTCCTGCAGCTCTGCAAGGGAAAACAGAGAGGAAGAACCAGCTCCACAGCATGGACTACTGACATGATGGAGGGGGGAGGAGAGGGAGGGCGGATGGAGGAGGAAGATAAGCTAGTGGCGTGCACAGTATTCACAGCACAAGCAGTGCCAAAACACACGTCTGGCAGACACAGACGCGTCAGGCCCCATCCAGAGAGGCACCTTTTCATATTGGTATTTTTATAAAATGATGTTATAGTTTCATGAGTCAAATGTGTTCTTCTGATTATAGTATAGATCTTAAGTCAACTTCCTTACGAGGTTTGTAAGAGCAGGTAGCACACACACACACACACACACACACACACACACATGCGCTAAAGCTCTGGCCCGTTCATGAGCTAACGTGTTTCACATGACTAACTTAAAAATGTCTAGAGAATGAACACGTCCTTTATACTGCGTAGGAATACAAAGTATGGAAACTTGAGATTGGTCACTTACAAAAACGTTTTCATTGAGTTATGAAATAATAAATAAATTCTTCTTCTTTTTTTGGGGGGTGGGGTGGGTAGGGGGGGGGGGGACTGTCTGGAACTGTTGCTTGCATGACGCCCCTGTCTATATTAATAACTTTTCCATGTATAATGTTCATTTAAAATGTGGCCAAAGTTTCAGGTTCTGGGGAACATCTGGACTTCGATCCCAGGGAAACGCTCAGGAGTTCAGTTTCTGACCTTCATGTCCATCTGAGCTGGACAGAGCTGGACATCAACGTATAAAACATGACGGGAATTCTTGGTTAGATTTTTGGATTCCTTTACGATTACTAACCGTTTTTAAATCCCAGTGTGTGCATCTTCATTTCCATCTCAACCTGAGCTTGAATATTTATATCGTTGAATACATTTTTTTGTACTGACATTAAAAGTTCTTTGTTGTTTGTGGCAAAAATCTGACTGAAGTTGTGAATCGACACTTTGCTGTCAATCATCGCAGGAGACACAGTCTGAGCGTATTTGAGTCACTATGGAAACGTCCTGGATGATCCAGCATCCAAATGCAAATCAGCATGAATCAAGTTTCTGTCCAGAACTCAGTTCTGCTCCTCAGGGACCGCCAAGACCCACCGACACTTGTCGAGACCCGCTGAAACCAGCTGAGACCTGCTGAGACCCGCCAAGACCTGCCGAGACCCGCTGAGACCTGCTGAGACCTGCCGAGACCTGCTGAGACCTGCTGAGACCTGCCGAGACCTGCTGAGACCTGCCAAGCTGCAGACAGGCATGCAGAGGAATCTGGGAGCCGCATCGTGGGACTCAGCGTAGCCACTAAATAATTCAGGCTGTTATGTCACGGGATCCATTGTATGAGCGCATGCACTTGGGGGGGTCTACGTGTTCAAGTACCCATTAAGGACAGATTGAACCCACTGAGATGGATTACACACACGCACACGCGCACACACTCCTGTTACCCGTGTGGCCACTACATAGTGATATGAAGCTCTGATATCAGCATCAGACACGCGTGTACGGCTCCAGAACACGTGTTACAAAAATAATCATCTTCAAGTTGTTTTTCTGACACTTCTTCCATTTTGACCAGACAAAAACTCATTCATCCAATTAGTCCGACTTCACCTGAATGCAGCATACGTATCTGGGAGAGTTCTGGCAAGCGTGTGTCACATGACGGACGCCATACTGGTAACTGCACCGTTTGACCAGCGCTACGCAGCCCACCGGTTTCAGTGGGAGGAGCTCCTCCTGTATCCCACTCCCCTCTACGTAGAGTCGGAGAAGCGCGTCTGTGTACCACCGGGACGAAGCATGGAAAGTCCATCAATGATGCATGCTGCACGCAAGCATGTCTCCCCTGCTACTTCACACACGCAGAGACCTGAGAGGGAACCTCCTGAGGCTCGTCCATGAACACAGCAACAGCCGGCTCAGGACGAAAAGCCAAGTCAGAGTAATGAGTCGGTAAAATCACGTCGCTTCCTCAAGACGTTCCTGAGATGGAGTGTTAATGTGAGGTGACAGTGACCTTGACCTTTGACCCCTGAGGTCTTTTGCAGCCCCCCCCCCCCCCCAATGTAAAACAGCACATGTAAAACAGCCTCCTGTCTGTTTTTTTTGGGAGGGGTGGGTGGGCTTGAGCTACTTACTGATTCGAAACCCTCAGAACTTTTAAATGTCATTGGAGTCCAAAGAGAAGATTAGAACAGGTGACCCTGGTCTCTCTGACACGGCCCCTGCTGTGAACCAGCACTCACGAGAGCCTGGAACAAAACCTGGCTCCATGTCAACACTTGCTCTTGAGATTTAAGCCAGAAAAGCAGCGACTTCTATGTTTTGCTTTGCCTGAACCTCAACAACGAACCTACAGTGACCTCACGCCGAACCGTTGCTCTTTGAGTGACTTTTAAGACAAAATATCAAATTTAGAACCCTCAAATTTACCTGCAAGCGTCAGCTAATCAACAATGTGCGATGATTTCGAGCGCTGGTCATGCTGCTGGTACAGATCCCCACACTGGAGGTCAGATGGTTAAAGGCGCAGCGGTTATGGGATAAATTGGATGGTGTTACTCCATCATGGCCTCAATAGTCTTGGGTGTCCCTCAGAATAATCGCCGTGCCCATCACAGTGTCAGTCTGGGGGAGCCTGTGTTCCAGCAGCTCTGGTTTCTAATGATGGTCATCTATAATTGAGCTTCACCTCACAGGAGAGGGGGGGCAGGCAGCCCATGGACCAGAGTGGTTAACTAGGCTCCACCATGATGGCGAATGTGTGTCTGTGTGTGTCACAAGGGTCATCAGCGCACAAAACGTCCAGCGCCACAGGGCCGCAACCCGAGCTGAACGCTGTTTAATTGATGCCACCCCTGATTAACTGTCAGCTACTTCAGCAGAGGCCCGATGTCACCTCGGCGCCGGCGCACGCACCTCCACGCTGGAGAGGAAGGTGGAGCGCGGCCAGCTTTATAACGTGTCCGCTTTTACGCTTCAGAGATAATTCCTTGCAGCTCAATGACACCCAGAATTATCTTGTTTTTAGCCTTTTCTGCCCGCGTCTTTCTTGCCGAGTCATTCACAGTTGAAACCGACACTCGCTGACCTTGACACTGTTAAGGTGATTGAAGCTGTCGTCCTGTGAGCTGCCACCGATCACACAGCTGCCGGCTTCTGTGTCTTGTGAATCCGGATCCACCAGATCTTTTACTGTCATACTTTTCCTCCGCCTTTGCAGCCTCAGCCTGCCTGACGCCTCGTCTGTCTTTGCGGCCTCTGTCAAAAAAACAAAACACAACAAAACACTTGAAATGTGTTTATAGCATTTTTTGCACATTATGTTGCAGATTATGGCCTCCGGCAGTGAGATACTGTCCAAATAATGATTCAGAGGGTGTAGTCACAGTAGTCAAGCTAAAATATGAAGAAATCCCTCATGGCCGCTATCCAGCAGCGGGAGAGTGCTGAGGCTCAGCTAGCAGACTAGGCATGCTGGCTCCGGTTAGCACTGTCGTCAAACACAGCCCCACATCGGCAAATCATCAAGAAATTTACCGCCAGCTCAGATGTAACCCCCTGTAGCGGTTAAACAAGAGGTATACTGATATACTTGAATTCATTCCAGGAGACTTCAAACCCAAATTCAGCTACCTCTCCCTGCTAGCAGGTAGCTGCCAGCATTAGCCTACCTCACTGCTAGCTAGCTACTGACTGATGTTTTTGAGCTTTGCTGTGAATAGTTCCCTTTCATTCCATTAAAAACAAAAAAACAACAGTTCTAAAGTGTCGGTCGCATGCTTTATATTTCATGTTCTGTTCAGAGAAAGAGAGAAAGCACCAAGAGAGTCGAAAACCCGCCGTTGTCTTTTAATTATCTTATAATAATCTTTTCCCTCCAACAAACACATCCCCATGGTTGTGTTGCTAGAGCAGTCACGGGACTCTTTAGGGAAACAGTTTCGGTATCAACTCAGTCAGCTAGTGCTCTTGTTTAGCTTCTGTTGCTAACTGCGCCATCACATTCAAGGGCGCTAATTAGCGAACTGCAAATCCAAGCAGGTCAAAAGTTCTGGAGGGAAAAGTTGGTCACCGGGGCGAGGAGAGATCTGGAGCCGCTACAGTGACGAGATGTTTGACTTGTGGTGTTTTCTGATCAGAATCACCGTGCTTGATGAGCAGATGCAGCGATGCACAGCCTCTTGGATGTGATAAACAACATTCTTTCATCCACTGACACAGTAAACCCGCGAATATCAGCTCCTTTTTTTTTTTAAGAGGCCTTGATCGTCTAGCCTGCTCGCCACACGTTGTTTGGACAAATCATTGCTCGCCGAGTCGTATTTCTGTATGAAAAAGATCCCGTCAAGATAAGCAGCCGTCCTGATCTGCTGCCCGCTGTTTGGACAGGCAGCACTCAGCGCCTTCGCAACAGAGGGCCGATCCAAGACAGACAAGCAGGGCCTCCGCTTCTAAACACAGCGACTCGGTGATATATGTGTGTTTATGGAGGTCCGAGGGCCGCGGCGTTCTACCGTCTGATGTTGTGGAGCGCTTTCCCCTCAAGATTAATATAGGATTCATCAGCATTTGAAAATACTCAGTCACTGCGCGTGTATGATGGTGTTTAACAGTGGCTGTGAGTGAGAAGACTACAGTACACACACACACACACACACACACACACACACACACACACACACACACATTTAGCTGCCAGACAAACTTGCCGGCGAAGAGACAATCAATTACTAATGAAGACTGTAATAGAGAGCAGAGCCGCGTGAGTCAGAGGTGTTAAGTTCAACACACACGCTGTTCACACTGGGACGACGGCTATTAACATGCCAGCTGTACACCTGTGTGTGTGTGTGTGTGTGTGTGTGTGTGTGTGTGTGTGTGTGTGTGTGTGCGTGCGTGTAAACAATATTTCCATCAAACCCCTCAAACTTGCTCCTCCAAACTCCTTCCAACATCTGCTGAGCTACGACGCCACCTGCTGGCCGTTTTGTGTCGCGCTGGTATGTGGCGTTGACTTTGATAGACACACTGATTTATTCGCATGTTTGTTTTTCACCCCCCCCCCCTCCCCCCTTGATTTACTGGATTTTACCGATCAGTTGGCAGTTACAATCAAAACAACTTCTCACTGTTGGATGATTGAATCGCAGCGTAAAATATCGTGGGTCCAGTTTCCCATCCATCACAACTGAGCTGAAATGGAATCGCATAGGGTTCTCAAAGTGGGGTCCAGGGATCCCTAAGGGTCCTCTCCGGGGGGGCTTCAGTAAAATGAGAACTAGATTAACTTCCCTTTTATTTGAATTTCACAAACAAAGACACACCCTCTGACACGGTGTCTTTTTGTTGTTTAGAAATGTTGGTTTCTTGTGGTTTTAAAAATCATTTCAAGGTTTTTTTTTTCCCCCTCCTCCCCCTGAGCTTTAAAGTTGCTAATCTCCTCGTTGCCATCATCTTTTTCCAGTGTTTGAATGGTTCTGATTTTCTTTTCTTTTTTTTAGCTTAAATTGTGCAAAGCCTCGTTTGTAGACCCTCGTGTTGTGTTCTGAACATCCCTCACAGCTGAAGCCGTGACTACAGAACTCCTCTTGTCACGTACCTCCATCTCCAAGCGTGGTCCTATCAAAGGCCTCCACCTCCAGTAGTTCTGGGTCAGCGTGTCTTCCGTGAGAGAGGCAGACAGCTCTGGCGTTCTGGATTGCTCTGCTGAGGAAGTGGGGTCCCGGGAAAAAAACTGTATGAGGTGACACAAACATGTTAATGAGGTCACAGCAACAGCCAGACGCCCGTTAGAGCCTCTGCACCGTCAGTCTTCCTCCTCTGGTGTATTTTTACTGTCTTCATCCCAGATTTTGGAGTTTGGTGACACGAAGCACTGGAGGAAAAAAAAAAAAAAAACCTGCCGAAGAAGCCTGCAAGAGGTCCCTGGACCCCAGTGAAGACATAAAGAGAAGTTCTGTGCCTGATTGCTGGCGGCATGGTTCAAACCACCTCTCTGCTGACATCTAGTGGAGAGTAAAAGAACTGCTGGCTCATTGTCCTCTGTTCTCTGGCTCTGACAGAGACGCAGTTACGGAAACTCACTTTAACTTAGTTACGGATGCTTACTGGTGACCGGGGGGGTATCTCGATAGCAAACACTACCCTGAGTTGAGAGAACTTGAGGTCTCTTCCCCAGTTTTCAGTGCTGCTGATGTGACGCAGCTCTGTGTTCCCTCTGGGTTCTGCTCCTGTGAATCAGGGTTAGATCATCATCAATGCAGGCCCGTAAAAGAGAGAACCTCCTTTGGTTCCCCCGTCCGAGTGGAGGCTGCAGCGGATATTTCAGACGTATTTGTTCATCCAGCGAGGTTTGACGTCGGCCAGCAGCAGAGGTGAAAAATAAAGACAGGAAAGACCAACAAGTCTAAGTTCACAATCTCACAGGCCTCCAGATTCAAATACGTGGATTCAGAAGTAAATCTGAATCTGGCTTAAATGCATCGGTGGCAAATCTGATTCTTTTTTTTCTTCCCCTAAAGAAAGGACGTTTCCTAACTTGCCTCCCAACGCATCACCAAAGTAAAACCCACAAAAAGAGCAAAGCACAACAATCATTTTCAGTCTTTTCATTTATTTTGTCTCATCAGCTGTCCGATACAAACGATGCGCGACGTTGTCGGTGTATTGGAAAGCTTGCAGCCATTGACTCTCCACAGGCTTTGCTGCCTGCCGCTGGGCCTCCCGAGCCTCCCAGGCCCACTGCGTGTCCTTCCAGGCCTGCCGCTGGGCCTCCCGAGCCTCCCAGGCCCACTGCGTGTCCTTCCAGGCCTGCCGCTGGGCCTCCCGAGCCTCCCAGGCCCACTGCGTGTCCTTCCAGGCCTGCAGCTGGGCCTCTACAATCCTGCTTGTATTTTTTTCCTCAGCGATGAGCCGAGCTTCCAAGGCCTGAACGGAGGCCTCGTTGGCTCTTACTTCTGTCAGCAACCTCTTGTTTTGGGCCTCCTGTGCCGCCCTCATCCACTGCCTGCGCCGGGGCCTCCTGCATCCTCTGTGCCGCCTCCCAGACCATTGCCGCCATCTTCTTTTGCCCTCGCTTTGATGTCACCGTCGCGCTATCTGGTGATAAGAAAAAGGAGCACAAACACGCACAGAGTCAGAAAAAGTTGGACCGCAGACACCCAAGCTGGTTTGAGTGTAGATCAGAAGCTCAAGCGAGGCTAATTCACTCCACTGCTAATTTTCCCTGCACCGGTGTCGCTCATCATGGATCTGTGCTCTGAACAGACTTTCTATACTGGAAACAAAACCTGAAAGATTTGATCAACTTACCAACTTGGCACTTGGAGTCACTGGAGGTCAGCAGAGTTTTGTATTCCTCGCATCGAGATACTGTAAATCTGGACTAGACGCACTAAGCTGTCCTCCTAGAAGTCTGTGTCACAACAAGCTGGGCACGGGTGCCTGCGTGAGCTGCGACTTGCTTTAATACGCGCGATCAGAACCCTGGCCCTTCGATGTCATTCAGGAATGGAAGAAAAAACAAAGGCAATCAGAGATGAAAGAGCGACACAAGAATTCGAATAAGGTCAAATAATGAAGAGGGGAACACGGTTGAGAGATAAAGTCAGATCAAAGCGAGAACCCTTGAAGATCAAAGCCAGGAGGGTCGAGTCGCATCACACAAAACCCAGTACCCTGGTCCTAAAATCACACACACACACACACACACACACACACACATGGAAAATAATCAATTTTTTCTCCTTCCCTTTTTAAAAAAATGCATCCTGGCCCGACACCAGTATAAATACATGGACCATGAAGTAGAATACAGGAATGAGGCCCACATCTGTTGGTGTGAGCAGGTTCTAGCAACGTTCTCATCTCTGGATTAAACTTTGTATTTTTATCTAAGCCTGCTTCCAGGAATCCCCCCCCCCCCAGTTCACCAGTGTAGCATTACTTCAGAACGTAGTCACAGACGGACTTGACGACTGTTCCCATTCATTCGTTCATTCATTCGTTCGTTCGTTCATACGTTCCGCAAAGTACTTAAACTGAGAAACACAGAACAAAAAAAAAAAAATTGCCAAGAAAAATTAATTTTGTTTTAATTATTTTGAGGAAACTCCTGTGCCAGTGAACGAGATCATTTCATGTTTTTGTTTCTCTAAATGGCACGCGTGTTCACCAAGGACCCCAGAGAGAACGTCCGGGGCACGGTCCGATCGTTAGCCAGTAGAACAGATGAGATGGGAAATTCCAACAACTGGTTAAAAAAAAACAAAAAAACAACAACAACAACGACAGAACGTCAGAGCGTGTACCTCCGCCAAGGCGATATGACGTCATCCAGGCGCTTGGAGACATAAGACCTCAGCTTAGCGCGATGCAGAGAAAGACAATTTTCACTGCGTGACGAGGATAATTCACCCAAAAAGAAAACTTGGGTTCTAAAGCAGGAGTTGTCAACGCAACGTTGCGTGCCAAGGACGAGCAGCATGGAGGCATTTCATGGTTCTGCGGCAGAAAAATTGGTTGCAATTTGCTTCCATTATTTGGGAGACTACAGTAAAACCTCACCCGACCTTTCACTCGCACGAAGGTGAGGAGGCTGAATTGGCATTTTTTTGGGGGGGTGACCAATCACTTTAGACGAATGTGCCCCAAAAATGTGAAGGGCAGGGGGTCTAACTTCACGCCGTACTTCCTCTCCACCATGATGGGTGAAAAAAGGCTTCATAGTTTCTACGTAATCCTGCTAACAGACAGACGAACAGTATCACACACCCTCCTTGGCGGAGGTAAAAAAAAAATAAAACAACAACAACAACAACAAAAAAGCTCTGCTGGCTGATCTGAGAGCTGCTAGCACGCAGGCTAGCCTGCCACCAGGCTTGCAGAGTACAGCCAGTCAGGCAACAATCCCATTTGCAGTATTAAAAACTTAAAAATAATTATATATGTACATATACAGATATCCACACATACATAAGACAGCCATACATAGACAAAGACATACCCAGACAGTGCGTATACAGGTCACCCTTTAGGTGGTGAAATCTGTCACAGTTCAGTTCATGTCACTCCGAGTCATCTACCAAAATAAACCATGGTCGTATGCTTCTAACTGCGCGCAAGAGCTCTCTCTCCAGCTGCAGAACTCAACAAAACTGGGCTACTTTGCTGGGTTTGATGGCAGTAGAGTTGGATCTCCCAGTCTGTGCAGTAGAGCGGGGGCTAGCTTGAGCCTGCGCCAAAACATCGCCTCAGTAACAGTTTATGCACAAATAATTCGGACAGCTCTCAGTAAAAACCTACAATTGAAGCATTTTTTTTCCTTCACATTTCACGTCCTCAGTGTATCTACAGTTGGCGTATGTGTGTACCGTTAGCGATCACCTCTCCTGTGACGACCTACACCAGACGATGCGTCCCGCGAGTTCACATTCAGACTTCAAGTTCGGCCTCATCATGGGAGCAGAAGGCTTTCCTTCAGTCCGTGCTTGGGAGCACTTGAGCACTCTGACATTCCAACTCTGGTTTTGGGTCCCAGATTGTTCAGTTGGGCTCCGATCAGATACTGTGCTTTTCAAAAACCCTTCTTGCAGACAGTCAATCAAAGGAAACTTGAAAGGGTCTGGTAACACACAGACAAACTTTCTCCAGACGACTACCAAAAAAACAGAAATGATATTCGCTATCAGCATGGAACCACGAAAACCACAGGAAGAGTGTTGAAGCAGCTACTAGGACTTCGTAAGGGATTTAGCAGCCACGTTGATGAAGTGGCGCAGGAATGACAATAAACCTCCATCCATGAACGCCTGGTTCCCTCGGCTCAAACTCAATGGGTTTGTGGTTAAATGCTAGCTTAAGAAATGTCAGCGTTTTGCCCTACGGAATAAAACAAGTCAGTCAATACCGCAGATCAAAGCATTTATGCGTCTTATAAAAAGCGTCTGTCATGGTCAAATATCATCACGCCAAAAACAGATGACGGATGACATCACGCGTCCATGGCGTAGTTTGTGCATAGCGTAACGTTAGCTCTGGACTTTCAACGACTGCATTCGCGCTTCAAAAAAAAAAATCACACAAGTGGCGTTCCTTTGTAAACAAAACATGCAAGTCTCCTAAAAGTTGCCACAAAGCTCATTTCCAAATAATCCACAACCCAATGTAAGAACCCTACTGTTGTTTGGTCGAGGGAACCACAGTGATGCCACCTTCCCGGCTGGCCTATAAGAATGACTCCTCCCTGCAGCACTCTCTGGTGACGCCTCTATATTACAACAGCAGCAAGCAGATTCACCTTTTCACTACAGTCCTTTCACAGGCTGCGTCCGGGACGGTTTCCCTGCAAAATCAGACAAAACAAATACTACGATTCCCAAGAGACGGGCCCTGTTCAGACCTGGCGGTAGTACGCGTCCTGAGTGATTCAATCACGAGACCGGAGTTCTGAAATCACGTCGACATCCCATCCCTCGGACCACGTTTTGCCACGTTCTTTTACCAGTGCAGAAGCAAACGGGACCTGGGCTACACTGAAGCGCCACCTAACCAGCTGACGTCCTCTGCTGAAGCAGAAAAACGTGCTGATTCGCTCGGGAACAACAGCGAAGACTGTTCGGGAAAGGCTCAGAGATATGTTACGTGTGCGCTTAATATCTTGGGCAGCTTGATTTGTCAGGAACACCCCAGGGAACATTCCTGGTCTGCTCAACTTTGACTTCTACCCCTTCTGTTGTCAAAATTCCTACCGCACTCCGCATGAGATGAGCTTCTGGCCTACCCAGCGGTGGATTTATCCCTCTGCAATCAACTGGATCCAATTATAAGCCACAAGGATTATCCGGTAAATTCCTTAAAAAGAATTCCAAACGCCAGTGATCTGAATGAACGGATGTGCTGGTCAACACCATTTACGTCCTCATAACAGAGCATAAACATGCTGCTGGTGCTATGCTTCATTTCTGAGAGATGTTTTAGTGTCCGACGGACAACTGATGCAGGAGAAACTTTTGATAAAAGGAAAGAATGGCAGTTTCTTTGCATACAGCGAGGGGGAGCATGATCTGATCCCCAGTAGATCCTGGCACCGCAAGTGTGAACTCACTGGGAGTTGGGATTACTCAGGACAAATCCTAATGCCGGTCTGAACTGAGGCCCAACTTTTATAGTTGTCATGTTTTGCATGTAAGGTTTAGCTACAAACTTCCCCCATTTTCATTAAAATTATTTATCTTACATTGTTGCAAATAAGACACGCGACCTCATGCATCCTTCAAACGAAATGAGTGCGTCTTTCTTTCATAATCTTTCAAAATACAAGTACGACCTCTAACCAGCCCCAAGCAGGCAGATCAGTGAAAACAGCGGCGGTGCAGTCTTCATTCTGGTAACCACCACTGCTTTTGACCAAAGGGGGGCGCCAAAGTTAACACAAACTGAAAGTCAATAGTAGCTGCTTTAACAGAGTGAGACAAGTCAAAAAGAAGAGAAAAGTTCATAACAGACAGTATAAAAGTTGTGATAGTATCTGAGTGAGTAGGAGGAGTGCGGCACCAGGCGGTGGTGTGGCATTTGTGTTGTCCGGTGCGACGGCTTGTTCCCTCAGAGTGAGTCCGCTCCGTGGTAGGTTTTTAGACTCACTCTTCATTCAAGCGCTGCGTGACAGAACCACACACCCTTGGCTTGGCAACAGAAAAAAAACCAAAACAAAACAAAAAATATATATATAAAAAAAAAAACGTTAAAAAAAAAGAACAAATCGGCATGAAGACACAACACCTCAGAGGGAGCAGGAAGGCCAGTGCTCAGACATGGGTCAAAGTATGGAAGCTCGGTTAAAAAAAGGTCAGAGGTCACCCTGGTAATTTTTTTTGCCCTGGTTAGTCGATATCCATCTCTGATAACTCACCAAAACTGTCACCAGAGAGTAGAATTTAAGAGTAAATATCATACGGGAGGACTCATCTTTTAACAGTTTGAAAATAATATCCACCAAATCCCCTCAACACAATCGTTATATATCATCGCTATGAACAAATACCGCAGAGGTTCCCGACTGAAAATCATCTGACGATAAAAAGGTGACGGAACCTCTAAACTCAGCGGCGGATGTGAGAGTCGCATGTGTGGCCGGAATTCGGAGGCTCCGGCGAGGTTTGAAACGACACTACTTGAGGCATTCCTGTTAACAGAATAAAATTGAAATGGCGTTTCCCCAAGGCAATTCATACATTCATAATACTATGTGAATGCAACCAACCGTGTGTGTGTGTAACTGTGTTTCACATACCTGCCATGAGATATAACATATCCGCATGAAGGCAGAATAATGTGTGTGTACTTCTTTGTGTGTGTGTGTGTGTGTGTGTGTGTGTGTGTGTGTGGCTCCTCTGGGTTCCTGTCCTTGCGACTGAAGCACATTTCCGTAGGAAATAATTGCACCTCATTGGCTCAGCTGAGTGAGCCAATCACCAATGACAGAAGCCAGAGCCCCTGGGCCCACCTAACATCCGAGACCGGAGTTGGTTGGTAAGGTAGGAATGTGCGTGTGCGAGCCTGTGGGTGTGTGTGCATGTGTGTGCGCTGGGGACAGTGGAGAGGAGGGCCACAGTCCATTCCACTTGCAATGTTCGCATGGATGGAGGGGAGGGGAAGCAGTTTCCGTGGTGATGAGAGTGAAGTGTCTGTGAGCAGAGGAGGAGGAGGAGGAGGAGGAGGAGATGAGCCTAAACCTCTGCTCCTTTCAAGCCGATTCGTTCTTCCTGCTGTCAGTCACTGTTGGGCTTCTTCAGCGAGAAGGCGAAGATGTTAAAGTGGCTGCTGAGTTGTTGTACCTAGTGAGGAAAAAAAACAGAAAAAAAGAAGCAACCTCTCATGAGTTCTGGCAAAGGCCAACATACAGAAACATGTTCATGAACATGTAAAGAACTGTAACACCTGCTTAAAGGATCTTAAAAGCTGCAGCTACATTCAGTTGTAGCATCATGACTACTTTGGTCAAATTTTTCTTTCAATAAAAGAAAAAGAGTGAGAAGTCCACGACAGTCAGGTAAGAAGTGATACTGCTGTATGAGAAATGAACAGAAGGCCACAGCCTGGCGCTAGCTACCTTAGTACCAAGCTAAGCTGAGCTAATGAGCTAGCATGGCGTTGCCCAAATCCTGGAATGGAGGTGGTAGCCAGGAAGATAAGACATCAACCACAAACCAGAGTGTGATGCTTCCTTTTGACGGTAACTAAGTTCAGTAACTTAGTCATCATTGTTCTGATGTAAACGAGGGCGGAGCCACAACGGCGCAGCTCTACTCTGATTAAACCAACTGTGTCAGCAACCTGTCGAATCACATTGTAGCCACACCCTAAACCTCACCCAGCTTCATTGTCTGTTTTATTCCGAAAAAAGACCGTGATTTACAAACAGAACATGGCTCTGTACTGAAGACGACTCAAACCACAAACTCCTAAGGGAACTTATTACTGGATTCATAAATCAAGTGAGACGATGAGTCATTTAGTCTCACTGGCTTCTATTGAGCTGACTTGGTTCAGCCCCCAGCCAATGGCGTTGCCCCCTGCTGGCCATTAGAAAGAATGCAGGTTTAAAGCACCGCTGAGGCCAATTTATTCACATTAAAATGACACTGCTGCCTCTGATACAAGGGGCTTTTCATTTTAAAACACTGTGTTCATTTTCAGTTCAGTTCAGTTCTGTATAGTTTCTGTCATTCTCTATGCCGAAGGGCCACAATGTCACATGATGAGAGAGAGAGAGAGAGAGAGAGAGAGAGAGAGAGAGAGAGCGTGAGCAGCTGTGTAAAAATAGAGATGCAATGCGTCTGTGGTCAGTGCAGCTGCTCCAACTGCTTTGAACAAAGTTATCTGCTACCACAGCTGTGTTGCTTTGCAGATGTTCCCGATTCAGCAATTATACTTTGTTGATGTGATTCACACAACCTGGGGAAAACAACAACAAAAAACAACAACAAAAAACCCCGGGGCGATATGAGACGTACCACTGATCAGCAGAGGCAGCAAACAGACGTTAGAGAGAGGAACGTTTCCCGACACTTGCGTTTGCGCTGGACTCATCAAATGTGTGAGAGAGCTTCAACGCCACTGGTGGGCGGGTTGTGGTACCAGGAAAACTATTTAGCTGTAATGTTCACTGGAGGACTTCGGACTGGAACTGATCACCTGCTCTCATTTCCACCAACTAGACTGCATGTAAACCTGCAATTTCCAGTTTTTCTCTCTCTCTTTTTTTGGGTGTGTTTTTATGTAATTAATTCAAGAAAGGGCCGGAATGTGTGTGTGTGTGTGTGTGTCCTTACCACTGATACGCCGTAATGTATGTGTGCTAGTATGACAGTGGCTGTCCACACATACAGCAGCAGCGTCTCATTGGCGACCACCCTGGTTACCGCTAGCAACACTACAGCTGTCATGGGCAGCAGCAGCCAGCTCAGCGCTTGGCAACGTGTGTTGCTCATCTGACACACAATCAGCTTACACTGCAAAACAAACAAATACTACAAGTATCAACAAGTGCAGGCTTTGTGTACCGGCCAGATACGGGACGGACGTGCAGACGCTCACCGTGACGTTCGCGAAGGCCGTCCCCACCATGAGGTAGTAGATCCTGGGCTGCAGGTCCAGGATGTTGGATGGAGAGTAAACCACCCACGTTGTGGACAAGACGAACAGCAGCACAGGAGACAAGAAGGGCAGGAAGGCTTCATACAAGCTGCTGTGCTTCAGAGTGTTACCACGGTAGGCCCTGCAAAAACCACCGTCAGTCACCGATCCAGGAAACCGGCGGGATTTCATCTTCACTGTAACGTCACTGGACTTACTTCAGGACGTTGTAGAGGCTCATGGGTAAGGTCACGGTGAAGGAACAGGCTGCAGGTCAACACATACCAAATGAACACAACTGCTTTAACACGTGAATGAAATGTCCTCGACCTGGACTGGCAGCTCACCGATGATCATGACGGTGAAAAGGTCTCTGTAGAGGAAGCTGAACAGGACAGGCTGGTACCATGTTTCTACGCCAACCACGGCAGTGACCAAGTACACCAGGGAGATAGTCTGGAAGGAGATGAGACTCACGTCATTACTTGCCTGGTATTTTAGGGTCTGTGTCCACCAGAGCCTGTTTCCTGCAGCCACCGCAGATTTGACACTGGTTTCAAAGGCTGGGTGTTTTCACTCTGCCCCACAAACGCCAGCAGCGTGTCAAGGCGCTCATACAGGATCTCTTGATCCCTCAGAGACAGGAGGGTCCACCTCCTCTGCTTCTGTGGTTCAGTCTGCCTTCCACCCACAGGAAGTACAGTATACACGATGAAGACATTCCGCATCATAAGACGCTGCACCTCCAAAGCTCTGTCACATCCTCTGACGGGTGCTTTCAGGAGAGCAAGTGGCTTTTTCAGCTGGAAACAAACACTTGGCGGACACCGACTCTCACGGCTGTGACCAGCCAGCTTTACACCTCATGGTTGAATGGGCGTGTCCTCACCACTTGACTGACATCGTATCCCCAGGGTAGAAACAAGATGCCTGTGTTATATTTCTCCCAGTGGGACAGGATAAAGGAGAAAAGCACCACCCACAGGATATAATACAGCGTGGCCACACCCACGCCGCTCTCGCCACGCCCAAATATGGAGTAGACCGTGGCCACAAAGAAGATACAGGCCCAACTGTCCAGCCCGTGATCGAATAGCTCCCCAAGTGGCGTGGAGGAGCTGGTTCGACGTGCTTGTTTACCATCAACGCCATCTGGACAAACGAAGAGACATCATCACACAGAGGGGATGGTTTAATAGTCTGAATACTAAAAACACACTAAAATATGCATCTTTCCTCATGTGATGAATAAAACTGTACGCTTGAGATCAAATATTCAACCCTTAAGTGCCAAAAGAACATTCCTGGATGAAGAATTTCCCCGGTGCCTCTCAGAAGGTCAGAACTCACCGAGTGTGTAGGCCAAGAAGTTGAAAATCCCTGCAGCCACCCAGACCCAGCTAGGCACGTGCTGATGTCCCGCAGCTGAAACACAAACAGCGTGAACATGCAGCAGACCCCGCTGACGCCTTTCTGTTGAAACACTCTCGTAGAAGCCACCTGCCGATTCTTGTGAGGGCGGTCAGAGAAGACGCCACAGCGATTGAAGCACTTGTGCAAGCATGCGTGTGTGTTTTGTGTGTCAGTTACTATGAGACGGAGAACAGCGATGCAGGCGTTCTGCGTCAGCTGTTGTTTACATACAGCAGCGTTTGAGGGTTACTGGCCGTTAACCGCCGGCTCTGACTTAAGGTTTACTACCATTAACGCCACTCCACGTCCCGCCGAATCAGAAGAAACCAAACTGTTCACTTATATTAACTTGAGTGCATCCACAGTGTGCAGCGCGCACAGCGGAATGTCAACAAAATTAATCAGAAATCCCCCTGCGGCCATTTTTATTGGAGATTCATAGCGTGTCAAACTGACATGTTCAGTTAAACATTGCCTTGCTTGATTGAGATCCACCAAAAATGACACCAAAGGCATTGACAAGTGTTTTTCATTGAAAGCGAGAATAATAATAATATAAAAGTTTAAACTGTTAATCATATAACAATCACATTATTAATTAAAATAATCACAATTAGATAATTAATGATGAACAGCTGTTGAATCCAGAGTCACAGACAAAGATTTGTGTTTACTGCAGAAGATTTGTATGTTTGTACATGTTACCATGGCAGCAGTTCTGTGTGTGCGTGTGTGCGGAGAATGTAATGAGTTAGTCATTACCCCGGGCCACTAAGGGCAGCCATGTGCCAGGAAGTGATATGGACTTTACCTTTCATAAACACTCTCTCTCTCTCTCTCTCTCTCTCTCACACACACACACACACACACACACACAACCACACACACACACACACACACACACACACACACACACTTTTTTCCAACATATAAGCTGAATATTTGAGAGTTAACCTGAGTGGACATACCTGAGGCGTAGAAGTCAAAGTCGTAGAAGGCCAACAAGAGGAAGTTCAACACAAGGAACATAAAGCCTGTGAACGTTATCAGATTGGGAGCCAACCATTTTGGAAGAAACTGTCAAGAGAACAGAGACAAAGACAAATCAGCAACAGTCGCGAAGCTCCTCTCGTCATAATCATGACACGGATATGAAACTGATCAGTTGCAGCCGCTGCCAGACCAAGAAGAATATCTCAGGGGAGTTCAGGGACATGAATTAACTCAAATTAATGGCAGGCTGCCATCGAGCAGGGATCAGAATAGACGTACAGACTAGACACACACACACACACACACACACACACACACACACACACACACACACACACAAACACGTATCGTGGGTTTGACACGCCTGGAGATCAGGTGACTTAGGTGGGTGTTTAGGTGAAACATGTCATCAGGCTAACACAAGATAAGGTTTTCTGTTCTCCTCAGGTTGTACACGAACGCCTGTTACCATGGTTACACGTAAAACCTTTCAAAGAAAAAAAAAGGGGGTTTTAATTCTTGGTAAAAGGGAAAAGGTGTGTGCACCCCTTGACTGTTAGAGGTTGACGACACGATGGCATCGAGACAGCAGGTCCTGCCCACGCCAGAGCAAGAACAACGCTTCGCTTGTCATTGGCTTCTATTGCTTGAAGGTAGAATTAAAAAAAAAAAAAAAAAACTGCTCAGAAGCTTGAGCGAGGTGGAACGCGTGGGGACTCCTAACAGGGAAGAACATGGCTCTGCAACTAAGCTACAACCGAGACTTGGAGGAGACAAAAAGAATGGAGGTGCTAACATCAGGACGGAGAAATCTGTGGAATGGATCCTGACGCTCAGCTTGCGTTCGGAGCAGCAGAGCTGAGAAACGGACCAGATTTGATCTTCTTCTACAATTTTGCTTTTCAATCATGAGGATAACACGATGACGACGTCAAACCGCAGTCATTTCCTCTTTCAATGTAATGATGATGCTCTCGTTGTGTGACGGAGTAAAAATGAAACCAGCCGAGCCGTTCCGACACACTTTGGTTTCACTACTCAAACGAGCAATATTACAAATATCTCAATGTCACTTTTAAGAGACTAGCTTATTTTCAGCTGCACGCCAGTTTTTCAACAGTATGAAACTACTCGGATGTGTAAGTGGAATGTGGATAAATCCGACATCTGTGCAGTCTTGTGCATGTGACTGTATACACTAGCATGCTAACATACCTCAGTGAACCGCTAGTCACTCCCGATGCGCAGGGCCAGCGGCTGGCAGGGCAGCTCCGCCTCCATCAGTGTGGTTTACGGTAGAAATTCACTACACAAATATTGTTTATGTAGCTTTCCCACAGCTAATAATACAAATAATCCCTTGACATAGTGAACACTGATATCTTACACTAACGACAGGCATTCTGAATGTTCGCATATTGTTTGACAGATTGTTTTCCCCTCCAGCTGAAGCATCTGCCTGCCGCCACGACATGATACACACGACTAAAGCTTGATATCCTCCGAGCGTCAACATCTGCTTTTGAGTTACAGCTGCATGAGGCAGGAAGGAGCAAAGAAGAAAGAGCAGGAGGAGGAACAGCGGTCGGGAATCTAAAATCGTTCCTGCGGCTCAAACGCCGTTGGGCCCGCCTCTGTCAAGACGTGACTCGTGAGGTCACTAGTGAGGTCATTAGTGAATGAGGATGTCTTGTCCCACTACCATAGCAGACGGTTGGAAACCTCATTAATGATGCACACAGAGATCAGCGCCTTTCTTACCTTCACTACAAAGTTCCAGAAGGGGTGCATGATGTAGACGGACAGGGGGTTGGAGTCCACCGCGCTGTACTGCAGAGAGACAAAAGCGACACGATCAGCAGGGATGCGCGACGACCGTTTCCGTTTGTTTAAATATCAGATTCATGTTGTCATCACTGTGACAACATGAATCTGCTATTTGCTCCAGGCCTGACGGGTGTGTGCATTCGACTGCGTTAATGTAGCTTTTGTGGTGGTTCGTGCAACTTTAGATGCAAGTCTGTGGAGATGTGAGGCAAAATATCAATACTGCGATATTGAGATACTACATGGTACTGGTATGCTGCATCAAATAGATGTTTTTATGAGTGCCTGGTTTTTGCACAAACCTCTCTATTAGATCTTATCACAATAGGTTGTGGTCAAATAGGAAACGATAAATGTCAAACATCATTTCAGTTAGCAAATTCTGTGAAATTGACACTAAAATGAGAGAATAAATATTCAATTCCTGCTGATGGGTTAACATTCACTCCTCAGTGCCACAGATACGACAATATATCAAGGGGAACTGTCTTGCAATGTGCTGACTGCATTGTGAGTTGATCTGTGATTCCAACTCCGCCAGGCTCCTTCCATCACCTCGCACGTCTCCAGACCTGCACCTTTGTGTTTCCGTACCAAGTTTCTCAGTCTCTCACGATCACGTTTCACTCTCCCGCCTTCAAATTAACCGTTCCCAACATGTTTGATGTCGATATGCCCTTGCCTCATTAAAATGTACCTCATAGTGCTGATGAGTGACGTGGATGAATGCTGCTGTGCAGCAACGCCTCCTTACACACACACACACACACACACACACACACACACACACACACCAGCTGGACTCGCATGATTCATTACCGCCATTGCAGTTATCATAGTGTGTGGTGACTGAAGAGTGTACCCCTCAAATCATCAGGAATAACTAATGATATTAATTAGAACCCCACGTGCAGGAAGGCACTATAATTCCCATTATTACACAATGACTGAGCGAAGCCGCCTATCACCCAGAGCCACTCCACGTTACAATCACTCCACAGGAGGTGTCCACTCAGTGTGATGACGGATGGGAGGGACAGGGAGAGGGATGGGAGTGAGACGATCTGTGCGAGGAGCTTTAAATTTCCTCGCACGCTTAAGTCCATCCACCCCTTGTCTTCCCCCCTCCACTGATGCTCCGGGCACCGCAGCGAACGCATGGTGTTAAACACTTAAAAAGCAATCACTGAAAGAGGAAAAAACAAACAAACAAACAAAACAAAACAAAACAGCTAAGGGGAGCAATTTCATGCAGGAATCATAGGAGGTGTTAAAAATAAAGCCTAATGCCCTGTGCTTGTGTATTCTAAGGATAAAGAAGTTCTTCAATCTATCATTGAAAACCAGAATGGGGCATGATGATTTTTAAATGTAAAAATGTGTCATGCTAATATACAGTGCCTGATCATCTTTTATGGTAAATAATTGTTCAGTTAAATCCTTGAAATACCTGACACATCTATCATCATAACTGTACAACAGGCTTATAGAGATGATACAACTCAACCTTAAAACTAGTGGTTTCTAGTGTCACTGCCCCTGTTTCCCTTCGATGTGGTCGTTCAAGTTAGGTGGGTTTCTCTTGCTTTCTGGTTGTAAAAACGAGAAACGTTAAACAATTGTCATTGTGCACAAGCGGGGAATTGACGGGGAACCACTGAAATATGAGGAAAATTCCAATTAAAGCCTTATATTAAGGCTTTTATGATAGAAGACTAGAAGGTGAAGAGTCGTGAGCTAACCGTTAGCACCAGGCAACACACGAACAATGACACTTCCGGCAACACCTTCAAAATAAAAAAATACGAAACAAAACTTCTAATCATTAAATTAAGGTCATAGAAACCATACATTAACATAATGTGACAAAGGACCTCAATTTCCATAGCAAATGGCGAGTTGTTAACCTTATTTGAAATGTGCCAAAAATGCTTTTTACTTGTGGACACCAAAACCAGTAAAATGATATCAAATTATAATACAACTACTCTGACCAACATCCGGTAAGATGTTGGCTAACTCCAGATAGCTTTACAGCATATTTTGCCAGTGAAGCTCTCTGCAGATCGTGACAGCTAGCGGTTTAACACACTCGCTCACACACATACCCACGGATCAATGGCTAGCATTTAGAAGGCTATCACAATCTATTAAACATACCTTGTATTTGTCGAAGCCCGCAAGCTGCTCCTGAGTGACATATTCGTAAAGAGCCATGCTGGTACAGTCTGGCTCCGCAACGAGCCAGATATTTAATATATATATTTATCAAATGGATATCTCCTCCTTAGAAATGGGAATTCCTCACGTTAGCTGCCAAGTCGATATAAGTTACCATCTAGCTTAGCCGCCGTCGTTCACGCCGGGTGAGGCGACGATGACGTCAGGACATTTGGGCCGCTCCTACCTACCCCATCGTAAGAGGCTCACTACCGCCCCCTCCGGTGTGGATGATTGAAGATAGAAGAAAGGGGAATGAAAAATACACCGACTGGATCAAATCACATTAGCTCCGGTGATGCCTGTTCCACGAGAAGGGGTAATAACTTTTCAATTCACGTTTGTTTAAAAAAAAAATGTTTATCGCTATTTTGCCAGTCTTTTTAAAGTGACGTGGCCTTCCGCTCCTTGCCGGAAGTCGAACACAACTGTTTGCTCCGGGTGGAACAGCACAATCTTCACCTGAACCGAGATTTATAAAGCCAGTTTAACAAATAAGGTAAGTAAAATACAACAACAAAAAACCTTATCTCGACTGCACAGCGATGGGCTCGAACTGTTTTGATTTCAAGTGTTGTTTCCTTTATTGTTTAATGTAAGCAGTGTTGGCGACTGGATTAGCTCGGAGCTAACACTAGCTAAAACATGAAGAATAAATTCTCCAGTCAAACTACGATGTGCTGTTACCGTCCACAGATTACACAGTTGTAGACTTATTCCTAATTTATTTGTAAAATACCGTAAATATACTTACCGGCTAACGCTACCACCCCTGCTGCAGCTGCAGGTTGCGTGCATGTTAGCATCTGTCAGTGGTGGAAGTCAGAGCCTTTCAGTGCAAAACATTTCAAATACATTCTTTCATTTATGTCATGTGAATGCAGTCTCGTAAACTTACAGCGACAACTAACTTAGTTTTCTTCAGCTGAAGGCATCGCTGACAGAGACTTCTCATGCATTTGCTAGTATCAAGATACTTCAAATACAAGATGCTCCTTGGCGAAATGTACACGCATTTATTTATTATTTTCACCCTGAATTAAGTCTCCCAGCCATGAAACTTTCCCTGGTTGCTTTTTGCAGCTCCTGTCTCGTGATATGTTTTGTAAACCCTGAAACTTTTAATCAACCGGACAAGTAAAGGCATTAATTATAAAGCAGATATGAAATAGATGTCAGCAGTAAGGAGCCAGGCTGGCCAGAGGCCCAGTGTCTTTCACTGCAGGCATGAACTTGTGTGTCAATGTCCGTCTTAATTCAAGGTTGAATAATGCATATTAATGCCTACAACAATGAGCCTTGCAAAGTTTTCTTTTAAAAAATGTTTTCCTTCCTCTTCATCCTTCTCAGAATGGTGACGGACGTGCAGCTGGCAATATTTGCCAACATGCTTGGCGTGTCATTGTTCCTGCTGGTGGTGTTGTACCACTACGTCGCTGTCAATAACCCCAAGAAGCAGGATTAGCCACCCCCCAACATGCATCCAGCACCATCCTGGAGGGGTGAGTTGAAGTTAAGGGGAGGAGGAAACTTGTGCTCAGCCAGTTGACTCACACTTTCAAAATCTGTGGCAGCAAAACGTGCCACTGCATCGGATGGTTAAATGGAGAAGAAAAAAAAAAGAGTTTCAACCTTTGTCTTGGTTGTTAGCGACACGGTTTTAACTCGTGAACTCTCTTGTGCCTGCAGGTGAGAGGGAAATCCGCACTACCACCCAGGAAACAACATTCCTTCCCCTCCTGCGCCGCCCCTTCCAAAAGATGACGTTCTTCACAATTGCACAAAAGTGTTTAGTTTGTTTTTTAAATAAAATGTAAAGTCCAGTTGAATTGGTGTTTCTGTAAATTCCTCAGGTTCTCCATGCTCTCATTCAGTTGTTGGACACAATGTTAAATGTAGTTTATTTCAAGTTCATTTTATTTAAAGTTACATCAGAGTCTTATTGCAATCACAGTTGACGTAGGTAGAAACAGTCATTTTGTCACTGGATTAGGATTGACAACTAGACTGGATTAGGATGAATAACTGGACTAACAGTTCCCCTCACATGAAATCTTATTTATATGAATATAGTACATGTTTATCAAGGACCTGCTATGGAGTATAACACTCTAAGGAACTGTGGCATTAAAAATATTTAAATATGTATTTCTTGCAAATACTCATCCATTCTTAGACCTTTCCCACCTCTCAGAGCACGTGCAATAGAAAATATTAATTTAGAGGGATTGTTCATTAAAAAAGAAAGCAATATTCAAGTTCTGCCGCAGTCTTGCATGGGTTTCTAAACCCTCCTGTAGACGCTCAAGGACTGAATCAGTTTTTATCTGAACATTTTCGGTAAATTGCTGCATTTATTTGAAGCTCAGCCTCCATGCGTCGCTGCAGCCGGACGCAGTAAACGCTTCCAGTAACCTGCTGCTCCAGCCATCAGACCTCATGTTGGGGATGATGTGGATCTGCTGCTCTAGAGGTGGTTTAGGATGATATGGATCTGTTGCTCTAGAGGAGGTTTAGGATGATATGGATCTGTTGCTCTAGAGGAGGTTTAGGATGATATGGATCTGTTGCTCTAGAGGAGGTTTAGGATGATATGGATCTGTTGCTCTAGAGGAGGTTTAGGATGATATGGATCTGTTGCTCTAGAGGAGGTTTAGGATGATATGGATCTGTTGCTCTAGAGGAGGTTTAGGATGATATGGATCTGTTGCTCTAGAGGAGGTTTAGGATGATATGGATCTGTTGCTCTAGAGGAGGTTTAGGATGATATGGATCTGTTGCTCTAGAGGAGGTTTAGGATGGTATGGATCTGTTGCTCTAGAGGAGGTTTAGGATGGTATGGATCTGTTGCTCTAGAGGAGGTTTAGGATGATGTGGATCTGCTGCTCTAGAGGAGGTTTAGGATGATGTGGATCTGCTGCTCTACAGGTGGTTTAGGATGATGTGGATCTGTTGCTCTAGAGGTGATTTAGGATGATATGGATCTGTTGCTCTCGAGGTGGTTTAGGATGATATGGATCTGTTGCTCTAGAGGAGGTTTAGGATGATATGGATCTGTTGCTCTAGAGGTTTAGGATGATATGGATCTGTTGCTCTAGAGGAGGTTTAGGATGGTATGGATCTGTTGCTCTAGAGGAGGTTTAGGATGATATGGATCTGTTGCTCTCGAGGTGGTTTAGGATGATATGGATCTGTTGCTCTGGAGGAGGTTTAGGATGGTATGGATCTGTTGCTCTAGATGTGGTTTAGGATGGTATGGATCTGTTGCTCTCGAGGAGGTTTAGGATGGTATGGATCTGTTGCTCTCGAGGAGGTTTAGGATGGTATGGATCTGTTGCTCTAGAGGAGGTTTAGGATGATATGGATCTGTTGCTCTAGAGGAGGTTTAGGATGATATGGATCTGTTGCTCTAGAGGAGGTTTAGGATGATATGGATCTGTTGCTCTAGAGGAGGTTTAGGATGATATGGATCTGTTGCTCTAGAGGAGGTTTAGGATGATATGGATCTGTTGCTCTAGAGGAGGTTTAGGATGATATGGATCTGTTGCTCTAGAGGAGGTTTAGGATGATATGGATCTGTTGCTCTAGAGGAGGTTTAGGATGATATGGATCTGTTGCTCTAGAGGAGGTTTAGGATGGTATGGATCTGTTGCTCTAGAGGAGGTTTAGGATGGTATGGATCTGTTGCTCTAGAGGAGGTTTAGGATGATGTGGATCTGCTGCTCTAGAGGAGGTTTAGGATGATGTGGATCTGCTGCTCTACAGGTGGTTTAGGATGATGTGGATCTGTTGCTCTAGAGGTGATTTAGGATGATATGGATCTGTTGCTCTCGAGGTGGTTTAGGATGATATGGATCTGTTGCTCTAGAGGAGGTTTAGGATGATATGGATCTGTTGCTCTAGAGGTTTAGGATGATATGGATCTGTTGCTCTAGAGGAGGTTTAGGATGGTATGGATCTGTTGCTCTAGAGGAGGTTTAGGATGATATGGATCTGTTGCTCTCGAGGTGGTTTAGGATGATATGGATCTGTTGCTCTGGAGGAGGTTTAGGATGGTATGGATCTGTTGCTCTAGATGTGGTTTAGGATGGTATGGATCTGTTGCTCTCGAGGAGGTTTAGGATGGTATGGATCTGTTGCTCTCGAGGAGGTTTAGGATGGTATGGATCTGTTGCTCTAGAGGAGGTTTAGGATGATATGGATCTGTTGCTCTAGAGGAGGTTTAGGATGATATGGATCTGTTGCTCTAGAGGAGGTTTAGGATGATATGGATCTGTTGCTCTAGAGGAGGTTTAGGATGATATGGATCTGTTGCTCTAGAGGAGGTTTAGGATGATATGGATCTGTTGCTCTCGAGGAGGTTTAGGATGATATGGATCTGTTGCTCTCGAGGAGGTTTAGGATGATATGGATCTGTTGCTCTAGAGGAGGTTTAGGATGATATGGATCTGTTGCTCTAGAGGAGGTTTAGGATGATATGGATCTGTTGCTCTAGAGGAGGTTTAGGATGATATGGATCTGTTGCTCTCGAGGAGGTTTAGGATGATATGGATCTGTTGCTCTAGAGGAGGTTTAGGATGGTATGGATCTGTTGCTCTCGAGGAGGTTTAGGATGATATGGATCTGTTGCTCTCGAGGAGGTTTAGGATGATATGGATCTGTTGCTCTAGAGGAGGTTTAGGATGATATGGATCTGTTGCTCTAGAGGAGGTTTAGGATGATATGGATCTGTTGCTCTAGAGGAGGTTTAGGATGATATGGATCTGTTGCTCTAGAGGAGGTTTAGGATGATATGGATCTGTTGCTCTAGAGGAGGTTTAGGATGATATGGATCTGTTGCTCTAGAGGAGGTTTAGGATGATATGGATCTACTCTAATTGGCTCTCACTGTCAAACTCTGCTGAGAGGGTTTTGAGGTACTTTTTTCCACCATCCTTGAAGTAGATTTGTCTGGTAGTTTCCAAGCATCGGTCGTGTTCATTCAGTGTCGTTTCTAAACTTCCATCTGTAGCTACAATTTAGGTGTTCGTGATAAAATAGAAAGCACTCAGGGAGAGAACTGCTGAGGCGGAGCCGCAGCTCCTCGCCAGAGTTACCTAGAACTCAGTCTTCACAGTAAACCATCAGCAAGTTCTTACATCATTTCTGATCTGATTGAAAACGGATGTAGTGGACCCATTAGGAGGAGTACAGTAATTTCCTGCTGCCACCTGGTGGGGCTCTGACTAATCTGCCTCATACCACACGCCACCCCCACTGAAAACATGACCTCCTGGGCAGAGATGCATCTGCACTTGCTTAGATGAGTAAGATTTTCCACACTGACATAAAAAAAACTCTCTCCCAGTTGTGTTGAAAACTCACCTTCTGTGTTTAAATGAAAACATCCGACTACAGGGTAAATGTATGCAAACGCTACCGTTGTGACATAGATTCCCACTCGACACACACAACTCTAAACTAACGACTGGCACAAGCTTCTGAAGGTGCTGCTGTGCTTGTCAGTCTGAATAAAAGTCGACTGCTATGATGGGAGTGCTTCACTGGGGATGTGCAGTATCAGTGCATGGGTCAACAGTATTGGTCAGGGTGTGGTTGGATACAAAAAAATATGAAGGAGAGATTTCAAGCCAGTGTTCATGAGCAGAAGTTGGATGTGTGCCAATCCCCCAAACCTCCGCCACTGAGGCGGTGGTGTCCTTGAGCAAGGCACTGATCCCGCAGCTACATGATAAGGTAAGTAAGACTGCTCAGTTGTGATGAATAGCAAGGTCTAAACCTTCCCGTGATGAACGCTGTCGCCCTCTCCTCCTGGGTTTCATCACGGCGTCGTAATGAAAGCACGCCTGAGGGCCTCCTCGGTGCAGTTCTTACGCTTCTCCACACAGGGTCACTGTGTCACACACGTTCACGGGCTCAGCCAGATGCCTCACAGGAGCTTCCGCCACCTTCAGAGACAAAATGTTACAGACTGATCAAGTCCCGTTATTTATTCATGTTGACCATCTGTCTCTCTTTGAAGTTACATGAACACTAATTAATCTCTGATGATATCCGTCTTCACCTGCTGCAGTTTTGCCTCCAACACTGGTGTGGTTTCTATTGAAGCGTCTGCTTTGTAGCGGAAACTCCTGTCTGCGCTCTTCCTCAGTGCTTTGGAGGCCTGTTGTTTGGCGCTCTCCTTCTCTGACACAGCTGTTAGGAGGAACAATACAGCGCCGTTAGCTGGGGATGTTAGCTCGTTCTCTTACACACCGCAAAAAGCCGTTTCATGTAGACAAATGAGGAGAACAGCACAGAAATCAATGCCAACCCGAACGTGAGCTTTTGTAGTGAATGCATTCACGCTTCAAAAAATGATAAAAAACAAAACAATACGGTCTTTATTTGTGAAGGTTCACTTGCAACAAAAACATGTCAGGACCATAAGCCTTTGCTGAAAACAGCTCACTTGTGACAATAATACAGAATCCAGGTCAACAGCCCTGCTGGCTGCTGGTGGAGGCAACCCGTGGAGAGGCTCACCTCTGGGTTGGCCTAGAAAAAAAACACATCATCCTTGGATAACGACGCTGTGAAGGAATGTGGGCTGATGGAACGTCTTCATAAATCTGACGGGGTAATATTTCACTTACTCAATTTATTCACATTTATTTACATTTTGTGAAACAGGTGTGAGCAAAGAAATGCCGACGCACCAATGCATGTACTGCTAATGTAGCTAACTGGCTAATTTGACTGTAGCTCAGCGCTCTAATTTCTGATCAAAGCTCAAAAAAACTGAGTGTGTTGAATTCTGTTACAATGCAACAACTTTACTACCTGTGTTAGCATGGTGGCTAAAGGGCTGATGATGCTTTTAACAGGGCACCAAGTTGCACACACCTTTGAATACAAATAGTAATTGAGTCTGGACATTGTTGGAAACAGTTGGGGTAATGCAAGTACCTCAAAAACATGGGTCTTCTTCTTTCTTTTTTTTTTACATATTAAGCCGAAATATTACATTATAACTTTTATGCTCCATGGTTAATATAAAATTATAGATTACAGAATGTGTGTGTGTGTGTGTGTGTGTACATGCCTGTCAGTGACAAGTGCAGGCCAGGTCTGAGCAGTTTCCATACTTTCAAGGTGGCCGATTCCTCATCCCCAGACGAGAGAGGTTTACTGCTAATAGGGTAGGTTTTACTGCCCTGCGTGCTCGAGGTTTCCGATGACCCTGCCCTCCGGATGGGAATGCGGCTCGTGTGAGGGTGCAGCTCACATCTGGACAGCCAACAGAGAGGTTAATAAGGTGGAGACGGCGAGGGAAACGTTCCCGATGGAGACAAAGATACGAATCAAGAACAGAGATAAACTCACTTGCTAAATTTCACAGAGGAGAGGATGTGTTCCGGCCCCACGTCTTTAGCCGTCTGTCACAGATGGAGATACACAGTCAGAGTTGATAAACCGGGGACACACTAGTGAATATGACAGAGTGAACTGGTTTCATGGTCGATGAAGAGTTTGGTCTCTGCGAGGTAAACTAACCTCTGTACGGCCCTTAGTGGGGTGATGAATGAGGGTTCGGCAGCCTCGCCCCACACGCCCAGTGCGCATGGGGAAAGGCAATCTGGACCAACCAGCAGAAGTGAGTCCACCAGCCTGAAAATCTGGGCAGCTGAGGCCTGCAAACCAGATGACGGGAACAAAGAGCATTTACATACATGCAGATTCATCTCTGGCCGCTGAGAGAGAGAGAGAGAGAGAGACCTCCTGATGACCAGAAGTTGCGCTCAACATCACAAAGAAAAACCGAGACGATAGAGACTGGAGGACACACACGCAGGAGTTGCTTCACAAAGAGATACAGTTTATTTCAGATGTTGGTAAAAGACAGCAGCACATTCAAGAGGGTGATAATCATTAGGGTGTTACACAGACAAACACTTCAGAAGTCTGCAAGAGAAGGTTAGCACCACATGAAGGAAACAGCACAATTATTAGGAGCCGTGTGACCTGGTGAAAATGTGACTACCAACACACTGCGCTTCCACCTGCAGTCTTTTTTTGTCACTCTGGATGAAGGTATATAGGCTTTAGGAGTCAAACAACCGGGTATAAAATTCACAGTGAAAAGTAGAACTGCAGTACACCCCCCACATTCTCCAGGGCATTGATATAAGAGTTTCACACACACGCACACACACACGCTATATTAACTGGAGTACTGGGTAATAGCTACAGTACATGTGTAGTTTTTACATCCCCAGAGAACTGGATAGCAATTGTCTTTCCAGAGATAGTTTTCACTCCCAGCAACTCAATCATCAGTTCACCTGGAGATGAAATTTCACTTATATGCCTTTGGGACTTTTTGCACAGTAATTACCAGCCATGTGACTCCAGTCATTTGGTCCAACTCTCAAAAAAGTCCCCAGTTATGTCCAGGCAAGTAGAGTCCTTGCTAGGGCAGGTCGAGTCACTCCCTACAGTCTAGTCTGCAGTTTCCAGTCGCTATGGAGAGAAAAGAGGGGTCCTTGTACCCGTCTAAGAATTACATTATTGCCTAATCACCAGATCCTAATCACCTGTTGAGAAGACATGAGAATTCAACCCAATTTGAGTTTTAACTACAGATATAAAGAGAAATAAATGTGTTCCAAAAAAAAAAAAACAACTAGAAATTATTCAGAGGCCACGCAACAGCCAGAAGTCTTCCAGGTAACCAACCTGATCCACGGAGACTTGATGCACCTCCAATACTGGCCAATATTCTCTTTGTGTGTGTATATATATATATATAGAACAGTTTTCTAAAAATACGCATCAACATACACATTTTTGAGAATGCGTCCTCAAATATGATTCAAATACCTGTAACAAATAAGGTGAACTGGAGGCAGAACATTTTACCGATTAACAATAATTAACTTTTCTAACCCACAATGACATCAGAGCAGCACTGGAGCAGCACGGACATCATCATTAAATCAAGACATTCTGCCATAGAAAAGAAAGTAAGATGCAGCTAACAGTTTCATCCTGTCAAAGACGCAACAAACAGACTTCAGGGTCCAGGATCTACAACCGGATCCAGAACGCCTCTGAGAGTTAACCACTCCTTCTTTGCAATGCTGCTGATCTTAAACCTTAAACTGTAATACAATCTGATCACAGCTCATTTGAGGAGAAACAGTCTCCAGCAGAACTAACAAGCGTTTCTTTTTTGGGGTTGGGGGGGGGGGGGGGGGGACGGGACAAAAATATGATTGACAGCCATCATACATCTATCCATCCAATCACGACACAGACACTAGACAATGTCGCACATTTCAATATTTTCAGCCTAATTTTTAAAACGAAGGTGCAAAAAAAACCAACCTGTCTGGTCTTGAGTCAATTGTGTGTCGTCACAAGTCATCAAATCTGCCTCGAGTCTGAGTCTCCCTGACTTCTGTCCACGTCTCTGGTAACCACGTACGTTCCTGTTGTCTAAGTATCTGCAGTCGTAGCTCTTTGTCACCAAAAGTCCTAAACAGGGAGTGAGGTGGGAGTCAGGTGCAGGAGACAGTGTTCTGGGCCTGTACACACAGAAAGCTCTATGGTGGAGCCAGCGAGGGCACGTTTCTTCAGCTCAAGGATGAAGCGCATGAGAAGGCAAGATGGATCACCTACTACTGTAGATCCCAATATAACTGAGGTGATCTGGCAAAAGAAGAGATCTACGGTTTCAAAGAGATACCAGAGCAAGGCACACCATAAGTAACAAGTCCTACAGAACGTGAACAGACACAGACACAAGCAAGGCGAGGCCAGATACTCTCAACCCTCTGCTTTATGGTGACGCTCAGAAACCTGCCCCGGTCCCAACGCTCATACCTGCAACTGAAATCTCTGCTCCTAAAACATGCCAGCCACATGGAAGACAGCACACAAGAACTAAATTACAGACTAATTAGTGTAATTCCACAGTTTATCTCTGAAGCGTACACATAGACGAGTTTAGTAGCCATCTCTGCTAACCACAAATATCTCAAGACGGAGCAATGACGGCCTGCTGGAAAACCCAGCTGACACGAGGAGAGACGCCCACAATGAAGAACACAACCAGCAGCATTAACGAAGAAGTAGCTGCTTTCTTCATCACATGGATGAAATTTGCTATGACATTTTTAAACCTCATTTATACCAAAAACACCAAGGACACTGTAAACCCCCGCCACCTCTGACTGTTGGGACATCAACCCAAACTAATGGCTGTAATATTTTATTGACGAAGCTCGATTATATGTGGCTTCAGCTTCTTAACCAGGCTCTTAAGTTTCCCCTGAATCCTCCAGAGCTGTGCAATATTTTCAATACAGTCATACATGGCCATTTTTTTCCCACAACGCTGTGTCGCTGTTGTTCTGCGACATAGTGACCCCTGTATGTGTCATGGCAGCTATGTTTAGATCAGTAACAGTTGCAACACTGCAACCCTACAAAAGTCATTCTAATAAATTGTAATAGAAATTCTGAATGAACCCATATTTACTGTAATGTACTTACTTTAGACAACCAATACATCAGGTTGTATTTTTCATCTCTATCGTGAGGTCCGTACCAGTACCCACCCAGTAACGCACTGGTTTCACCTCCCATGATGGCTTCGAGCCCAGGGTGGTCTGCAGGGTTTTTGGCATTAGAAAACTCTGAACACCATAATGTCAAGACCAAGATGGGGCCGACACCGGAATGTTATAGGTCTAATAACTACGATCACAAACATCCATTACTGACTGGAGATGAAGGAGAAAACACATCACTCCTTTGAGAGGGAGTGTCGGTCACGTGGAATGAAATGTTGAGAGTTCCGTCCTACTCTGAACGAACTCCAAATAGGATCATCTTAATACACGACTTTGCAATTTACATATAAACATCAATAAATTAAAAAAAAGATACATAGAGAAAAGAAACTAAACATGAAAAGGTGCTTGAAAGATTGCATTGCTGAAAAATAAAACTACCAACTCTCAGAGTTTAAGTGCAACACAGCAAATGTAAAAGCGTTTCTTTCATGGATGAATGTGCGAGAAGCCACGCAGCCCTGGTGATTCACACAGCTACATGGCGACTCCTCTTAGCTTATTACTTGTATACAGACTGGAAAGGAAACTTGCTCTGAATGTAATCTGATAGTATTACTGTGTAAAGTACATCCTGCAAATTCAACAGGGCAATTATGTAGCCAAGCATCATGAACTCACACACTAACTAGCCTGCTTCGTAAAAAAAATAAAAATAAAAAAAATGCCCTCATGATCGCCGCCACAGGATGTTTTTATCCGCTGCTTGAGTAAAGTTTGGGAGTCAAAGCACATTTCAGTCATAGTTGCACTGTAAAGTCTAGTGTTTAGCCTACGGCGCTAGTAGATACACGTAACTACAGATATGTGCAGTGGAAACACAATAATTGAGGAACACCTAGGAGAGCTAGCACCAATGAGACACACAGTCATGTTTCCATCACTTCAGAGGACATCAGAGACTCAGCAGCTTCCTACCGGTCTCACCCCAGCCTCACACAGGTTCTCCCGCCTGAAATATTAGGGATGCACGACACGTCAGCATTCACAGCGGCATCAGCAGATATCAGTCATTTTTTAATACATCGGTCTGTTGAGCAAAAAACTTTCTCTTCTTCTTTGCTCAACAGTGAGGTATAAATGTGATTTATGGGTGTTTCTTAAACTTTTGGAATGTTTTGGAAATAAAATCTTACTTTTTTCATATTCACATCGTATGCATGCATTTTTCAGTATGTACAAAGTGTGTGTGTCATATAAACTCGTTTTGATCATATTGATTTATCCCTAGTACACGCAATAATATGTCAAGTCCACTACAGAATGACGATCTCTGCAATTAGGTGGGAGAAAATGGGTATCGGTGTACCGGCCAAGTCAGTTATGAAACACTGGCATGTTGGGACATCCGCAAAAGATCAAATATCGTGCATCCCAATAAAATGTGATTTTATGATGACTTTTGTCCTCAAAGGGGAGGTTAATCCTAACAACATGACTCTCTCTGTATAGATTCATGTCCCCACAACAAAAGTAGCATTCTCTCTCTTTCTCTCTCTCTCACACACACACACACACACACACACACACACACCCCCCAATAGTGAGAGGATACCAGGCAGGTGCAGGTTTCTGTGGAGGCAGTCTCTTGATACAACTCACAAACCTCTGTGTCTGTAACTCCAGAGTTCACTCTCACTAAACCCGCCACCACACACACATATCTCCAAGCCAGCAGAAGAAAAGGCAAGGCTCAGTCCTGGGTGGGCCCAGTAGGGGTGTTGGTGGCTGGTGGAAGCCCCTGAAGAAGCAGGGGGCTCAGCTTGGAGAGCAGCACGGGGCGGGGCAGTGCCTGCAGGGAGGGGAGCAAGGTGGAGAGGCTGGGGGGCTGGAGGGAGTACAGACCTGTCATACTGACGGAGGCTGGGAGAGGGCAGGAGCCTGCTGCACACACAGAGGAAGACGAGGAGGAGGATGAGGAAGGGGGAGAGAGTGGAGGGTGGGCGGGTGTGTGGCTGTTGCCAGGGGACCGTAGGATTGAGCGGTGGTGGGGGGGGCGTCGCTTCTCCTGAGGTTTAGAGTCTACAGAGAGAGACACACATGCGTACCAGCTCAGAGACATGCAGGACTCGTGGACACAAGAAAACACGAGAGTGACGCAGGGACGAGGTATTTTTGTAGGTCAACCCCCACAGTAGCATCTCCAAGTGTTCCCTCAACTAACAGCTGATGAGATTTTTACAATGGGTGTAAAAATAAGCTCCCTGGCAAACAAAAAGGATTGAGATGTGCATGTTTTGTTCAGCAAGATAAGCGCCACCATTTTTATGATGTTCTGAAGCAAAGATGTAATTGCTCCACGTAAAAAGCTAAAATTAGGCAATAAACAAACTACACCACTGACAAATGACTCCAACGTCACCACGGCGAGCTCTGAACTTCCTTTTTTGATGTGGCTTCATGATGGTTAATGTCTACGACAAACTCTGTAGTCCTGTTTTTAAGACACGTAAAATGCTTTGAAATCCACGAGTGCAACATTGACTGACGTGTTTCATACCATTGAACAAAACCTCCAAAGCTCTTAAGGCGGTGTTAACCACAGACCTGACTTGAGGTCTTCTAACAAAACAAATTTAAAAAATCCCACTAACTTGAGGATGTGGGAACTGGATAATCAACAACATTAACTTGTTTCTAGGTTTTAGGCTTCATTCTTGCGCCACTCCCGTTAGTACCTGTCGGCGTACACTTTGAGGACTGGTAGGAAAAATGATGAAGGAGCTAAAACACACGCAGCGGGGGCCAGGCTGAGGTCATGCAGGGGGCATGCGTACTACCAGGCGTGCGGGTTGTAGCTGTTTCTGGAAAATCATGCCAATCCCAAACTTGGATGATTTTCCATCACCACCCCAGTGAAGCAGACACAGGCATTGACACATAGACCCAGCAAACAGCCTCCGTGATACTGATGGGATATCGACCGAGAAAAAAGAAGAGCAGCACAACAACTAAGGAGAGGAGAGGCTGAAAAACACAGGAAGTGGACCGAGAGCTCAACTTACCCCTGACTGGCCCCAGAGACTTGTTGCTGCCACGTCCGCCAGTGTGCGTGCTGTTGTGCTGTGTGTGAGTTCGGGGTGGGGGGCAGCCGAAGGTGAAGCTTGGGGAGCTGTGCATCTTAGGGGAGGGTGTCTGGCTGCTGCTACTTTGGCTGTTGCAGCGAACACGACTGAAGGTGTTCTCTGACGCCGAGCCAGTCAGGCAGCTGCCCGCAAAACAGCAGTAAACACACAGAGCACGTTCAAATGTCAAATATGAAAATTGATCCATTTTTATTGAAACTTATAGATTTCTCTTCAAGCTCACTTGTTGAAGCTCTTGGGGGGTGAAGCCTTGCTGCCATTGTGGTGTATTCTTGGTGGAGGGTGTGCGTGGATGTGTGTGTTCAGGCCTTTGGTGTTGCGGACGTGCTTGAGGATCCAAGCTCGGAGGTTGGTGAGGCAGCTGTGCTCGGACAGCACCAGGCGGGGCCAGGGGTTACACTCGGCCATGTCCAGGGCTGAGATGGCCACGGCACGTCCCACCTGACATACAATTCAGCTTTTCTGGTAAATTTAGGTTGCACGAAAGTTTCTGCAGTTATCAAATATTTAAAAAACACACACGCAATAAGAAAGTTTGTGATATGTGGTGAGTGTCATGTTTCCCTCCCTGACAATCCTGAACAAAAGCATCACATTTCTGTCTGACTGAGGAGGAATACCACGTCCTACCTGTTCAAATATTTCTGGAGTGTATTTAGGAGGGAATGACGGAGGGGGAGGGGGTGTCGCCCGTCCATTGTCATGGCAAGCCGGTGGGATGGTGTTCATTGCCTTTCCTGTGTTGTAGTTGCACTCTAAGGTGTAGCTAAGGAGCCAATAACAGAGATGCAGTTAATGACAGCTTGATTGAGAATCTAGACAATTCATGACTCAAGACTGGGACGCTTCCACTTAAGAATGAACCGAGAAATTCAGTTATGAATCCTTAAAACATTCTTGATCTGCCACGTCCTTTGTTACGTGACTACACTGACCAGGACCTGTTGAGGTATCACGTCTGACCTGTGAAGCAGCCCTATGGCCTTGTGAATGGCCACCCGGCCGCTGCCTTCTTTGGACTGGCCGTCTCTCTTGTCCCTGGCGTACATGTTTTTCTCAGAGAAGTTACAGCCCGGGAAATCAAAGTGGGCAGAGTTCACCGCGATCAGCCTTGGGTAAAGCATGTTCTCTACCTGCAGACACAGGGAACCATAGCTTTAGCACCATATCCACTGGAACTGCCAAACAATAACTAACAATCCTCATTACAATCTTAAGATATCAGCTGATATTTGATGCTTTTTCATAATGCGTTAACGTCACTGACAGCTTGAGGCAAACGGAGGACGTGTGAACTCACCTGCTGGCTCTCATCAGGAAGGCTATTTCCATACATGAAGCATCCACGTTTTGAAGCGTGGCCATGCAAGTCCACATAGTACGCCACGCCGCCCTCCTGGGATGGAATCATTTCCTCTTCCTTCACCTGTTGGACAGGTACCTGTTCCGTAACAGCAGCAACAGTCTCCGAGGAGCTCGATGAGCTGTTGTGGTCTTCCTTCCCCATCTCTGAGGTAACCCAGACGTTTTCCTCCATCACCATGGGAACCTCCGGCTGAGCTGCATTTGCATCCTTCTCTGTGTTTCGTTGGTTTAGGCTGACTTCAAGGGCAGTGAGGGGAGGGGAGAGAAGCTGATTGGCAGACTTGGTGTTGAGGGGAGGGGCCTGTGTGTGTGGAGGGCTGTTAGAGAGAGTACTGGACTGGGTATTGTGCAGGCGGTTGTGTTTGTGGTGGTAAAGCAACAGTGTTTTGGCTGCATAGATGGAGGGGTGCAGCTCGGGGCTCGGGTTCAGGTATTGTCTGTTCAGGTTCACACCCCTGGAGTCGGTCCTGCAAGATAAATACACCAAAACAGCCTTTAAGACTGACAAAGCACAGCACAAATGTTTCTTCACTCTCAAGGACACACAGTACTGCAGGCTATAAATGAAGAAATCTCTCTATGTCTGCTTGTGACTTGATTAAGTCAACAAGCAAGAAAACACCTACATCGATTTCATTAAACCACAGTGCCAAGGTGAAAATATACGAACGGAACATTTAAGTTGGCGCACATGTGAATGCGTTCTCACCTGTAGTGCCCGCGGACCACCCCATCCGGGTTGAGCATAGGAATGAGCTTGAACACGAACATGTTACGAAGCGCATGGGCACGTGGGTCATCTTTTCTCAGGATGAAGTTGAGAAAACCGTTGAACACAAAAGAGGAGGGAGTTTCCCCGGGGTGCACCCGGCTGCTGAGGAAGAACACCTGCAGAGACACAAAGTACATTCAGCCTAGGCCTTAGATCCGGTTGTAAAAAGCCTCTAAAAGTGGCTCATTACTGGGAAAATGCTCAATTGTGTGGTTCTCCATAGATACCCTTTTGTTGGAGAAGCGGTGAGGTCTTGGCGTGTTGGTGTCAGGGAACAGCTTTGGCAGGCGAGGTTCTCTCTCCTCTTGCATCCCGATGCAGTTTGTCACAGTGAGCAGGTCCACTCTGTTGCCATCTAGAGAGTGGCACAGCAACTCTCTATGGTAGTACACACTGTCTGGTGTGCTGGCAGTGACAACAGAGGATGGCCATTGTGAGTACAGGGAGGTGGAAATTGTAGAAAAGAGAAAACACACAAACACACAGCTACACAAGGTGATTCCCCTCACAGGACAACATGGGTTGAGTGTTGAAAAGCATGCGTGGCTTCTTTTACCTGCTTGGAGTGAGCTGAGCAGCATTGGGGTGGCTCTCGTCAAACTGCTTCAGCAACTCCTGGCACTCAAGGTATGAGAAGGGGTAGCAGAATGAGAAGTAGGTGGTTGACCCTCGCACCTCCAACAGCCGGTGAGTGAATGACAGGATGAACTGGTTATCTATAATCTGGACAGCAACAGAATACAGGATATATTCTCAGCCTGATTTGGATTCTATTCCCCCGAGTCCTCTACTTCTGCACACAGCGTTTTTACCTCAGATGTGGGTCTGTCCCGGATTCTTTCCCACCTATTTTTGCCAGGTAGGGTGCGTACGAGAGGAGCCATGCCTTGGCTGTAGAGCTTCCTCTGGTTGTTCATGTTCATTACATTGATCTTGAGTAGTTTTCCAGGTGCTGCACCACGCACGCTGAAGTAAAACCATGATCTGAAACAGGATTCAGGATAACAAATGTAGCTTAATGCAAACAGCACGACTGGTAATTACACAACTCTCTGACTGAGTGTTGCACATGGAGTCCTCTTATGTTAACATCATGGCAGGAAAGTAGACATCAAATCACCTGTTCCCATTCTCATGTTCTGTGCCAGCGCAGTCTGGCTGTGTCCATACATTGAATTCATAGTCGGGGGTAATGTTTGACCCGGACGGAACACACCCGCTGGAACCCGCATCAGCAGTCGGGCTGGAGTTTCCCTTCTCTACTTTCTCCACACGAGCCAAATTCCCAGAGTCAAACTTGGAGCTGAACACAATGTTACCAAAGCGAGCCTCCATCCTGCTTCTCTGCTCTTCCCTCAGGTCCTTCGTTATAAAGTCAGCGGTGAGACAGACAACCTGCTGTGAAATCATACAAACACATTCAAACTAAATATAACATGAGAAAGGTGAAGTGAGAGGAAGACACTTCAAGACTGATCACAGCACAAATTTTCCACAACACGAATGTTTCGCCTTGTAGTTTGAACCTATCCTGAGGTCGACAGACGAAATGGTTTCAAACTATGGAAGGAGAAGATGTATATCTACCTGGAATTCACTTTTCCTCATATCATTATTTCTAACATTTAGCTAATCCAGCACAAAAAAAAAAAATGGAGGGGAGGGTGGAGAACTGCTGAACTTAAACATGTATCACATAAATGTTGACACAGGCACCAAGCCTAGGAGTGGCAAACGGCACCTAGCCAGCATCGCCTCCGTTTTTTTTTCGCCCAGAAGAACTTGATTACTGACATCTTTAGAGCACACCAATGCGTTCATCAACTGAACAAAGACAAAAATATTTGAAATAAAACTGGCATTGTCACTCTTTTCAAGTCGCTGCGCTCTGTTAATCGTTTTCTCTCAGGTAACATAACATTCAGCAGCACCAAAACCCTTTAAATCGTCTGCCTGAAGAATGAAAAAGAAAAAATGCTGAAATGGAAAGTAAGAGGAGCGCTACAACAGCTCCCAGCAGCCACACTGATGAGGCTGCCTGCAGACATTTATGTAAATCTGACTTGTGTGTCCAGGCCCATGAAGATTATCTAAAAATGCCCAATAATCATCCTAACAACAAACAGATTGCTTGCTCTTCCTCTGAAGAAAACGCCACGGTTCACGGGAGAATAGACAGAATGTGGCAGAAATCCTTGGGAGGCAAACTGCCCCCACCAGAAGTCTAATGATGACACACCAGTTTTTCAAAAACATTTTCAGAACAAAATTACATCTTTGATGTGATTAAACTCACATTTTTGACAAGTCTAAACCCTGAAGCCGAGGTGATGATTCAGACTATTACATCCAGTACTGGCAAAAACCAAAAATTCCAACTGATTTTCTGGCCTGTGATGCAGGGAAGAAAGGATGCAAGTGAACAAATAACAGCGCCAACCTCAGGCCATTGAACAAAATACAACCAATTTATGACTTAACTACGATTTTTTTTTTTCACCAAATGACACCTGTAAATTGATAGCTAACAATTTATGGCCTGTCTAGCCAAATACGTTTCATGCTAAGTGGTTAAGACTTACCAGATCATGTTTGCGTTCCTGTCCAGCAGGACACAACAATGGCAGCTATTTGTTTCCAGTAACGGTGCAATAACACCAGCTGACCGAGGGAAAACAGCTAAAGACGGGGCTGCCGATGCCACAGCCCCGCTTGAGATATGTTTTCTTTTTTCTTTATCAAAGTAAACACTAGCAACAAGAGCGACGTTTATCAAAAATGTGCACCCGCGCTGGCTGTAGTGTCAATGACATTCACGTAATGTTGACACCAGCAGACGTTACTGAGCAACGAATGCTAACTTGGCTAACGTTCCACAACTAGCTAACGACAGTCTTTCCGATGCATAAGCGGAGCGTTGGCGTTACACAGCGGACGTGTTTTAGCTTCAGAAAGCCGAATTATCCGCATTACGAGGCCATTTTCGATCGATGTCCTCCCCCTTTTTTGTTGTTTTCACCTTCCTTCTCAGCCCCTCAATTCATTGCTCAGTATGCTGCGTTCAGGGTGCTCTGTAAAAATGGCCACTCACTAGAAACGTCCTCGATGATGCATTTACGTCTCCAGCGGCCCAGTGCTTTTTGTTTTATTTTAGACAGCACAAGGATTTTGGCGCAGAGACAGGCCGTAAATGTCATTCACTGATATTATCATATCATGCGGTTTATGAAGACATTACTCGTCAAATAATTTTGATGACCACAGTGTTTTGGATTCACTGTAGTGGAAAACACAACCACCCAACTGAAAAACAACAACCGAATGTATTTGTTGCATATCTCAACAGCTGTTCATCCGTGAAACATCAAGCTTGAAGTTGCTGGTGCCCCGAGAAACTGCGGTGCCACGTTTGAAGTCTGGGGTCGAAGGGTCTCGGAGGACAGTCACGATGGCCAAGATAAGAGTCGCAGTGGCAGAGATGACAGTCACAATGGCCAAGATAACAGTCGCAGTGGCAGAGATGAAAGTCACAATGGCCAAGATAACAGTCGCAGTGGCAGAGATGACAGTCAGGATTTCTGTAACTCGATTATCTCAAAAACCGCTCATGCAAACAGCGTCAAACATGGCGTTTGTTTTGCTGGCGCCTTAAGGAAAATTCAGTTTTTACTGTGAATTCCGACTTTGTAAGTTCTGCCATGCAAACAGGATAAAGGTGCACTGCTGTAGTTTCCTCTAATTTGGCAAGAATGTCCAGAGAGACCGGAGGGTGAACTGACATCACCCTAAAAAGTGCGTGATATCTCAGGAGCACCTTGGGGGTATCTCATTTTAAATCAGAGTAATAAAAGCAAGACATCTCCTCATCCAGACATCAAACTGACCTCTGAAGTCTGGGGTCTGAGGGTTCCGTGGCTAAATTGTCGGGCTGGTGGAGAGAGCGACAGCAGTGCTATCTCTCTGAGCTGCTCGTGAGCATGTGTAGAATGAAGCAAAAGAAGAAAGCTACAGGCTGTAAAACCAATCAGGGATTAAGCATACATGAGGCCCCTGCCACTCACAAGAGCTCTTCTAGGACCAATATAGCCCCCCCCCCATGCCAATCTCCAACATAACAAGTTATAGGACCATGAAACATGTCCAGAAAAATTAGTGAGGTGTTAAAAAAGAAGAAAAAAAAGGTCCTTGTTGCAGTATGATCCCCCGCATCCTCCCTCATTCCATCTAGGTGTGTTAGAGGCTGTCCAACCAAAATGACCAAACTTCTGATTCTAATGAAATACAAATCCACGTCAGATGCAACTGAGGCAGGTAAAATGAGCGCATTCATGAGATAATCAGCGACAGGGAGCGGTCAGTTCTCAAGATAATCAAAGATAACAAACAAGGCTACATAGTTAATCCAGTGCTCATCGGTTGTTTTCTTAGCATGAAAATAAACCGTGGCTGAGATGGAATTTCCAGTCAAGTCATGGACAACCAGCAAGCAAAACGCAGCGACGGCACTGTGTACGAGTTCGCACCATTAAAACCTAAAGCTACAGCGTGCCGTAAACATCTGATATCCATCCATTGTCTTCCGCTTGTTCCTGTTAAGGGTCGCGGGGGGGGGGGGGGGGGCTGGAGCCTATCCCAGCGGCTACGGGCGAGAGGCGGGGTTCATGCTGGACAGGTCGCCAGTCCATCGCAGGGCCAGCACACGTAGACAAACAACCATTCACACCTACGGTCAATTTAGAGAATCAATCAGCCTCGTCCCCTCTTGATGTCTTTGGACTGTGGGAGGAAGCTGGAGTACCAGAGAGAACCCACGCAGGAACAGGGAGAACATGGAGACCCCACACAGAACGATCCTGTGCTGGAGCCGGGACTCAAACCCAGAACCTTCTTGCTGTGAGGCGACAGTGCTGACCACTGCTCCAGCGTGCTGTAAACGTCTGATAGACTTTAGGACAAAAATGCATGAATTTTTTTCAGCGACATCTTGATGCTGAGGCCTCATCGGCCAGTCAATATCTCCTCTCCTCCTCGTATGATTTTTTTTTAATAGGTGTTTTTAGCAAATGTGCCCCTGCCAGATATGATATTTTGCTGCAAAAATATATTACATTTGATGTAAAAACAAAACAAAACAAAACAAAAGGTCAGTTATGATTATTTTCTTTGATTATTTGTTTGTCCCTTCTACCTAAGGGTCCACTTCCTGCAGAGGTGCTGACAGGTTTTGTTTTTTGTTTTGTTTTTTTGACAAGCCTTTAACGTCCTCAAAGCAAAACGTAAAACTCCGACTCAGCAGGCACACAAACCGCTATTTCTTGACAGCTCCTCTCTCTCTGACCTTGTCTTGTCCTCCCTGTGAGAGGCACTTTTACATTCAGCGCATTTGTTGAAGCTCCCGAGCAGTCGTTGGCTGAGTGTCACGTCTCTTACCACAACGACACAGGAGTCACCACAAGAGGGCAATGAAGCCTTTCTGCTGGCCCTTCCCCTCATTCAGTGGAGCGCTGCACACACACACACACACACACACACACACGTCACTTCTAAAAAAACAAAAAACAAAACTGGTTCAGTTAAGGGACAATCTTTACCTCCAGTAATCCTTCAACAAATGACGGGGTCTTCAAGGAAAGAAAAGGATTCTGAATGTCAAATTTTTAATTCCCCCACCTCGTTGTGTTAATGCGGCAAACGCGTCATGCTAGTCGGCTGCTGCTGATTCACAATTTTGCAACGTATTTGTGAGGATTATATAGTTCCATGTTCTTTAAGAGGAAAAAAAAAAAAAAGATACTTTGCTGTTTTTTTTTTTTTTTTTTTTTTGGCACATTGATCAGTTTCCTGAGAGAGGAGAGGATCATGTTTTGTCAGTTGACCCATGTGAGCTCTTCACGCTTTTAAGGAATCCGTCTCAGATTGCCGAATTCCTTTTAGGTCATTTTTGGATGAAAGGCAAGCGACAAGACACTCAAGCACCTTAAAAGTGTTGCTTCACCCAACGGTGTATTTCGCCTTCCGCAAACCTTCATCCAACAGCAAAGTCTTCCCGCCCTCTTGAATTACTGGATGGCGACTCCAGAATGCAGAAAGAGCCGGCCGCCTGCAGGCCCTCTAGCTTGAAGCTGATGGCGACCGATGGCTAACGAAAGCAGCCGTTCACAAATTCTCAGCCACGTTGTCCGGTGGAACACGTCTCCTTTATCCAGCCGTACGCACAGCAATCCACCTACACTTTGATTAGTTCATGGAAGTACAGATCAGGGTCGTGTTGTCGTTAGCTTTGCTCTTGTTAAAGTCAGCTGCCACTAGCTTCGAGCTAAATATTTGTGGCTGGCTCTTCCGCCATTCTTGAGTCACACCTCATCACATATTTGCGAGTTCAAGACACCTGTTTGTGCGTACTTGAAAGGTAAAAGTCACTTTTTGGGTGAGGTATCGCTTGAACGACTCACCGTGGTGCCGACACAAAACCCGGAACTTGTACATTTCTCATGTAGTCCTCCAACCGCACCCCCCACCACCCACCCCCCGGAGCATCTCAAGAGGACGTGGTGCCTTGACAGCATCACAAAACTGGCTTTGTGATTTTTTTTTTTTCCTTAGTGAGATGCTGTGCTCCTGACGCTCAGCCGTTCCCGTGCCGCGTTAACGTGAGCCTGAGCCATCACCGTTTTCTCAAGATCGACGCCACAATCCAATGAACAGTCGGACAATGCGAAATACCTTCCTGAGTGCTGCAGAAGAGAGAGGAGGAATCCGTTGGGTTGACCAGCTCACAACCTTCATATTAGTTACACAGCAACTTGTACAACTGTCTTCAGAAAAAGAAGTGAAAAGGGCGCCTCAACGTGAAAAATAAGAACCCATCTTTGGCCCCATTGGATTAATTGCTATTAATTACTTGTAACTTCAATGTTGCTTATTATTTGTGTAGCTTTTTTTTTTTTTTTTTTTTTAATTGAGTTGTTGATAAATGCCGTATGTCATTAGTGTGGTGGATTCCTGCCAGACGAGACAAACAGACACCCAGGGAGGGGACTCATAACATGGCTTTCCGTTGTTTGCATCCCAATCTGGTCAAAATTTCCCAAGATATAGCTTGTAAGCGTTCATATGTTGTTGCTAAGGAACAGTTTTTCTTGTGGCCCCAGTAGGTGGTCTCTTTATGAATATCATTACATATCCCCATTCAAGGGAGGCGAGACATCTTTTTATCCTTTCCGAACCATGTTTATTGCTTTTTTTTTTGCTCTTAAATTTGGTAGAGATGCTAATATTTATGGTAACACAGATTTATATACACCTTTACTTTTTAACCAATAAATTCATAGCCATGGCGAACAAGGTGGCGGAGCTTCGCTCTGAAATTTGAAAGTTTTATTAAAGATCGAGAGACAAGCTGGATTTTGTGCGGTAGCCATGGCATATTTACATTTGTCTCTAATTAATCACGGACAACATTAGGACTTCATCCAGAGGTGTATCCACAGGAGGTCCAGTTCAGGGTGTGGGGCTTCTCTAACATTGTGGCCCCTCTTACTCCTGCCGTGTGCACTCTGTGTGGGTTGGAGGCTCAGGGCATGCCCCCCCCTGTCTTCCTGCTGGGCCTCCATCTGCTGTGGAGGTGGTTAGGTCCCCGGATTGATGGTAAGACAATGACTTTATGACATGTGTCGCGGTGAGTGACAGAGGATCTTGTCCCAGCTGAGCCTCCTGACGACCACCGATCTCACATTGGTAGTCGGCACTATGCCAAGGCTAATGGGATGAGTGATCCTCCTGCTGTGGAATGGGACTTGTAGTTTACAGCTGGCTGGTAATTCAGGACAAGGAGCAAATCTCTCTGGCTTCGGTCTTAAGGCTCTTTGGTGGAGGAACGTTCGCGTTAGCAAGTTTCACAGTTGGTGGTTATCAGAACTAGTAGTCACCTGTGGTAAAAACAGGTGCAGGCACCAACAGAGAATAAAATAGTTGGGTAGGAATACGTCTCAAAACCTGGAAATAAATTGTTTAAAAAAAACGTCCAGAATATACATACATATTACATGAAATGTTGGCAAGTTCTCGATTCGTTCCCAGAACGTTATTCCTCAAGGTAAGATAGAAATCTACAAACATTTTGTCTTAACATTTAACTAGTTGGGATATTATAAACATCTTGAAAAAACAAAACAAAACAACAACCCCATTTCTCAGACTGGTTGGTGGTGGTTTGCACTGTCAGCTCACAGCAAGAAGGTTCCGGGTTCGAGCCCCGGCTGGAGCTCGGGGTCTTTGTGTGTGGAGTCTGCCTGTTGAGTGTGAATGGTGGTCTGTCTGGTGGTGCCCTGCGATGGACTGGCGACCCGTCCAGGGTGAACCCCAACCTCTCGCCTGAGGGCTGCTGGGATAGGCTCCACCCCTCCCCACAATCCACAGAATAAGCGGTAGAAAATGGATGGATGGATGGATGGATGGATGGATGGAAATATGAGTTGTTGTTATGGCAACCTTCGCTGCTTGCTAAGTTAGCATCATCGTACTTTCAATTCCCTCATGTCAAGTTTTGGTTTATGATTCGGCTTTTGGGTAAACGCCTGACATAACGAATGTGATTCACAAGATTTTTTTTAACTTTACACCCTAAATACTTAAGCTGATACCGACATTTTGAAGCAAATATGTGTCTTAAAAAAAACAGCTGTTGCTAATGAGTAGCTAAATGTTACTAAAGAGGTTTGCAAAACTTAGTTGTGGTAACGTTGAAGCCACGCATCCAGGTTTAGCGTAACGTTAGCTCCTGACATCTAGCAATTGCAATTATGCATCAAAAGTAATGAAGTAGTTTTTACTTGTGAGGGCTATCAAGCTGAAGAAAAATGAGTAGGTCTCCTAAAGTTTTGTTCCCCATTAACTTTTGGTTGAGAGAAATCATAGCAATGCGAGCTTCCATATGAAAATACAACATCCCTGCAGCATCTTATACTTTCTGAGTTGTGCAAGAGTGTTGGTCTCCTACCAGTCATACTATTACTCCATCTCTTCTGATAGACTTCACGAAGCCTTGTAAACTGGTGTCTGAAGTTCCCCAGTTGACCCAGCGGTACTCTTTTTATATACCTGTCAACGCGCTGTTTCTTTCCACTTTGGTGGGTCCAAGTTAAAAAGAAATCTCTTCCTTCATCTCCCACTCCTCTCCTCCTCGCCCAAAACAGGATGATAAAAGCTGGAGTTTCACATCTGAGCAACTGCAACAATGCTACTGTAGCTTCAAAGGGAAGACGCCACATTGTGAGATGACAGGGTATTGATATGAAAGTGTTGTCTCCTTCCCGGGTGAGATCAGAGGAGGCCGGTAGATGACTACTGTTATGTTGCTCTGACCAGTGTGGTGGAGGAGAAGTGCCATGGAGGACTGACTTTCTGAGGTGTGTGTGTGTGGTTGTGTGTGTGTGTGTGTGTGTGTGTGTCTCTCTCTCTCTGTCAGTTTTTTTTTTTTTCGTTGGAAGAAATCAGTTTTATCCATTTGGCAAAGGCTCCAGCTGGCAGGTGATTTTTTTTTTTTTCTCTGCCTGCGTCTGACTATGTTGATATTGAGATTTTTGGTGCTCTAAAGTACACACGGTACCCTGAATTTGTAACGTTTCTAAAGAAAAGATAGTTTCACTTACATTCTCAAAGTCATACAAAAATGCAAAATCCAAAAAAAAAGTGATAAAATACAAAACGATGAAGATTTGATAATAGGTATACATCCTTTTATTCTGCCACATAATTTGGTAGTGTGGTACAGTAGCCTGTCCTAACATAAAACTCTTATATCTAGGATTGAATTTGCAACAGAGGGCATGTTAAATGCTGTATCATGGTCTTAGTTGTCCCAGTTTAGCATAAAGGAGGTGAAATGGGTTGAAGGACACTGACAAGGAAATGAGATCATCCCTCTGATCCCTAATAGAGTGCTGCACGAATGACGTAATTTTGTCAGCCAACCCGACAGTTAGCATCACCTTGGCTTCCCTTGAGCAAAATGTTATTTTTTAGAAAATCATCTCTATGGCAAATAAATGTTTACGAGACTTACTAGTTTTGTTCAGGCATCAAAATCCTTACTACTGAACATTACTTTTATGATTTTGGAAGCGTGAATGGAATCATTAGAAGCACAAAGCTAACGTTATGCTACGAACAACCTAAAGCACACACGCATGACTTCTAAAATGTCTCCACCGCTAGCTTTGTGCTTGGTTCTTTCTGTTTCTACTTGTTCAGCGTGATTATGCGTAATGTCCTCCTCTGTAGTCTCTTGTCAGCAAACAACATTTGAAAGACACATAAACCCTTCACGAATTTGGTATTTACTGACATATGCTGTCGGATAAAATGTTTAAGCTAATGTTTACCACAGATCTTATTTCGAGCATTTAACTCAAAACATCATTTTAAAATTGTCCTTGAGATGCTGGAACCAGATGTTCAACGATGCACAATGGTTTAACGACATACTTTATTCCTTGGAACATAACCTGAAATGTATTAAGCTAGTTCTTTCTAGCTAATGGTCACCTTTTGTTTATTCATTTAAAATAATGTACTTTAGTAGTAAATATATACATATGTATAATGTATGTTAAAAAGTGATAGCAATTAGGCTGGACATCATCATTCAAAGGTCTTCATTAGCTTCCATCTCACTCCCTGAACGAGCAGATTACTCCGCTGTGTAGCAACCCGCTAACTTTACCATCAAATTAAAATATAAATAGCTGCCTTAGGAGCTGCCACAAATGAAAAATTATTTGGCTTCTCTTCACATTTCATACTGCGTGAAACCAAGCATTCAAGTATGAAAGCGTCTCACAGCAGACCACTAAACCAACTGGCCTGCTTCAAGTTTAAAAGCTAGCTAAAGGATGTAATTGAGGCCTACGGACAACATAAGCATGACATGGGGGAAGCACCTGTTCCTGTATGGCACCCTGCCACAACTCTCCCTCTGCCTGCTGTGGAGGCCAGCTACCCACTGATGAGGAATTAGAAAGTCATTAAGCAACACAAATAGCAGGACGGCACAGTCGCAACCAAATCCAGATAAAACTGTGTCTTCATTTATAGAAATGGGATTTGAATTCTGCGAGTTATTGATCTCATTTTTTAAAACTGAACATTTTCTAATAGGTATAATGTGTTAAAAAAATAAAAAAAGATCTTGTTTGATGGGCATAGTCATAAACTGCTGGAGTTTAAAAAGAGAAAAAGTGATGATGATGCTGAATAAAATATCATGAGATGTCCAAAGTTATTACATTTCTGTCAAATTATATGTCAGTCTGATCGTTTTGCAAAAGTTAAGGAGACACTGGATGACGAATTGTTGGGCATCAATGAATGTCTGAATTTATTGTGTTCTATCTGCTGGGTGAGGAGACATTTTACTGGATCATTGGTGTGTTTGACCCACTTGTGGCGCTAGATGTAAGGTCAAGGGGTCGCTAACCCTTACCAAAAAAACTATTTTGCACTGAATCTTGACTGAGTCTAAATATCCCAAGTGTCGCTAAAAGCCTGTTAAAACTATTATGATGAAGGTGGACACACATCTGCAACACACGAATAAGGCAGGTAAAGTCAGAATATTCCACGTTTTAGTCTGCTTACTTTGAACATAAATTTATCAAGGTTAAGGTAATGAAGGGCTGTGTCAGAGTACTATGTTAATGTCGTTATACTGCAATCCAGATCAGCGTAGTCATTAACAGGTTAAGGAGGACTAGTTGTACGAAAGCTGTCACTCTGTCCAGGTTTGGCCTGCGAGTCGAGCATTGAAATGGAGAGAGACTGGAAAGGCAACTGTCGCCAGTGGAAATCCTTAAGGTTGTTTTTGGTGGAACATGGACTTAAAAATCATCTTATACCAGAGTTAAACTCGGCTATTGCAAAGGCACAGAAAGACCAAGCACAAAACCTTGGCCATTTCCTTAATGTTCGTCCACCGATGCTGAATTAGTGATGGACTCGGAGGGCTGGTAAAACTTTTACGTCTACATGAGTTTTATTTGACTGCAGGCCTTACAGCTGTGCATCATAAAATGTACAGTAAAATCATTCTTACTTCCACTTAACCTGTCAAGCCTACAGCCAAGTCTTCTCTTACCAGTTGAGGTGAAACTTGCTGACTTGGATACCGTTAAGCTGCTTGAAGCTGTTCTCCTGTGGGCCGCCGTCAGCTGCTGACGCCAAGAAACTTGCTCAGTGATTGTGCTCTAACTTTTGGTCGGTCAGATTTCCTCCCGTCGGCTTGTTTCGAGTGACTTTGGATTCCTGAGGAATTGTTCTTTGACAGGTGGTTGCTTGACTAAGCCATGGCCCACGCATTTCGTCAACAACGCGCCTTACTTGCGCACGATTTCTGAATATCAACGTTCTTACGTGAACGCCTCGTTTCCACATAGCTGCCAGAGGTCCGTTCATTCCTGATCTCTGACACTGCTTCTCTGCTGTTTTATTGTCTTTTTTTTTACTCTTCTGCCCAGGAATATGCTGCATATACGTTGAAATTAAAAGGAAACCCAAAATGTTGCTGCAGAATTTCGATAGCTCGTGGGCTCTGTGCTAGCTAAAACAGGCCAACAGGCTACAAGTGAGCTAAATACACAGGCGTTTGCTATCATCTCTGCAGCTGTCTCGGAAGAGCACGGGGATATTCCTTGTGGCCAGGTGTAGAAAAACGGACAAAAGCAGCTTCTCAACCCGAGTTTATCCAATGATACATCCCCTTTGTGGGGTTATTTTCTGTATTTGTGCGAAATAACAGATACCAATCATCTGTACTGGGAACTAGTTCTAATGACTTGGAACTGCTGTAAATGAAAAAAAACAAAACAAGCAATATCACAGTTTCATCGGCGAAATACAGCTCTGGAAAACAGACTTTAAGTTTAACATTCAGAGGCAAAGGATCAGTAATGTCATTCGCCGACACATGTCCAGCAACTTCAGCGGGCTGATCAATAAGTGATGGATTTGTTTCATCGAGACTCTCAAATGCATCAAGTGCGTTACAATCCAATTCGACTTGAGAGGTCAAAGCGTACGGGGATCTGACAGACATCATGAGCATGGCTATATCTTTTACACTTAAATCACGGCGCTATAATGCATTACACTTTGCGAGTTACCCTAAGGCTCACTAGCCGAGTGAGTCATTGACACGGCAGTGACTCACAGACTGCACAGTCAATTACCCATCTACCTTTCACGGGCCAGAAGAAGAAGACAGGGAATGAGTTCATCCATGCATTCAACCTATGGCAGCCATGCCTCCAGTAGAGGTGAAACACATATGCAGATGGAAGAGACAAGAGGATATTGGGTTAGTTTTTTTTTTTATTTCTCCATGTGGAGAATAAAGGTTAATAACAGTCCTTTCCTGTGTCATATTTGACATGACCAGTCATCGCAGTAATTACAATCATTACACTCCAAAGGATGTCTAGTTATCCCTCTTAAACACAGGCCGCACAAAGGAAATCAATTATTCAATCAGAGCTCTCCCATTCATCCCTGCCTGAGTTCACTTAATTTTGGGCCTGGGTGAATCTGCCGCAAATAAACCCCGCGACCGGAGAAGAAAAGACGAACAGGCCCCTAATTTGTACCCTTTCAGGCGGTCAATCACTTTTCAAAGGAATGCAAGCTTATTCTGACAATCAGTCCGACGTGAATGGGAATGGGTTTCATCTGCTACTTTACATAAGTTATCTGGCGATAAAGAGGGCAGAAGAGGAGAGGGAGGGGTGAGTTTTCTGCCCACCACTGTTACTCTCTTAGCCCTCTCTCCACTTTCTCTCAAACCCCCCCCCCCCCCCCCCATCTCATCTCTCACCCATCCTCCGCTCCTCATCTTGCCTGTGCCCACTAGGATTGGCAACATGTAATTTAAGAGCATGGGCACAAAGACCAAATGCCAAGCCCATAATGGAAGTTGGATGTGTTCTGATTTAAATGGGCTTCTCTGCTCAGGGCCCAGGGCCTGTAATTAAGATCAGTGGGACAAAGGAGAGGAGACAGTCTCACAATGCAGTCGGGACCTGGATGAAGAAGAAGGAGAGAGAATATCAGCTCCCTGCACCCAAAAATGGAATAGTTTCCTGTCGCAAATGGCCATTTCAATAAAGGTGCTAACTTTTTTTCGGGGACACTCTCATCTACTGTCCCCTCCAGAGCCAGACGAGAGGATAGATCCCCTTCTCTCCTCTGTGCTGCATGAGGGAGCCGAGAGAGACTGGATAACTTAGCTTAGCGCAGTTAATGGTAGTGGATGGGAAGCGCTAGCCGTGTAGCCTCCTCAGCTTCCAAATCTTACTCGTCCTGGGGTGAGCCTCCTCGTCCTCTCTATAAATGTGGCCACGATGAAAGAGCAGCAGTCGCTTTTTGTTTTGTTGGCTGGAGATTTGAGGCACCGCGTTAAATCAGGGGGAGCAGTTCCAGCTGTGCATCCTATCAAAAATTATCTCGCAAATTTAAATTCTCATTTACAGCAAATGTTACGCACAACTCTGCAGGCAAAGGCCTCTTGGAGAGAAGTGTATTTGAGGACTTTTGACGGAGGAATGCTAACCTGCCCATCCACTGCCATTCATTGTGCTAAGCTAGTCAGGCAGCTCCTGTGAGTCTACTGCACTCATCGCAGAGAGCGGGGTATTTATCTTCTTGTTTGGCTCTAGGGAGGACGGCAAATAAAGAGTATTTCCCTACAAGTTGGGGTGTTGCTATAAGAATTCCAGAGAACAGGGGAAAGTTTTAGCGAGCAGCACATGGCTACGAGCGTCTCTGCGTGCATCCCTCTAAAGATCTACCCTGTGATTCATTAGCTTGACACCTCGGACGCAATTAACATTAGTCCTGGCTAACTTTCAAGGATCCACCGCAGCACAAGCATCTCTTTGATTGCTTATGGAGTACGACACGCCGCAAAGAGCAGCTTAACTTCAGAGAGAATTACTGTTACTGAGTGCTGACTCCATCAGCATTCCTGTAGGGGTATTTGATCAATCTGAATGATGAAAAGACCAAGAGAGGCCTTCATATCCGGATGGAGGACGGGAAGTCTCGTCCTCCATATCCATACACCCTCCATCACTCTCTCCTGAGCGTTTTTTTTTTTTTTTTTTGTTCCCGAGGACACACTCTAGCTCCTAGTGCTCTGGGTGGTTGTGTGTTCAGACCTTTTTCCGTTTAATTAGATTTGTTAAAACAATTTTTGGAGTGCTTTATTCGGTAAAAGCTCTCAGGGGTTAATATCCGCAGAACACTTCTGTTCAGCTTCTTTTCACCAATGGAGCATAAATTATTTAAATTATTCAGAATTGTGCGACCTTTTATCTCACCCCCTTTGAAGGCAGCAAATTAAAAATGCAAATGGGCTAACTAATTAATATGCAAATGCATTCATTCCCAGTTAACAATTAGCAATTAAACCTGCAGTGTCTAGAAAGAGCACTGACAAAATTAGCAACTTATTTTTTCATTTGAAAAATAGTCGGTCCGAAAAAAATTGATTGACGAAATGACTTTTACAGACAACCACCTGCCTCGATACAAACAAAATTAATAGGATGTCATGTAGGAGACACAGAAATCAGAGGAGCGTCATGTCACAAACAACAATGTCATTTTGTCATGGTTTGGTTCCAAGAGTTGTATATTTCATTACTCAGTCAAATCTTAATTGAAACATGGAAATCTGCACGGGATTATTTATGTGGATTCCTTTAAAGAAGCAGAGGATTTACATCACACAACAGATGAATGGCAGGTCTTTGTTCGTATGGTCAGATGTGCAGAAATGATCAGCAAGAAACCATCAAACACCTACTTCCTTCAGCATGCTCACATGCAGTCCTACACTTCACGCTATCTCCAATATTACACCTTATGATACCCGGCGTTGCAAACTCGACATCAATCATGCATGCCAAACCTCCACTGTCTCTCCAGTCTCTGGATTTAACCACATCCAGATTCTTTGATGTGATAGCGGGAAGGTGCTGGGGGCCAGGAGGCGTGAACTACGCATCCTTAAAGGTTATCTGTGATACACAGACCCGGGGGCACCTGCCTCATGCAGAGTTCACGCACGTCGTAGCTACTCAGCCGAGAACATACACGGTGATGTATGTGTGGAGATCGCTGTCAGCTGTGGAGCTCTGACAATAGAGGTCAGTCAGTCAATCAGAGGAGTGAGAACAAGAACGATTTGCCTTTTTCTTTTTTTCTTTTTTATTAACATCCCCAGCTCATATACTAATAATAAATGTCAACTTGTCAGCCTGCAACTTCTGCCAGAGGGCTGAGCAACATCTTCACCTTTCGTCAAACGCTCGGTGATTACTGCACCTTTAAACGCGATTCCTGTGTTTCATTAACTCGCATTAAGTGCCCACTTCCCTTGATGCTTGAATGTTATATTGCCAAAGAAGGTTCATATTTTATTTATCGCAGTTTAATATTGTTTTTGAATATTTGCAGTGCCTTTAGGCCTGGCTCGCAGTCACGTTATGCTCTTTAATTTCTCTTCGGAATTGATTTTCTAACGCTAGGAGTGACGTTTGATTAAAAATATTTTCATGCATAAAAATGTAAACGAACATGAAGTTATTCTCTGTACCCCAGCTGTTTGGTACAATATCTTTAGATTACGCTCACATTTTTATTTAATGCACTGCTTAATTGAATTGTTTCTTGTTTACGTTGCAGAGTCTGCCTTAGATTGCAAGCTGTTTAAGAATATCATACCTTGCTGACCGTTTTTGCCACCCTGCAGCTCTCATATACGTACTGGTAATATACTGGCAACTGCATAATTACTGCACTCCACACAAGACACTGACTCCACATGCATCTCTTTATCCGCTCAGTCATGGAATAAATAGAACTAAAACACAAGAAATGCAGGCAAAGAGCCTCTTTCAAGCAAATAGGCTGGGGGTGGGGTAGATAATTAATTCTGAGATTAATGTACTGTAGCAGTGGTGTGTTATTAAAACGCTATTTTTAAATTACAGCTCAGAAAGCACCCCCTTGGGATTAAGAGTGTTAGCCACTGATCTCTGCTTAAGTTATGGGTGGAAAGGAGGGGGGCTGTTTTATATGCCCAGGTCCCATCTTATGGCTCATGCTGTGGGCTGACACTGAGAATCTTTTTTGTGTTCGCTCGCCTCAGTGACTTACTGAAAAAGCCTTTAGTCCCTTTATCAATGGAGTTAGAACTTGTGCTTTTCAAGTATTTAGAGTGTATGATGGGCGAGAGCCACCGCTGGCTTACAAGTGGCATTTGATTAATGGATCTCGCGGCATCTATTGTAAAACACTTGTTAGCAGAACAGGGGCGGCTGTCGTGTGGATATACGGCAGATTTTGTGCTGGTGAAAAGGTATACAAGTCAGACAGTTGATGCTGCTTCGAGCTCTCATTTTCCCGTAGTTTTAGACAAGTTTTTGTGTGATATGATTAGCATAGAGTAACAGGTGGTGAAAAGCAAAGAAGCACATACTGCCAGCAGAGAGAAAGGTTGTAGACAGTTAATTGTAGTCAGTTAATCACTCCCTTTTTTTAGCTGATGAGAGAGAGAGAGAGAGAGAGAGAGTACACATAAGATGTCTGAACAGGAAATACAGCAACCAGGGTGGACAAAGATCAAGAAGGTTTTCTTTGTGGGTCACAATTGACATCAATTTTCCTTTGACAGAATCAGACATGCATGTTAAAAAACACACAATTCCAACTCTTAAAAACACAATACACACACACACACACACACACACACACACATACACACACACACACACACACACACACAGAGTTCAAACATCTACAAAAAAATACCTGATGAGAGAAGGGATGCAGGTGAAGCAGACATATCCGTCCTATCTGACACGTCTTCATATGACGCTTTACTTACCTGGTTGGTTGCAACATCCGTTAAACTCGCCATGTCCGGCGGTGCAGGAGGTCATGTGTGACTTTAAGCACGGTGACATGTTTGTAGTGACGGAACTTGCTGTTTGACTCAATCCTACAGGAGCAGTAACGCCACATATGGTAGTTAACCAAAATGAATGCAGACTTTGACAAGAGGTTCTCTGAAAAGTCTCTTAGCTGCTCAGATCTTTACAAAGCTTATAAAGCAGCTTCTCTTCTCTTTGCATGCACGTTTCTTGTCATTATTGTTATTATTCTGTCTGTCGTGCAGATGTGCACAATACATGGAAAGTATGTAATTTAAAACTTCTGCGCCTGTGGTGGAGACACGTTGTTAGCATTTGCATCCATTTAGAGGTGAAACACTGGTTATACTTCAAGTTGTACTACCCTTTTTGGCCACTTGAGGGCGATGGAATGAGGAGAAATCATTTTAAAATGATCACATTTGAAAATATTCAATATCAAATACTCTGTGTGCTTATCCGTTGATTTGGTGACAGCTGTTGTTACGGCAGTAGAGGCAAGTGTGGTTTAATACTTCAGGTGCCAAATTTGTGGGGGCAGCAGATTTTGTCTGGTAATAACTCATCAAAAAGCTGAAAAGGTTTTTGAGGTGTGGCAGCGTTGTAACCTCCTACTTCATTGCAACTTGTATTTTGCCAAAATGTGAATCTGCAGGAGGTGCAAATGCTCAGTTTGCATTGATAATAACTTATTACAGCCTTTTTTTCTGTTGATGTCGCTGCCAGAATTCCATTTGTAATATATATGATGTATAACAGGGTCCATCACCACTGGGCTAGCTCATTAACAGACATTTGCCGACTGACACAACAGTGCAGAGGCTGGCATAGAAGTCACCTCCTAAATCCCGATGAGCCAAGCAGACGTTCCCATCGCCTGAACTGATTTGGAAATAAATGAAAAAAAGCCACACGAACGTCTCTGTGTAACCTCGGTGCATGTTTGGCTATGGGTAGCCCGGATAAGACATTCCAGCCTTTGCAAATAATTGCATCCAGACATGAAGCATCATTCATTTGGAGCCGCACTTCTGGCCTGTGACAAAGATAAGTTTAGCTAATTGCAAACAATTTCTGTCTGCTGTTTGTTGGGTGTTATTCCAAGATCTGAGTCAACCATAATGCAAGTCGTGCATGTGCAAGAGAAGCTCTGCCATCACGGACAGCCTTCGACGCCACAGTGTCTTGAGAGCAAGCAAGAAGTCCAAAGTGTTTCACAAGTCAGCAAATCAGTGCTCAAAGTGGATTATAGAGCGATAGAAAGTTCATTTTTTCCTGTAAAACAAAACACCAAACGTCTGAGGATGTACTCCGCGAACAGATGTAATGATTTATTTTCCAGAGAAACTGTTGCAGTAATTCAGATAAACCAAAACAAAAAACAAACAAAAAAAACCCAACAACACGGGAATAACAGACATACATCATCGCTTGGGTTTACACTCGCTCGCTAACGTATCAGAGTTTTCATTTCTCCTGAGCGAGTTAACTCCAGTCGCAGCATTAAATCCCAGTTATCTGCTTATTCACACGACAAATATTACGCTATATAATCTCCGTTCAGGAGGGGTTTGCACTTCCACTACATCAGGGCTCGCTGCTTGAAGGTGTGTCTTGACCTAATGGCGTCGGGCGCATCGAGTCGCTGCTGTTAAAAAGCAGCGTGGCTGTGACCAGTGGTCAAACGAGCGGTTGTAAAACGGTGAATAAACATGTCATTTCCTATTAACTCTCCACAATAAAAGTCCCCCGTAATTATTATTATGTTAGTGAACAGACTTTAATACGAAGCAGTAAAGTAAGGAAACCCTGTACAGCGGCTGGAAATAGAAAAAGATTCAGATAGAACTGTAAAAGTTCACACCCCCTTCCTCTTTGTCCTCCTGCGTAGGCACGAGTTCTGTCTTACATCACATACTTGAGAGGGGTTCTCAGGGTCTGGATGTGGTCAGCACCTGGACCCGGGTCTGGGGTTTGTCCATGTCTGGGGTGACTTTGGTAACCAAGTGCCAACAAGCCTCGTGTAGCGGTGAGTTAAACTGCAGAATCGGTGTTTACATGTGAGTGACATCATCTTTTTTTCTTTTTTTTTAAAAAGCTTTAAACTCATTTTGAATTTCTTGCTCTCCTATTTGAATTCATGTTGATGATGCAGTGCAGAGTTAAATCAACCGGCTGATTTCAAGTGGTACGAGTTTACGACTGTTACCAAGTTGCAGTAGATTGATACTCAAGAAAGAAAGAGCAATAAAAGTGCTTCTTTTTACCGAGTGACAGGTTGAAAACCAGGCCAATCATCACCAAGCATGTAAACTAAAAATACCGAATTTCAGTTGTTTGCTTCTACGATGTCTGCCTTTCGCTGTGACCTTGACCTTTGACCTTTGACATCAGGGCATACGTTTGTGAGTGTTTGTTCGTATTATATTCAAAGACATTTCTTCAGGGCGGCCTTGAGATTACGTTTTCATGTGAGGTCACAATGACCTTGAACATTTGACCTCCTACATTCTGCAGCTCATCCTTGAGCCCCGGCGGACGTTTGAGCTAAATTTGTAGCAAGGGGTTCCAAAAACATCAGAACTCCCACACGTGGAGGCGTAAAGCCGGGCCACGTTCCTGAGGTGACAGCAGCGTGTGAGTAACGCGTTATTGGTCTGAAAGCAAATTTGTTAGGCTCGTGTTTGCATGCGAGCGCCTGCGTTAAATTCTGTTTTTAACATTGGCAATGATGCTTTGCACCTGTAGCTGCTGGCAGGCCATCCGGTGTGTTGCAGCTCCGGAGGGACCTTGAAGCCCATAGCAGTGGGAGAGAGGAGTCTGTCCTGCTAACGGTAATTAGCACAGGCCTGTTGATTCACTGATAATGAGAGGCAGTTCATTAGCGCCACAGTAATTGCTGCCTACTTCACCACCGCCGCCACCGGCGTCACCATGCCAGCCCCTAAACCCCCTGCACACCAAAAAACTTTTTCCATCTATCACATCAGAGATGAGGGGAAAAAAAGAAGCATAAAACCAGTAACCTATGGGGAAATTGGAGTGGAAACAGATGGAAAATTGTGTTTGGATTAGTTTTGACTTGCTTTAATGTGTGTGAGAGACAGAGAGAGGGAGAGGAAAACAGAGGACAGGGCGAGCAACTCCGCTGCGAGGAACCTTCCGTAGAGAGGCGGATGCGTGTAGCTGGGACAGTTTTGTCCAAAGACGTGATGGAGGTTCAAAAGCTAATTGCCAGAGTGAGCAAACACAGAAAAAAAGACTGTTCTTGCTGATCCAGCTCAAGCACCTCACCTGCGCTGTAATGTGCCACAGGCGTATTTGTACTCCCGCCTTGCAGCTTCCAGAAGAATGTAAAGTTATCTTACATATTCACTGAAAACACAAATGTGTTAGAACACGGTTATGACACATAGCACATCATAACCTCAAACATCCAAAATACGAGAATATTATGGTTTACGCTTGAGTCATACGGGACATGTTGAAATGTCAAGCGTTATCATGGAAATCATGGCTGAATTTAAATTAATATCTCAACTGCAGTTGACTGGAATTTCAAGTTATGCTTTAACTGCAGGTCTTTTTAAACATGCAAATATAAAAGCCACACACACACACACACACACACACACACACACACACACTCAGCACTGCCACTTGCCACCTAAGGCCATTGCTCTTGTGTCTGTGTTTGCAGATCTGCACTAATTGCTCCTCAAAGCTAAATGATGTGTCATTAAATTATGTTGGTCCACATGAATGTTCGCCGTGTTGAATTTACATCGGTGAGGACTCCTCGTATCCACATACATTGTATACTCGACGGTGGCATTTAGCCTTTCGTTCGGTTCATAATATGCACCCCATACTCAGAAACACTTGGTGAGCTGGAAAATATTTCTTTTTTGATAAAAAGACAATGTCCTTCGAAGCAACCAAGTAACTAGAGAGCAATCAGAGAGCACATGCCTCCATCAAGGTGATGAAATATCATAACTCACTTCCTGCCTCCACTAGGTGGCTCTAGAAAACGCACACTTACTGTGTAGCGTGTTGCTGTAAATCCACTGAGGACAGCAAAGCCATTTTGATGACAATCAGGTGATGTTTGTCACATCAGGCTGACTTCCTGTAACCACTCGATGGTGCTGTCATTCAAAGTCAACTTGCAGAGGTCTTCATGTGCAGTGGCAGCGGAATCGAACACAGAACATGATCCAGATGGCTGGCGGAGTCCAATTTGACGACAAGGAAGAACGTTACCGTACCTCCCGCACCATCAGGAACCTGGTGCTGGGTTCTTTCCTTCGTCAAAGTCTGAGGCTGTATTCAGTCCAGTTCCGGCCTGGGAGGCTCCTGAGCAAGTACCGCTAGCTTCCACTCAACGTGAGCCGCACAGCTAACAGTCTAACAGTAGCTAAATACTACACGCAAGAGCTGTCCGACCATGAGGAAACGTCTGAAACTGCTACTGGACCTTTTTACTTTTTAGTTTCTTTTAGAACCTCGGTCATTTTTGGGATATTTTTAGTGCAATTATGGATTCAGCTCTCTGAAAATTTCCAATGATGTGACGCCTTAAGCACTGATGCAGTTATGCTTCCCTTCATCGTCCACATTGATGGATGGATAAGTGGTGTGGTGATATCCATCAGTGTTGTATATTTCTACATAACAAGTGTCCATCCACGAGGCAATCTCACCTCAAGAGAGCGATCGGTCTCTCCTTTCCCCTCGCTAAGAGGCCGAGGCTTTATCGGCGAGGCCATGATGAATTCTCTGCAGACGCCGACTCCATACAGGCCCTGAGTGAGCATGCATTTAAATGAAACCTCTCTTCCTTTGCATTGTACTACACAAGGATTTCTAAACTCCTCCTTGTCAAGTGGTACATCAAACACAAAAACACCAACCCCCCCCCTTCTTTTTCTACCTCTTTCTTTAAGTCATTTCTATCTCCGGCATCACCAAAGGCTCTTTTCATCTGCTTTTCACGATGGACACATATACGTATCTTTAAAGCAACTTATGTCATATTCAAGTTTGTTGCTGCACTCAATCACACCACAAAGGTTCGCGAGGCATCACCGGTAAGCACCTTGCCTCTAGTCGTATTTTTTTTCTACTTTGGTTTTGAACCAAAAGGTGAGAGGCAGGAAACCGGTGATCAGAGCGTCAAAGCTGCCACTCAGCCCCCAGGCAGTGCATCATCCCCGGTATGTAGCACAGCGCTGTGAGCAGTGGTGGAGCAAGTATTCAGCTCCTAATACCACGCTGCTAAAGTAATGCAACAACAGTCCTGCAAGTAAAAGTATCAGAAAAATGTACCAGATATTAATGGCAAAGATGAAGTTCTCTTCTGACCTGTTCAGTTGTTATATCATCATTATGTTGATGTAAAAGCAGACTTCTCACTGTACTTTCATTATTATCATTCATCTCATTGTTTTCTTCGATCATCCACTGATTGGTTCTGTAAAATATAGATATTTAAAATATATATTATATTATTTATAATATAAGTATTTAAGCCGAAGTTGACACCTTTACATTGTCTAATCCAACTTACAAACCTCAACAATATATTAAAAATTCATAATAATGAATCAAATGATTAAAAGTAAAAGCTTAACATTTGGGGGTGGCGTGGCTCGGAGGTCGAGTGACCGTCTAGCAACCGAACCATGAACCCCTGATTGCTCCTGATGGCCCTGTGATGGACCGGCGACACGTCCAGGGTGAACCCCGCCTCTCACCCAATGTCAGCTGGGATAGGCTCCACCCCCCGCCCCCTCCACGACCCTTTACAGGATAGAAAATGGATGGATGGATGGACGAAGCTGAAATCATGAAAAATGTTTAAATGAAAATTGATTTGAATAACTATCGAAATAATTGGCGATTCTTTCAGTAAACCGTCTAATTAACATGTCGATAGTCGCAACTGTGCTTGCATAAGCTATTGTGAAGTTTAATCTTTTTTTATCTAAAAGCGTCAACTGCTTGTCAAGCTGTTTCTTACATTATTAATCATGTCAGTTAGTCTTCCTCTTACTCTCTGGAGAACAATGAAAATGTGCGCGTTTTTCCAAAATAGCATTCATTAAAAGCATTAATCGGCATTCATTTATGGCTCAAATGACTCTGTTCACACGCCTCTGGTGCGCAGCTTCCGTTCATAAGGAGGTGCTCTCTCAGATGGTGCTGAGATAAAGAACAGACAAACAAACAAACAAAAAAGAACCCCAAACTGACAATACCATAAGAAATACAATCGTAACCACAGAAACACCATCGCTACTCTCTGGAATGCTCTTGACAGCAAACATGATGTACCGGAAAAACAAAAGCAAACAAAAAACAAGGCAACTACTTGCTAAATGGGAATGGAGTCGATCTTTTGGGGTTTTTTTCTTTTCTTGTAGGTTTAAAAAGAAAATCTGCATTTTTGCAGGGATTGGTGTATTGCCATTTGTCGTCTTGGTGCCAATTTCGATGTCATCTTTCATGGCCCAAGTTCACAAATGTTCGTTCCCTCTAGTTAAGACATTTTAGGCGGCATCTGCCTGTAAATGCCCTTTTTTTCTTTGCTCTCGGGTGTCTTTTGTTCTTCCAGGTATTATCTTGATAAGATTAAGGTTGCAGCGCATGTATGAAAGGAGACGTTGCAGATCTTCCAGAAATCTGGCAGGTATTACAAAGACAATTGATTGTGGGCGATTGTGAGGGAAATTTGGGGAGGTTGCTACTCTTGTATGAGCATGGTGGTGGTACCTCCAACCGCCGCCGAACAATAACTTCACACCACGTTTGGATTCTTCTTCTCAATTAAACCACTGAAGTCATTGTTTCACAGAAAATTGAGGAAAAGTTCCAGAAAATGAGTCGTAATTATTCATAATCCCGATGATTTGAGTGCAGCTTCCTCATTTGGCTCTGTAATTTTGTCTTTTCTGAAATTTTCTAGCATACATTTGCACATTAATGTGGCCTGTTGTATGCAGAGAGGGAGCATTTTCCTGTGTGATGTCTCACGCAGTGGTGCGGCCCAGTCGGGAGGCAGGGCCAGCTGAGACACAAAGATTGGTTTTGTTCTCCTTTCGCCACACAGCGTTTTAACACATTCAGTGTTATTGCCTCTTGTCTGCGGCGTTGCGACGGTAAATACGCACCCTTTGAGGTGTGTTGTTTTACATGTCTGTGTGGGTTTTGCAAGCTATCAAATGTAAAAATCAACCTTGAAGTCGCTAATTGTTATTGTTACCTGTGAAGCACACATTTCATCAAGGCTTGTCAGACTGCACATCCTTGAAATTGAGGAAATTTAGTCCCCATCCTACATTTTATTTACCATACGCTCATATTTACCTTATCTCCCTTACTTTGTAACTCCTATCTCTCGTTCTTTTTTCTTTTTTTTTTTTGCTTCTCTGTCCACATTTTTCATGATTTCCCCATTTTTCCGACTTGTGTGGAGATATGGCCACCAGTGTCTGTGGCCAGCTCTGTGTTGTGCTCTGACTGTCTCCCTGAGATTTGCATAAATAAGCTCCCAGTCCCAGCATGCCCACGCTGTTGCCCAGGTGCAAGGACATTTGCATATAGAGCTGTGATAGGGCTCCCCTGGGTCCCCTCGGCAACTGCTGAGCGGGTAGGGGGCCGGCAGCACCACAAATGAGTTCTGAATTGGAACCTCACCGCCCTCCATTTTATGTGTGTGGAGGCATGGAGCAAGGCAGAGAATGACCAGGGTGAGAAAAAGAAGAGATAAAAAGGGAGTGAGAAAAAGATAGAGACGGGGAGATGGGTAGCATGTGGCAGAAGGCGTCAAAAACAGCAGCGGAGCCTGCTGGTTAGATATGAGTAACCCATATGTTTGATCTGTAACTTGGTTTGTTCCAGATTATTGACAGCAGGGTGGATCAGTCAATTGTTTACAACATATAATGAATTCCTTAATGGCCTTCAACAGCTCCGCTGATATACGAGCACATATTATATTGGATACAAACCAAAGCAAAACCAGGAACAACATTTCTTGACTTCCTCTGATGGCCCCATCACGCTTTTCCATTACCGTGGAGTCTGGCCTTTTGAATCAGCAGAATATAGTTGGGGAGGTGGGGAGCTGGGCCCGGTCCTGATTAGTCACATGCAGCTCCTCTGACAATACTCTCTCCATCTGAGCACCATCGAGCTGTCTCTCATTCACCAGACAAGTTCTGACGGAACGCCAGCCAGAGGAGTCTTATGGGATCCAAAAGGAAATCCTGCAAGAACAGATGCAAGGAATCACACGGAAACACAAACTGAGGAAGTCGATTTTCTTGCAAAGTTGCAGTCCAGGTGTAGCTACAGCTTGATCGGGCCTTCTAATCGTTCCACTGTCTATGCTCCGGTCCCACGTGCCCAACGTCCATGGATCGATTAATTCACTCATGGGCCTCGGTGACAGTAAGTGGCGTTGCGTCCCCTCACAGCTGGTTGCGATCAGACTTTATTTCAAGTTCACCTTTTGCGTCACACACCAAATAAGTTAGCAAGCCGCGCCCCCATCGAATAACAATAGAATGACAAATTCCTAAAGCTGATACAGCATAAATTGTTGCCTAGGAATGCAGTGTTGACACTCCCTTGACTGTGCGCTGTGACTCCCGAGTGAAACACCAGGGCGAAACCTTCGTTAGAATTTAGTCCAAACTGTATCAGTAAACTGACTCTTCATCACGACTCTGCTCCCCAGTTAACTTTTCTTTTTGTTCTTGCACGACATAACCTGGGCTGAGCTAGGTTCTCAGGTCGGTTTTTTAATTGTTTCTGGACAATTTCCCAGGTTTTTTTTTTTGCAAAATGCGGGCGAAAACAATGAACTGTGCATGGGAAAGCCACCTGTTTCAAAAAGCACTTGCTGGTAGAACGTGGTTTGCGACGTCATCAGTTCGTGTCCCTTCGGAGGACAACTGGAGTGAGCGTCATTTCTAGTGTCACTGACAAATGTAAGGGCTTGCAAGCAGCTGTTCAAACTACATCGCATCCATAAATCACCAGATTCTGATTGGTGGAGATTTGGGGTAAGACTGCCAGCAAAAGGTGTGTAACACACGTCACACACGGCCAACTTCTGTTTTTTTTTCCACTCGGTTGACAACTGGCTGTGTTAGCGAGGTTTTTAACTTGCTAATTTTGGTCATGAGCTTGTTTCATTTGCGTTTTAGCCGCTAGCTACACGCCTCAAGGTGATATTAGCAAACAAATAAGTGCTGCTGCATCTGTCTTGCCTCGGTTGGCCTAACACTGGGCCAGGGCCAACCGACAGGTTTTTAACTCACTGTCTTTTGTCCGTTAGCATCCGACAGTTCACCTCAAGTTCATCTCCTCGTCATCCCTTTCCTCTATCCCTGTCTTGCATCCACCCTCCTTCAAATGCAGTCAGGACATTACACAGCAGCATCCTGTAATTGCTGCTTGTACTGTCAGAGGTTGCTGCCGCTTATCAAAAGTTACAGTCCTTCTTTAAATGTATAGCTTATCATGGGCAGTGTGGCCTACTACTGTCACTGTGACCCCTCTTAACAACTTCACGCTATTTAGCATAAAAGTTGGTGAAAAAGCTCCTGCTTGAATTAGATTTTGAATCTGTGCAGCAATTTGCAGCAGGCAGCTTATGCAATAAATAGGTATAATCAAAACGGGAATGCCAGGGCAGTGCTGGGGCACAAGCCGAAGCAAACCCTTCAAGATTGCTTTCACACTCTAAAAGGCTATTATTGCACATGGTCAGCCCCTATGAGAGAGAGAAATATCAACACAAATCAATGCATTGTGTGATATCCACCGTTGTGAAGACATTCTGACCTCAATTACCACAGGATGACCGACTAAACAGCCCAGGGAGGAAACTCAAGGCCGAATCATGAGGTTTGACTCTAGTCAAAGATGTAGAGAGGTCAGTGAAAACACTCATTAACGGCGTCTCTATTCTGGGATGGAAAGGTTTCACACCTAAACTACTGCTGGATAATACCAAGATGACCCTCCTTAACTGTGGATGACCCTTGTCATCAATTTTCATTTGAATCTCGCAAAAATCCTCATTAGCACTCAGGATTATGTGACATCACCTTTTCTCGCTTTAGAGCCTCCCTCTTCAAAGCAGTCAGAATAAAGGTTGATTCATACCTGTGCGTGGGGTCAACACAGGGTCCGTGCACATGGCTCTTTTTTCTTGCGCATGAAATATCTCGGACGATTTTGGTTTGCTTGGAACTCCGTCGGTCAATTATTTTACGCTAATTAGCAGCAGGCTACAGGCACAGGAGATAGAGTTACTGCCTCCTGGTGGTTAAAAACAACATTGCATTTGCTCTTTGAGTCAAAGGAAACGATACGTGTCTTTATTTGCGCCTATAAATGACGCATTGCGCATGTAAAGCGAGGTCCCTGTGTCTGTATGCTGGTAAAGCAACAGTGCTGTGCAATGCCCCTAGTGGTGGTTAAAGTCACCAAAGGATGTCTTTAATGTTGAAAGAAATTCTTCTCCATGTAGAATGAAATGAAGAGATGATCACAGATTGCTTCCCTCATATAAAAGAGCTTTGTTTAGTGCCCGTTTACATTTGATGTTCTCTCTTTATAGGATATGCCAGAAGGGGTTTATATGAAATGTTCAACTGTGTGTGATCAATCCATTTACTGTGCATGATTGATACAGTATGTTTTGGCTTGTTAAAGTGTGCCATGGTGCCAAACAGGCTGAAAATTGCTGGGCTAAAGGACTCCAAAAGCTCAGCTATTGAAGTCTCACTGTGGCTGGCATGACCTCCACTCCAAGTCTATTCAGGGCCTTTTGTTTGGTTCTTTTGTTTGGCTCCAGGCTCTAATGGCAATCAAAAGGGACATGGTGGCCATTCTCAGTCCTCAGCACTAATGACATTGGCACCGAGGCAGACAGACAGTGTTCATCCAGTCCTCCGGCCTCCCAACACGGAGTATACACTGAGCCTCTGCAGTCTCTTCGGAGAGCTTCCATTTAGCCATTCTCTGTGATTTCCCTCTCAGGAAACAACCAAATCATTTTCTCATAGACATGCTCATTAGCTGACAGCCCGTTCGCTGCCAGTTTCAAAATTTGAATATTCCCGTGTGTACCTCGGCAAACATCGGAGGTCTCATCGTTTCCAAACCAAAGTCAGAGCCGACATGCCAGCGACGCACTCCAAGGAAAAAGATCTCGATGCCAAAGCAATAATGCAAGGTAGAAGAAAAAAATACTAGCTCAAATGTTGTGATAGTAAATGACATGACGAGAATGAAATTACACATTTAGTTAGATCTTTGCAAGCTCTGCATTGGGCTACCATGGAGATACCTTAAAGTATTACGCTAAATAAAACCCTTTAGCTCACTCTCACACACACACACACACACACACACACACACATGCGCAAACACTCATATGCATACCATGAGTTTCAGCGAGTTCAGTGCCTGAGACTGATTTTTATTTCCCTAATATGTTCTGCAGTAAATCTGCATTGTCTGTCGCTATTGAAATACAGAGAAAGAGAGATCAATATAATAGGTTTGGCACCAGGCCAAAATCATCCCCGACAATGTGCGAGGCAGGCATTTGAAATCATCGGTGCATATCCGCGTGTTTGGGGGATAAAAATAATTCCTCGCCTCTTTGCCAGGGAGCGAGAGGCACAATGCCCAGGTCTGAAGGGAAGGGTGCCACATGGGTCTGCAAATTGGCTCAGGCGATCAGACACGGGCATCTCATTTTGTGGAGGAGAAGGAGGGAGGAGAGGGAGATGAAGATGGGAAGTGCGTGTTGGTGGTATAGGGTGTGGAGGGAGTATGTGTGTGTGTGTGTGTGTGAGAGAGAGAGAGAGAGAGAGGGAGGGAGGAGAGAAGGGGGGGGTAAACAATCCCAATGATTTCCCCCGGTCTGGCACAGTCCAGGATGTGGATGGCTGCACTGGAGAGGAATTGGTTTATTTGGCTCTCCGTTTGTTTCTTTATTGGGATGAGAGAGATAGAAAGAAAAAAAGAGAGGGGGTTTCTTCTGTTTCTTGTCAGAGATGAGGGAGGGTGTTCTGAAGAAATTATTTCATTCAGATGAACTGAAAATGTACATTTGCAAACATTTGCCGTCGGAAGTTGGCAGTGTTGAGGGTGAGCCGCGTTTATGGATGTCGGGGAAGTGATTTCCTTCGCGGCGGTCGAGTGATAACATTAACCTCTGGTGTGATGTCAATTTTAATGTCAACCATTTTAACTTGTGGCAATTTAGTTACGAGCGGAATGCCAGATTTAAACACCCCTGTAGAATTTAAACGGTGTGATTTCTTTTCTCCTCCTCTTACGCACGGCACATACACACAGGTTTACAGGCATGTCGTCTTTGCATGTTTACATGTCGGATTGCATGCACTGCTTGGCTGCATTAAACTACATACATGCATGCATGCCTCCCGTGCAGGTATCTCTGGCACCCTACAAACTAGGCTGCTGCCGAAGAAGTCTCAGCGGGAGTGCTAGATTAAAAATGACAATCACTCGGGGTGCACGGCAAACACCACAGGAAACGCAGGTGCCTTTGTTAAGAGACACCCAGTGCTCTAAAGGGCCTAATTATCTGCTGTTATTTTGGCAGTTATCAGGCACAGAATAACTCCCCTGCTCAGACTCAGACTCACACAGCGAAAAATTACTCACTCGCTCACAGTGAGGTATTATATTGCACCACTGACAAGGTATGCATATTATATGCCCTGTTGGAATTTCACTAGAATTTGCACAGTAGAGTGTTTGTGGTTTCCTGTTTTTTTCTTTTCTCTTTCTTTTTTTTTGGGGGGGGGGTAGAGGGGATGAAGGGGGGTGTCACAGAAAGGAAATTATTAGTGTCACCTCCATCATTAGAAAAACATAACGCCTTGCTTACAATGTATTTTCAACAACAACCTCTAGGTGTAATGGAAAATGTTTAAAACTGTGAGTTAGAATGCAAAATATCAGGCAATTTTCAAATGGATCATAAAAATGAAATGTAGAAAGAGAGGAGGATATTAAAAATGGTTCCCCCCCTGCTCTCAGGGGCTAGGTGGCACTGTTGGGCATGCTTTCAGACACATGCATATCCTCCCCTCAGCTCATGAACAGATAATTGGACAGTTTTATGGAGGATATGAACTCTGAAGGGGAACTTAAGCCATCTAATCATTGGCATTCAGTGTATGCTATTCATATGCATAAATACAAATAAAACACATTCTCTGACAGCACAAAGAGAGCCCTGCCTGAAAAGGAAGTCGCACTACAAAAAGCCATTTTCCTCTGAAATTGAAGTAAAGATTATAGGAAGTAAAAGACTTCAGGTAGAGGAATCTTTCCTCTGAGGCGTGCACGAGATTAATCAGCGCACTTCAATATAATACCTGCATTTATTTTATTGCACTTGAACAATAGTTCTGCAGCAACGCTCCGCTCTGAGTTGAGCACACATGTCCAGGTTTAAATGTGCAGCTGGTTCCAGGACTGCAGGATGCTGGCGTAGACAAGTTTAGCAGAACATCTTCACCTGAAGCATCTGAAGCCCTGCTGTCTGGAACTTCAACCCTAAGTGACTGCAGCATATAAATTAAGCTTCTTCTTCTTTCTTTCTTTCTTTTTTTTTTTCCCTGTGCATTCAAGATGCATTTACAAGGACAATTTGTTGGTGTTTACATCTATTTTATTGCACTTTTCAGCACAACCCCCCCCCCCCCCCCCAGTGCTGTAGCCGCTAATGTAACCAGCTCCATATAATATGCAGATAATGGTGCATCAGCGTGTCTTTTCCATGTCGCCCTCACTGCATTACAGTGGATCACACGACATGGCCTTGCCCTGCAGGAATACAAGCCCCTTGTAATTGAAATGAATAAGAGAGGGAGGAACATGACTACTGAGAGCCCAAACTTCTCTCTCTCTCGTCAGTATATTCAGTGGGGATCCAGCCTTTAGCTGGCACCGCCAGTCTCAGTAGCTCTGTCATGGGGGCTGAGGCTCGTCTGCGTGGCTGATCGGAAGTGGCACGGTCGAGGATTGGAGCTCTCAGCGTGGGGTGCTGGAATGGGGACAGTCCCCTACGGTCTCTGGCTCCCTCTCCCCCTCTTTCTCTCGTGTGCAAATGCACATCTCTCTCTTATGATCTTTTGGTCGTCTTCTTTTCCCTCACTATGATCTCCCTCTTCCTGTTTCCCTCCCACTCTCTCGCTCCCTCTATCTGCTTCCCTCTATCTTTGTTTCCCTCACTGTCTCTTTCCCCATGGCCCGTCCTTCCTTCATCTTAATCCCTCTTCCTCCTTGAGGTTTCTAGTCTCTGTGCCGTTCCTTTTTCTTTTTTTTTTTTTTCAGAGGTGAGTTTCCGATTCATGAGAGGAGAAAAAGTAGTCCTGTTGTGGGTATTGCAGCACCTGTTAAACTTACTGCACTTTGTAGAAAGAATAATTTACATCTTTTATAACTTGTACTTGTTTTGGACACATAGGCACACACACTTCTTATACTCTCTTGAACTTCTTTTCCTGTGTTTGCTAAAGTTTTAATATTCTACAGTGACATTTTTTTTCCACGTGCTCTCACCTCATTTTGTTGAAGTTTCTGCAAAGCGAAATAAGCACACATACAGTAACTTGCTCCCTACCTCTCCCCCACCCCCACCGCCTCTCGCCTCTTTACTCTTCACCCATCTGTGGGGGCAATTATGTGCAGCCATACACACTCAGCAGAACCACATTCATCCCTCAGTGCACCTGCATCCCTCCAACAGTCCCACAATGCCCTCTGTCTGCTGGCCTACGACGCCCCAGGTTGCTGAGAGAGCCGATCATTGTCATCTTTGTGTTTTCTCTTTTTATCTACCCCCCCCCCCCCCACCGCCACCACCTTAGAGACACGCACATTATTTACTTTATGACTGAGGACTCAATTTAAATCCCCTTTCTCCATCAGTCACATGCCACGCAACGGCGTCCTCCTTATCTACTGGAGTGTCCTTTTTACAACACATCAGGGCACCGTAACACACCAATAAATTCTACTGTTTCCGTATTCTTGCCGACTGAAACCTGTGGTTTAAATTCACCCCGACTGGGAAAGTAGCCATGAAAAAAACAAAGATGACTGTTTTCTCCTGTTGTAAACAAGTAGTTCCTCCCCAACTTTCATTCTTTTCTTCTTTTTTTCTCATGCTTTTGTAAGGATTCCTGCAGGAGAGAATAAATAAGCTGATGATTATTTCTTGTTATTCAGGGAGCCAACTTTGCCTGCACGGAGGACAAAACGTGTACACGAGTCGCGGTGACATTGCTGACCATGTCCAGCGGCCCAATTACCTCTTTCCAAATATGGCGTACAAAAGCGGGGCCTGTGTGTCTGTACACATGGTGTCTGTTACTCCCCAATTATTCCTGCATAAGCAGATTGTGTGGAACATCAAACTGGGAATGTGATGGCTCGTGTGCGGGCTGCCTCCAGCAGAGTGCTCTTTCTTTCCTATCATTTGATCTCATATTGTAATCCCAGGTGCTTTGAATAATTTATAGGATACAGCTTCTCGTTAAACAATAATTTATATGTGTCTATGAGAATTGATTCCACAGGAATGCACATCTAAATAATGAGAGAAACTGCTGCATTTCATCTATAAGAAGCAGCAGAGGGATAATAATAGCAAAACAAAGGCATTTCAACAACAACAACAATAGAAAGTTAAGTGAATGTATTTCATTTCCTTTTGCTGCGAATTAAATTAGTTTAACTAACTTCCTGTAATCAGATTTCTGTGAATCTATATATTTAAATATAAATCCATTTTTCTTATCAAAAAACATCTTTGAACTTTCACCGTTTCATTTTACCCTCTTTTTACTTGTAAGCCAATATTCTTCCTATTCAAATCTACTTATCGAGAGAGAGAACCGTACTCATGCATGATATATTTATTGTTAATGCAAAAGGCTTGTACCGCCCAGTGCTAATGCCCTCGGAGAAATGATGCAACCATTCCTTCTGAGGCGGAACAATCCAAATGTTCATCAGAGGATGGAGACGTGGAAGGGTGGGGAAGTGTGTGTGTGTGTGTGCGTGTGTGTGTGTGTGTGAGTGTATGTGTGAGCTATGTTCAGTTTATCCACACACACACACACGCGCACACACACAAAACATGACATAGCTGCCTGTTTTTATTTACTTCTTTTTTTTTTTTTTAAATTTTCAAATGTCCAGCACTGCGTGGACGGATCAGCTCCCCCAGGTTTCTCCTCTGGACAGACGTGCTGAGGAGCCTCACCTGGCAACGGCGTTCTGACATCATGACAGGATTTGATCATGACTGAAAAAACACTTCCTGTGCCGTTCATGTTATGGTTTAAGCAGCAGTGCGCCATGCATAACAATGAATAAGAAAATGCGGCGTCGGTGAGGGTGCGACGCTGTGAAGAAAGTTTTATTGGGACCTCTCCAAAGGAGGAAGTTTGCATGCTTTTTTTTTTTTTTTTTTTACAGGAAGTGTTGGGGACCAATTATCCCGAAGTGTCACGCTGTCAGAAGTCTCCAGGTTTTGTCAAGTCTTCTGACATCCTGCCAGTGTTGTTCTCGAGGAAATAGAGCTGTTGAGCCCCCACCACCCCCCACCAGAACAGGACAGAAAAACGACTGTCTTCGTGAGTAGCCTAAGGCTTTGGATTTAACTTCTACTGGTCGATACATTTTTAATTATCTTTTTTTTTTTTTTTTTTTTTTTTTTTTTTTACTCAGGGACTGGGATAAGTAGTCTGTGTTGTTTGGAATCCTTCCTCTTTTCAGAAATTTCACAGCGTCTTGAATTGAAATAACTGACATTAAATGTCCCTCATTAGTGACAAGATTTGAGATGCGGCCGCTATCACGTGAAAATCAGAAAAATAAGATGATAAAACATAGATTAGCATTTTAGAACTGCCTGCATCTAGTGCATCATTCTGCTTCAAAGAAGAAAAAGATAAATGATGATGCCATTAAAAGTGAACTAATTAAGGAATGCTTCTTTTAAAAACTCATTAACTGCACCCTCATTTACATAATGATGCATATTAATTAAGTTTTAATGAATCTGAGCTTCCATCAAGTCTCCTCTCCTTGGCAGTGGAGCCATCTCGACAAATGAATAAACACTTCTCTTAAGTATATTTCTCCCTGCAAATGGGAAATGGGTTTTAAACAATAGCAACAAACAAACAAAAGCCTTCAATCTTGGCTCAATAGAAATGCACATAATTCAAGGTCAAACGTCAGCAGAGAAATCTACATAAAACTCCTGTTGGCCACAAAAAAAAATGTATATTTTAAAGAGGAATTGAAGATGCGATCAGCTGTGATTATATCCCATGTTGGAAACATATTTTTGATAGACATGTTTCACCAGCTCTGTCTTGACTCTTTGACAAAATCTTCTTTGAGAAAATCATTAATTCCAGACTGTGTCTTACAAAGAAAGAGTATGTGACAGGCTATGGGTTTCTTCTAATGAGATGCATTTTAAATTAGAGCGCACCTCTCACATTGCCAGCTGGTGCCTGCTCAGGTGCTTCTGTGCTGTGAATGACGGAATGCACACACGCACAAGCGCGCGCGCGCGCACACAAACACACCATCATCATCTTCCTCTTTCCCTGCCATAACACATAAACCCTCCTACTTTTCAACAAAAAGACATTTCCTCTCAGTTGACTGTGAGGTTTGAGTGACTGGTGTTAATCCCACACTTTAATTATGCGCTCAATTAAATAAAAATTATATATTTTTTTTCCCCCTTAAACTGAACCAAAATGAGATGAAGTTCACTTTTGAGCATGGAAGGAGCCAAATCTCCTTAGAGGGGAAAAAAAAAAAAAAAAAAAAGAAGTAAAAATTAGATTTTTTTTTTTTTTTTAAAAGAATCAATTAAGTTAGTTTGGACCGTTTCTGACTTTGAGCAGTCAATCCATTTAGCTGTCAAGCAAATTTGCTGTGAAATTTGGGGGGAAAAAAAACAACAAAACAAAACAGGAAATTCAAATTGAGCGCATTTACACTGGAGCGCATGAACGGGGCTGTTTGATGCACATTTTCACCAGAAGATGGCAGTATAGTAAGAATCTTCCTGGTTGAGGACAAAATCAGGGAATATCTGAGACGCAGGCAGCAGAATCACAAAAGAGAGACTTTGGTGTTCGCCGCCCTTTTAATTGGTGATTCTGAAAAAAATCTGGTCAATTAATCGATGATAGAAAGTTGATCGGTGACAACGATTAATCGTTTTAATCATTTTTGCCGCTAAAGTTCCAAAACAAACGGGGTTTGAGCTTTTAAAATGTGAGGCCGTGTTGCCGTTCTTGTTTATACGATGGTACACTGAGCTGATTATTTCTGACCAGGAAGCATTTGGGAGATTTTACTTCGACTCTGATACATTTAATAGTCTTTGTGTGTGTGTGTGTGTGTGTGTGTGTGTGTGTGTGTGTTATTTTCCGAGATTTTGTTTCACCAAATTCAGTCGGGGTTTTACTACGTCAGAGTTTATTTGAGTTTTCCACCTCCCATTTCGCATATTTGCTAGTTTTACAAAGAAAAAAAAAAAAAAAAAGAGGAAGTAAAACAACAGCTCAGGGAAACACTTTTAAAACTTGACGTTTTTTGTTTCAAAATGTTGCCATTTTTGTGAGCCTTTTCTAATATTTAGGAAACCTATCCTTGCAGGGTCCTTCAGCCGCTGACTTCCTACGGTCTTCCTCACACGGGTCACGTGATGGCGTGTCCCGTTAGCGGATTCATACAAATGGACCACTTTGGACTCATCCTTTTCAATATAAAGTGGACATCTAAATTGTGCCTTTTAATCACAGTGCTGCCTGCAGGAGAGTTCTCAGGGGAAAATGTTGCGGGGATGTAGAAAAGGAAAGTCATCATTCTGTCAATAAAGGTTTGTGAAAACGAGTAAATCTTCCAGATGCCAGCAGGAATAAGAACCATTGTAAAAGGCAGGGATGCGACTGCCTGTCCTCCACTGGCTCATTGGTTTGTTTGCGTGCCCTTGTGTCTCGCCGTGTTGCAGGCAGGTAAGCGGGAGGGAGGGAGGGCGGATACAGGCGTGCTCTGAGGCGGGCGAGCTTTGCTGGGGTTAAAGGTCACAACGATCAGATGATTGGAACTACAGAGGGAAAGTGTGTAGCCATGTAGGGAAAATGGGGGAAGCAGATGCCCGTTAATTAGGGGAAATGTGACGGACAAGATTTGATCAGCGAGGGGTACGGCTGCCTCCCGCAGCATGGCAGCTGTTGCGAGGGGGGATGCTGGTGGGGCTGGTGTGTGTGTATGTGTGTGTGTGTGTGTGTGTGCGTGTGTGTGTGTATGCGTGTGTGTGTGTATGCGTGTGTGTGTTCCCGTCCCCACAGGGCACCGCCACACTTCACAGACATGCCAGGAACCGTCCGCAGGCCAATGCAGTGCCCTACGGAGAGAGACTATTTACGGCGCAATACAATCCAACTCATTAAACTCTCAGATTGGTGAGAAACTTTGTTTGTTTCTGTGTAATTTCTGCATCCGTAGTTTTGTTTTTGAAAGTTTTGGATGGAAATATTGTCAGTGCAGATGAGCGTAGCTACCAGGCAGGAGGAGGAGGATTCAATCCACTTTAAGCTGATTCTCTATTTGGGTTTCATCAGAGTTGATCAGAATGGGGACTTCTGAACATCCGAAGTCTGTGCTGTCTTTCTTAAACGAGAAACGGCTCCTAATTTCCCATCGAATCTTCCCGCAACCGATTTTACAGTATTTTCTTGCCACCAGAAATGATGTGAGGTGAGAATATTACCGTCAACCAGCAGTTATCCTTCCCGTAAAATACAGAGAATTAATCTACATACCTGCACGGCTTCTTTACAAATCTTGACCTTTGACCTTTTGTGTCTGAAAGCATCCCACACAATCCTCTGCTATTTAAGCGGCAAAGAGTTTCCCTCTGTTGAGTAACTTCCCCACCGATGACGCTGCCTCCGTGTCAGCAAGTGTCTCAGGCTCTGTCTTCTGTCCTCACGCTACTTGCCCCTCGATTAATGATTCATCTTGCAATTAGCAGCATTGACCTGAAGTTTGACAGTGCTGACAGTCTTATATCCAAAGACCACAGACTCCACATAATTCACGAAACATGAAGAGGTGTAAAAAACCGTGCAAAAACGTGCCGTTTGTTCCGTCTGGCTGTGGAAATTCCAACTTTCTTCTTTCTTCTCCCTCCACATCATCTTAAGACGGTTGGCTGGAGGTCCAACAAGTGCGCATTCGGTCCTCTTTACACGGCAGGTAAAATGCTCCTCTCTGACAGGTGATATTTTATTCACACCTTTTACTTTAAAAGTCAAAATAAAACTGTTGAGCAATCCAAAAAGAGTGAAAAGTAAGAATGAAACCAGAGTCCTGCTCTGCTCTGTGCGTTGTTTGTGTTTTGCTGTTTTCTTTGTTTTGGTTTTGTTTTTTGTTCTAAATTCTAAATGTGTCATTCTGTCTGGAGTGACCATGAAGAAAATTAGTCCTTTGTTTGTTTACAATTTCGAACTTTTTTTCTTTCTTTCTTTTTTTTTGGATGGCTTGGATGAACAGTGACTTGTCCCGTCCTGCCATATTTCGTTATTTTACATTTATGAACATTTTTTTTTTTATTCGATTGAGAAGAAAAAAAGGTATTTTAACCTTTTTGAACAAGTCATGTGTTGTGGCCTCAAAAGAAATAAATTGCAGAAACAACGAATTCGTCCTGGCCTCTCCACGTAGGGAGTGATTTATTTATTCTCGTCCTTGCGCTGCAGACGAGGAACATGCCTGCAAATCTCCTCACTCTTCTATTTTTCCCCTCTACACGAGAAGGCGGGAAAGAGCGAAACAAAGAAACAAACAAAGGTCATTACCTTTTCCAATTAATGTGATTAATTGACCTAATAATATCTGCCGTGTTTCATGTTGCAGTACGTCAGGAAAAAGTACCACTATTTTTGTTCAAGTTTAGAAACAAAACCAAAAAAAAAGAAAAGAAAAAAAAAGGCTCATAATTTGTCTCAGTAGCAGGCTTTTTTTTTTTTATATGCAGTTTAGATGTTTTGTTTCAAATGAATCATTCCATTGTAGCGAGCAGCAGGCTGTGGCAAGCATAAAAAAATATTGCTGCTGTGAAGAACCCCTCCCTCCCCCGCCCCCCCCACCCCCAACACCACCTATTAAAACTTATCTTTCTTTAATCAATTGTTAAATGTCATAGACAATCATCATTTAGCACTGTCTTCGTGTCTGATTCTTTTTAATCTGGCTGTAAATAGGGCAGCCCTGTCTATCACTTCGGTTTCTGCCGTACACCAGAGACTTAAGGTGTTTCAACAATAGCTTGCGAAAAAAAAAAAAAACAAAGAAGCACTTTTTTTCTCCTCCTCTCAAATCCCCGCAGAGAACACCAAAGGTATGAAAAGTGAAGAAAGGAAGAAATAAATCCAGGCGATGATGAATAATTTGAATGTAGAAATGAAGCTGTTTCAGGAGTGAGTGAGATACCGCACAAGGAGCAGCCATGGGGAGCGTACAATTAGGTCACCAAAAATAAAACGCTATCCTCCAGAAAGTCTTTCTTGGATTTGTCAAATTCAATATATTTCACCGCCAACAGAATTCTTGATTTGGCTGTGAAGTACGAGGGTGAAAGGAAGAGAGACAGCTCTGGACCACGTACATTTCATAATTTATGTAAAAAAGGGACTTTTCAATTTAAGTCAGACTATCCTCCCAGGAAGGACATATTGTCTTGCATGTGTTGAGAAGCATGATCTTCTTCCGCAGTAATACCTGGTGCTCTCCAAGTTTGTGAAAGCACACAGAACCAGCCTTCACTCTCAGAGGCTGGATTAAATTTAATGACACTCAAAAAGAGTCCTAGTGATGGTGCGCACATGTGGCCGCCACGCCGCCTCATGTTGCAAAGCGCGGAAACAAAACTTTAGGGTGGTGGAAAGTTTACAAAGCATCAATGTGGTGACAAAAGTCAACAAACAGCCCCAGCCAGCCGGCATCTCTCTCCCTCTCTCTCCTCCTCTCTTTCTCCCCATGACACCCAACAGGAAGACGAGGCTCCTCCGGAGAGCACGATACGGCACGTCTCCAGGTGACAGATATGTCACACCACCTAAAACCCTGTGGCACAATTATACTTCTGTCGGTCTGAGGGGAGAGGGAGGGAGGGGAGCGGTGGGGGAGGGGAGTGGGGTTGGTGGGAACAGAGAGCGAGAGTGAGTGAGAAGTGGAGGGTGTGGGGTGCTGCCGGATGCTTTACTCCTGGCTTATTCAAAGAGACAGCCCAAGGGATGCCTCTCGCTCTTCTAACAAAGCACTTCTTTTTTTTTCCTTGAGTATTGCTGGGTGCGCTCCAGTCAAATCCTCTGGGCCCCAGTCTTCCCCTCAGCCATTTGAGGATGCCTCGCAAACTTTTTCTTGCAGACATTGGGCCTGTTTCAGTGCTGATGTTTCAAATGAATAATCCAGCGCTACTGCGGACATGTAGAGGGTTACTGGAGAGGGACGACAGATACGACACACACGCACAGCCGTAATCGAGCTAAATAGTTAAACCCCATTAGTGTGTACCGGACGACTGTTGCCGCCCCAGTGTTTTGTGGGGGTAAATATGTCTGCCTTTACCCAGGTTAAATCAGACTTTTCTCCGGTTCTTCTGCATCATAAGCTAAACAAGTTAGCAAGCGCCCTGTTGAATGTCAAACCAAAATTAACAGAACTTAACCCCCCCCCCCCAAAAAAGTGTATTTTGTCCCCAGCAAATAGAGGTTCTAACCTCACAAATATGTTTTGTCCCCTCCTACATTTCTTCTTTGTTACTCCAGAATGCAGAAGGAGCCAGACACTCATATTTAGCTTGAAGCTAATGGAGGCTGATGGCTGACAACAGCCGAAATGTCAGTCCGCAAACCCTCAAGCGCACCACACGCGACCCTCGTCTTCCACTCGCTTTCAGCTGAGATGCACCTCCTCGACCGTGCGCTGTTGGGCTAAATGATCACGGCAGCGCTAAAGAGTTTCAAATTGACAGGAAATTAGAGATAATTCATCGCTCCATTGCAACATTGGCGAACAGCTTTCTCTGCCATTGCCATTGCACTGAAAAACCTACAAGACCAATAGGCAAATATGTACTTGCTTGTCAAGGACGCCACGCTTTCTTCTTGCTCATTTTCTGTGCTGTCAGGACGCACCGACGCTTCCCGTCTTGGGTTTCTACTCTTCAGCCGGACCTACGGAACATGCGCCGAACACCAGGCAAGTTTGGGGCTGATTGGAACACAACCATAACCTTGACCAAATTCTATCTATCAATTTCTCTACAGGCGTGGGGGCCACCAGTGGCCGTGTCTATGGGTGGGATGAGAGAATGTGTGCTGGTCCTGGTCGTGTGATCCGAGGGCAGGTGAAAAGAAGCAGCTGGCGCCCCCACGCGCGTCAGAGGAAGTATTTAGTCGTCTCCGGCTGTTCCACGGAGATGTGATGACCAGGACAGTTAGTTAATGAGGAGAAAAAGGAAAGAGAAAAAGTAGAGCTCGCATCATTTCAGTCGGACTCTTGCTTTCACATTTGTATTTTTGAAGTCTTGCTCTTCGTCCAACTAACACAATAAACTGACATTTTCCAACATCCTTAAAAAGTACTGACTTACAGCTCAGGGACTGTCACAAAAAATAGTTTAATTTGTTTACAGCTAATTTTATCAATTTTCTTGAGTTTTTCTTTGGCCTAAAGTTATCTTAACCCTCATTTTTCCTCTAAATGCAAATAAAATCATACACTTATTCACACACACACACACACACACACACACACACACGCGCGCGCACACACACACACACACACACCCACAGAGTTCGTATTAGCTCCTTCTGACATGTGATGACTTGGGAGTGCCTAATACAGGCCCACGTCTTTAACAATGCATGAGCGAGGGAAAGAGAGAGGGGACGTGCTCGCACTCCAACTAGGTCAAACTGTCTAAGGAACAAAACAGAACAGACCTCAAGTTTGCGGAAATCATTACAGGAAAACAAACTTGTCACTCGCTTGACACTCTTGACTGTTTTGCTTTCCGAAGCACAGAATGATAATAATAATAAAGAAAAATCTCCATTGCAAATTAGCCTCTATGGTTGTGAAGTTTCCCCCGTTTGAAATGCATATCAAAAAGCCAGCCAAAGCCACAACTTACCTTGTCGTTGACATCGGGGGACAGGAGAAGAAACGCGCGTCTCTCTTTGAGAGCTGGTTTCGATTGTATACACAAGCCCCACAAAGGAAGATAAACCAGCAGCACACATTCATAAAATATACATTTGCTTCTTTGTCTTTCGTTAAGATCTTCAACAAATAGTGCTGATGCAAGAAGGACAAAAAGAGAGAAGGTTACAGGGTGTTTGAAGAAAGGAATTGCAGCATGATTTAACCCCGTCTTACTGTACTTTCTTTATGAATTAACGTTGATCGTGGAAACAAATTAATGTATTCTTTTAGTGGCTTTAAGGGCATTTTCAGAACCTCTTCCCACAATTGCTCTCTGGCTAGAAGGCAGATTACGTCATGCTCTCTCCAACCCTCAAAACCTCATCCTTGTAAGACATGTCGATTGCAAGATATCATAATTTTCGTGGTAGTTTATTAAAGCAATATCTCACCCAAAAGGTGTATTTTGCCTTTCAAGTACTCACACATAAGTATCTTGAGCTCATGAAGATGTTTTTCCCTCCTGCACCACTTCTTTTTTGAATCCAGGATACAGAGAGAGCAAGCCGGGTACGTAAGGTTGGAAGACACCAAACAACACCAAAGAAAGGCAAAACTGTCCAAAGTTTTCATTTACAACTCTCAGCATGTCGCCACTTAACGATAAACACTTTGAGCTGAAAACGGACAAATTATATCACTCTTGGTTCTGCTCTCGCTGTTAGCGCAAAGACGCGCTAGCTAGCATCTTTGAGCGGAGGCGGCAGCTGGTCGGTGTTTGTTTCTGGCTCAAATGAAAGCTTTTGTGGACTACTTGCGCACAAGAGGACGCGTATTATACTGAACAATAACTTGGAGATTTTGTTTCACTGTTGTTAGCTGCCATTCACTTTTAGCTTCAAGCTAAATATACGTGACCGACTCTTCCTGCACTCTGGAGTCACAGACGTGAAGCAGGAAGGGGAAAAAAACCCAAAACAAACATCTTTGTAGCTCAAGACATGTATTTGTGAGTACTTGAGAGGGAAAATACACTTTTGGGTGGAGTGCAGCTTTAAGGGCTTGTTAAGAACACTTGCCACACTTTCGTCTCAGGTTGAAAAGCAGATTACTTTGTGCTTTCTGTAACCCTCAAAACTTCTTCACATTCCTGCTGTACATGTCAGTTGAAGATATCACAATTTTCCCGGTAGTTTATTAACACCTGCAGTAAGACCCGAAGCTCTTTATTAGTTTGCACTCTCAGGAAACCGGCACCTCACCTTTTCCTTCCGATCCTGCTTCCATGGACATGCTACGACAATGCTAGACAGTGTGTGAGTTTGTATAAACATATATGTGTGTGTGTGTGTGTGATTGCTGGTACAGGAGGGAGCGGCAGGAGTGACAGCGCCCCTCCCCAAGGTCACATCCAAGGAGAGTCGAGCCAATTACTATGCAGATCAGAGCTGATGGCGTTTAAGGGGATTGCTCCGATGCAATCACATTAGCTGGCCAGAGAGGAATCTCCAGGCTGACCCCAATCACAGGGGCTGCAGCGCCGAGGTCAGCCATGGAGGACTGCCGCCCATGTTTTCTTTTCGCAAAACACTTTTTCCTTATCTCAACCAGGCACGTGATTATCAAGCCAAACAATCCTCCTCCTCCACCCTGGGCTTCCTACAGGCATGCACTTGCATACATTTCTTTAAGAACGCGTATGAATTGCAACACATACAGTACAGTGCTGAGTGCGAAGCCATTTTAGGTAGACAACTCCGTAATGTTCACAGTTGACCACAGTTATCCACGCGCACATACACAGCCACATAGACATTCTCGCCATCTATTTCTCCCCGTTCCTCTCTTTCTCTCCCACTCGTCTTTCAGGTGAACGCCTGTCTGTGATCCGCCGCGGTCTTAGAGGGCAGATTGCAATTTACTCCCTCCCTGTGGGTGAGGTGTGTGTGTTCAGGTTGTAAATATGCCTCCTCTATCTCTTTTTTCCTCCCTCTGTTGCACCCTCGGTAGTTTCCCCGCTGCCCGTATGGCCAGTAATGAGACTGAGTTTGATCAGGTCGCCTCGGTGTTCCTGGAAAGATCTCACTTGAGCCACTGGCCCGTAATGGAATCTGCATCTAATGCATACATAAATCACACCTCTTTCAGGACATTTTCATATGCATAATGTCTTTCAACCCCCCCTCCTTCCCATCCTTCTTTTTCTTTCCACCCAATGAGCTTTGTATGGCGGGGGGGGGGGGTGTTGAGAGAGAGAGAGAGAGAGAGAGAGAGAGACCACGATGAGTTCCTCTTTTTTTGTACCTTTTTTTTTTCCTTCCACGGAAAGAGTGAAATTCAGTTCTGTGTATTGTGCTGACAGGACTGGCTGAGATAATGCTAAGATTGGCAAGTATCTCCTTAAGGTGGCATCTCAACATCTGTTCTCGCCGCCTCTATCCTGTGTGAACGTGTGAAAAAAAAAAAAAAAACAGAGCGAGAGTGAGAGATGAAGGAAGACAGAGGCCGAAAGAAAAGGACGGAATGATAATAATAATACTAATAATAATAATAATAGCCCCCCCCAAAAAAAGTGTAGAGAATTTGTCAATTCTGCACATCAGTTGGACTTTATGTAGATTTGAGAAGGACAGTCAATATGGCCTCTCTCTTCCTCTTTCTCTTCTCTCCCTGTGCAAGCTTTGTTATGTTAATGCGGATGGATGTGGCAGATTCACAGTGATTTTTCATCTGCTGGTGACGAGAGATAAAAGGCGAGTGACGAGGTGTCGCGATCGTCCTCACTGTTCGCCTCTCAGTCACTAACAAGCTTCTGCATTGTACCTCCACCATTTTCCACGCGCCCCATTTGCATCTGCAAGCCTCCACTTCATCCTCCCTCCTAAAAGTTTATGCCTTCTCGTTAGGGCCACGTAGGTGTGAGATTAAAATGTTGGGCACACTTTCATTTTCATAAGAGTACAGACTGCGTGAGGGTGCGCATGCGTGCGCGTGTGTGTGTCCTCATGCGTGTGTGTGTGTGCCTACATGTGCAGGGCATATGTGCATCTGCTTTAAATGAGATATTACCATACTGCATGGATGCTAGTAGTGAATGTATTTATTTGAGTTTCTCCTAAGTACGTGGCACTTTTTTTTTTTTTTTTTTTTTTTTTTTTTTTACACCTGCATCTCTTTATATGATACAAGCTGCCATATCAGCACGGGCTAACCCATTCTTAATCACATTTGCATTTTTATTTTGAGATATTCCTCAAACGTTTGCATTATTGAGGATTTATGATGAGTTCGTCGCCTGATCCTCCATCAACTTCACTCATAAAGAAGATTTTCCATAACTCACAGCCGAGTGGAATATGCTGTCCCCCTGAAGTAATTAGATAGCAGAATCCTGATACGGAAAGTTTGAATAAATCACTTTGTTTATGACTGCAGAGGCCTTGAGAACAGGGGAGTCAAAAGGAAGCCCCCATTCACACCAACAGGAGGTGGAGTTTCGCCACAGAGATTTTCATTTTCAGTCATGGATGATTTTTGATCACATTTGGTTAAAGGATAACTCTCTTATATTGCATACTCTTGTTTTTGGCGAGTATCAGTAAGTAATAACGCCGAGCTAACCTGCTGAGGTCTGGGAACACGGTGACATTTCAGGTCCTCCGGGGTAAACAGCACGAGCAGTCAGGTGGATCAGGCAGGATGTAAACAAAGCAACAATTACAGAGACCATAAACCACCTTTTTTTTTTTTTGGAGGTAAAGTGAACCCAAAACAGGAAATCTGACAGCGTGCACAAGTACTGTAAGTGGAACCAGGAAGTGGGTTTGCACGCTGTAAGTCTCAAGGGCAGGACTGCGGGTAACGTGATGACCAAACAGATGAGTCCCCAAACACAACAACAACTTCCCTTTTCCAAACCTGACTCAGCCTGCAGCTCGCTGACGCGGACGACCGAGAACCTTCAGACGAGAATTTGTCAAAAAGGATCTTTTTCACGCCGACCTTGGGTCGTCCAGACCTTCTGACTTGAAACGTCTGAACCAGCGTGGAAGGATGCGGACCAAAGGACCAACATTTGGCCAGACTACGGGTTCTTTTTAACACCTGCAGTTTGTTTTTTCGCGCTGTGGCATGAGTCGGTTCATGTGAACTGGGAAGGTTTTCCTAATTGGTGCAGTTAGTTTTTCTCACAGAAAGAAAAAAAAAAACAACAACAAAAAAAACCAGGCAAACTGAAACTTGCCACTGCAGTCGATGGTTGTGGCGCACCTGTAAGCCTGTTTGCAGACAACCACCAAAGCCAAAAGGCGAAGAATGTGAGGCTGCTTGCAGAGTTTATCAGTCGAATGCGTCTGCTCTGACTCTAAAAGTTCTCCTGGTTACAGGGGCTGTCACCACAAACCCCCACTTTAAATCAGTGACAGCACGTTTTGGCCGGTTGTAGATCGCCATTAAGAAACAGCAGAGAGAAAACAAGAGCCACGGGTGCGTCGGCAGAAGAGCTGCTCTGCTCAGCTACATTCATTTTTCCACCTTCAATCAGATAGGAGGCGCTGAGGTCATCAGTCATGGCTGATGCAGCGTAGATGGCGGCGGGACGTTGGCGTTTCAAGTTGGTTAATTAGTGATGTCACGAAACTGAAAGGTAAAATAAAAACAAACAAAAAAACCCACGCAGCTCGAATGCAAGACGTAACAAAGTACGAGCCTTTGGTCCGACCTTGAAACGCCCCTAAGATGCAATTGGCCGGTTTCACTACGTGTCTTTTCTTAAAATGGTTTTCAGTTGAGTTCGTTCAAACATGTTGATAAAAATGTTTGTTTTCCATCAAGTGTGTTTAAAATCATTGACAGCAAGTCTGATGTCGCGCGACGGTTTTACATTGTCCCCGAAGAAGAGACTTGGTCACGCACGCGTCTTGATTGCATCACGGAGAACCTCCAGCGATGCTCCTGCGGAACCTCGGGACAGTGACCTTAAACCGGCGCCTCCTCTCTCACCATCTTTCTTCTCCTTCGTGCCGAGACTAAATTGATGTTCTCCCCAATGCAAAATGAGTGTTTTTGGCAAATCTATGAGAAATGATTCAAGCCCGGTTTTATTAAAAAGGATTTGAATATTCAAATGAACGCTTGACTGATCTTTTGTTTAAGCCCTCTCCCTGTCGCCAGTTATTAGCTCAAGAGGGTGAAAAGTTTCCGTTATTTTTGGTGAATTTCACATTGGATTTACACTGAGGTGGGGGGTGGGGGTGGGGGTGGGGGTTTTATTAAACCATTATTTACACGGACTCATTCCGATTTTAGTTCCCTACGGAAAAAGTTCCAGCTTGACATTTTTAAACAAACTTTTTTTTTTGTTTTTTATTGGGGGGGGGGGGGGGGGGCGTTGGTTCTTATTGGCTTTCATTATAGATTTGCAATGATGCTTCGGTTAAAATTTACAGTTTCTGTTTACCGAGACGTAATTGGCTATCTGGAGAGGTGCTTCGTGTGAGGCTGAACTTTTGGATGAAACAAGAAATTACTGCCTGACTGCTCCTGCCTAACTGTAGGTAGTTATTCTACAAATAGAAATCTCTGCCTCGTGATAATTACTGCCACACACTCTCGGAGCGATGCGATGTGAATGTGTGAAGCCATTGTAAGTGGGGATCAAAATAATGACATGTCGACCCATGAGAGGAAAGGATTAAAAATGAGATGGATTGTTTTTTTGCATGAAAAGCAGTTCAGTGATGTTGAACAAGTAGAATTCTGTGCAGTGATTCAAAAAAGGACAACTTGCCCTCTGTGTGAGGCGCGTTAAACAAACCAAGTAATAGTGGCAGACTTCCCATTAATTAAGCTTGAAGGATTCCGTTTCAATCCTCCATTTGTTGATGGGGAATTGCATACTTCACAGCCTCTGCCCCTTTGATGGTAGTTTTGGGACCAACAAATTGATTGATGGATAGCTATTTGCATGTTTCTTAAAATGCATCTTTTTCTCTCCCCATTTTATTGAATATAATGGAATGGAAGTAAGTGTGTGTAGGTGGGGCTGTGCAGGGAAAATGGGGGGGGGGGGGGGTCAGCTTGTTAAACAGAATTCATTTTCCACCAGATCATAATGCAATCATAGTGGGCCTGCTTTATTGTGCCAGTCAGCACACGCGCACGCACACACACACACACACACACACACACACACACACACACACACACACACACACACACACACACACACACACACACAAGTACGCATCTTACTCTGTTTAGGATTTGATTTTATTATTCCATCTCACTGTGTCCTATTCAAGCATGCACAGACGCCAGACATTCCTATTTATTTATTCTCTGACTTTTGTAATCAGCCTTATCAAGCATGTGCAACACTCTTATAGACTTCCTGCATGCGAATCAGTTTCAGACAAACTAGAAGCACCCGAGCATCCCGCTCGCTTTCCTCCGCCCTGTTCGCCCGTCAAAGTGACCTCCACCTTTTGGCCACCAACCCCTCTTCGAAGCTCATCCTCGAGTACCGGCGGATGTTTGCGCCGCGTTGGAAGAAAGGAGTTTCTTGAGGTGTTGTGTTCGATTGAGGTGACAGTGATTTTCGACCTTCAAAATCTTTTCAGTTCATCCTCGAGTCCCCGTGGACTTTTGTGGCTAATTGGGAGAAATTCCCTCAAGACGCTCCTGAAATATGGCGCTAACGAGAAAGTGACAGATACCGCACACTCACACTCACACACACACACACCCACACACACACACACACACACACACACACACACGTGAGATGATAGTGATGTTGCCGTTTGACCTCAGCCCACCATCAACACCAGTACCTTTTTCTCTTCATCCTCGAGTCCCAGTGGATGCCCTTGACAAATTCTGAGAAATTTTATCGAGGGGTTTTAGAGATTTGTGATGATGGTGACATTTGAAAAACCCCTTTTTCTCAGGTTGTTGTGAGTTTGAGGTTTTACTGACCCTGAACTTTGAGGACCACGTTTTTCCATCCCTTTGTTCCCGTGGACATTAACGGCAATCTTTTTTTAATTTTTTAAAATCCTTCATGGTTTTCCTCAGCGATCACATTCACGTCAAGCGATAATGACCTTTACCCTTGACCATCAGAATATTTCAGATCATTCCACAAATCCCAGTGGATGTGCGGTGGTGATTTGAATCCTCAAGGCAATCCTGAAATATCAGATTAACAAGAAACTGACTGGTGATGTTTGACCACCAGAAACTCTTCAGTTCTTCCTCCAGTCCCAGCAGATCTCTGAACCAAATTTCAAGCCGTTCCCTCAACAAGAGTGGGTTGAATGCATGAATGGGCCGGCGTATCTGCGCACCTGAAAACACAATACTGGTATGGTTCAGGCATAAAAGTCCCTCTGTCCCCAGCACAAAAGCTGCCCAGCTTAAAGGAAATTACTTTGATTTCCATGTTCATGACAATTTCATTATTGATGAGGCAAAGTGAATTGGTAGAGGTGGTGTCCAAAGGCCTACATTAAGTGCAATATTCAAATTGTCCTCCTCTCTCAGTATGAGCAGTGACCTTCGGGTGCCATGAAAGCCCGGCCTTATAACCAAGGCAGCTCGTTTGCCGAAGGCATATGAGATATAAGCATATGTATATTGATATATTGAGGTAGATCGTCCCTCTGCTATGAAATGAAGTGGGATATATATTTATATCGTGGTGTCCGGTGGACGCAGAGCCTGTGTCCGCTGATGAGAATGAGTATCTGGCTCCCCAGCACGTGGGTGCATTTACTCTCGCTAGTGTATGCAGGGGTTTCAATCTCCCTGCAAACCATTTGAATATAGGCCGCTGATTTATTACCTTATTTGGTCTGTCTTCTGTATGCAAATGCATTAGTGGGGGGCGGCTGGCAGTGGGGTTGAGGGTGGCGGTTCTGGTGGTGGCGGTAGTGATGGTGTGTGTGTGTGTGTGTGTGTGTGTGTGAGTGTGTGTGTGTGTGTGTGTGTGTGTGTGTGTGTGTGTGTTGGGGGGGGGGGGGCACACTTTGGTTGTATGCATAATGAGATTCCCAGGGTCATCCCTCCGGTGTGTCAGGGTCCCGTGCTGAAGCAAGTCTCCGGGGGATGTAGGAGACGATGGGTGGGTGGAGGGGAAGTTGCAGGGGAATGGGCCCCGCCAGGCAAAGTCCCCAGGTGCTGCCCCCCCCACCACCACACACACCCCCTACCCAAAAAAAAAAAAAAAAAAAAAAAAAATCCCCCGTCCCTTCACCTCCATCCTTCACGCCCCCCCCCTCCCAAACTCCTGGCAGCATATCCTCTCCTAACCCAACCTAGCTTGAGGTAAGCTTTTGGCTCCCTGGAAGTGCATTAGCCTTCATGACAATTTAAGCCCCCTCCCCACCCCTCACCAATTATGGATCTGATCCGTGTGTTTAATAATTGCCCTCTTTAGACGCATTCAATTGTGTCCAAATGGGAGTGGAATTGATTTTTTGTAGGATATTAGCCGATTACTTTAAGTGCCCCCCTAATTTGAATCGATTTGAATAATGGTTATTCATGTGATCTTTGCCTTTACTACTGTGCCGCGCGGCGACACACCCTCAAGGTGCAGCGCTGCCACTGTGGCACCGTTGGCATGCACGCCGTGTTTGATATTACACGCTCTTTCATAACTCGAGTAAGTGTAAAATGATTAATACATTAGAGGCAAAGAGGATACAAAGGAGATTGCAAGGGCATGGATTAATACAAAATCTTAAGAAACATCCTTTCAGCTGAAGATCAAAATCATTTTTATCATCAGTGAAGCCAGTCTGGAGAGCGCCCTTTTCCATATCAGCCTTTGATTGCTGGCTGTTAAACGGTAAATAAATATATAGTTTTCATTTGCTTGCTTATATGTGTGTGTGTGTGTGTGTGTGTGTGTTTTTTTTTTCTTATGTACACTTGATAAGAATGAGAATTTATGAAAAGACGGCCTGCTGTGATTCACTTTAGTTCAGCATATATGCAAAGTGCAAACCTGGGTGCTTTCATCCATAGCTGAGTGATTGCTGCCCAGGCCATCACATGTGTCTCAAAGAGAATGCAGACAGTGATTTAACCCCCAATAGATAGACAATAGGCCTGTCTGACACTTAAAATATTAAAGAGTGGAATATGCACCGCTACGTTGATCTTCACTATCAATATTTAACACCCTCTTATGCATGTATGCTGAGTTGTCCAATTTCATTAAGGCCATTTTTCATCCTGGAGGGCATTGGTCTTGGGCCCCAAGAAGCCCAGGGACAAACCAAATGGGGTTTGTGTTGACAGTGGGGGTGGAGGGTGGGGGGGTGGGATGGGGTGGGGTGGGGTGGGGGGTGGTCTGAGGTGTTAGATGCTGAATACAGGCAACAAACAAACAATAAAATCTATTGTTTTGTGAACGGGTAGCAGCAAAAAAAAAAAAAGAAGAAGAAGAAAAAAAAAAAGGGTTGGATTGAAAGCTACAGCGCCTTCTATGGTCACATGACCATCCCTTACCCTGAAGCCCTCCACAAACAAGTTCACACAATGTTCATTTAAGGGTTAATTCCCCTTCAAGTATTCACAAATAGCTGTCTGGTGCTCACAGAGGGTTTTCCTCCCCTCCGCTTTACCTCCACTACTGAATGAAGAAAGAGCCAGATATGTATAATGAGCTGGAGGCTAATGGCAACTGACAGCTAACAACCACAAAACTGCTCAAAAACATCTGTTTACAAAACCTCATGTGCATTATCTGGTATAATCACGTCTTCTTAATTCAGCTGTATGATCAGTAATTAACAAGGATTTTGACTGGAGCTGAAATAAACTGTCAGTTGAACTGCGTGTGCTAGCTGGTCACGCTTGGCGCTACCGTGAACAAGCACAGAACCAGAAGTGTTGTCATTTGTTTTTAGCTCAAATTAAAAATGCTTGTGGTTTGCGGTTGGGTATAGAAGAAGACGTGGATTATAGCTAGTGATCCACTTGAGAGTTTGAAAACAAACAGTTTTGCTGTTGTTAGCCATCAGTCACCATAAGCTTCCTGCTAAATACACGCGGCCAAGACTTTCTCTGATTCTGGGGTCGCAAAGACGTGATGCAGGGGGGAAAATGTCTGTCTGGAGGCACCTAAGGTTAAGTTGTAGAATTGCACAATCCGGTATTAGTGGAGGATCCATATTGCACATGCTAATGTTAGCTATTTCTGGTTAGCTCCCTGCTAACTTGAAAGTGGATCAATATTTTAACTGTGCAGCTCTTGTAGCCCCCAAATCTTATCACACCGAATAGATTTAATAGTGACGGCGATGAGTCGCATGGCGGGGTTTGTTGTGAGGCTCAGCATAATTCATCTGCTGTTTTTGTGAATAATGTGAATAAATCATTTAAGCGCACGGCTCTTACAAGTTTCCCCGGGATCACACCAAATGGCGCTCAGTGTAACTTATCTGCTGCTTTTCGCAGCATAAATAGTGACAACACAGTTGTCAGAATGGATTGTTCCACACAATAGCTTTAAAATGTTCTCCAAGTGATGTATGACCCAAAAAAAAAGAAAAAAAAAAACATTTTCATGTCGGTTGTGGGGTGCTGAAGTACATGTGTGTTTCAAATTTAGCAACACTTTGAACAAATCCACGTTTGGTTTTCATTTACCCAGAATTACATCTGAATGTCATTGTGTGGGTACATGTTCCCCTTTTTTGTCAGCATTGAGAAACGTACGAGAAAGGTGCAAGGAAGTATATGACCACAAATTGTGCATTCATCAGCTCGTATCTGTTCTGTGGGCGTCGCTTGGAGCATGTTGACTAAGACAACGTGGCATACACGGAGCTCTATTTGCTCCCTGTACACTTGGCTTGTGTTTATCACATTTCCTCCAACAATACATCTCGATTCCTAAAGGCACAGAATCTCAAATGTGACATTTTAACAACCCTTATTCCTTTCACGCTGCACCATTTCCTTTTTGCACTTTAGTGTCATTTTCATTCCAAACCTGAATTACCAATTTGTCTTTGTGGCATGGGCAATTTACATGCATCCGTTTCAGTTTTTTTTATGCAAAATGCACTAAAGTGTAGCATTTTTCCCATCACAAGGATATTTTCTCGGGTCTAATTTCATGGTTTTGATGGTGAGTGAGTCTGTCTCGGAGGAACTGTACCTCTTGTTCTCATAGCTCCTGGGTGACGTCTTGATGACAAGTGTCTTTAATATGCATGGAGAATGGCAGGTCCCACATTTTGTCCCTGCAGTTTTACATGTTGAGGGGAAATTGCCCGGCGTCAAGGCTGCGGTTACTATAGGAGACGAATGTCAGTTACTGTTCAGAAAGAGACCCTGGCCTTTTATGATTATTGCCTCTGTGTACCACCATTAAAAACAGAGTAGGGGGAATTGTCCGTGTGGCATTTTTTGGCTTTCTGCATGGTGGCGAGGTTCCAGCTGTGCAGACATTTTCTTCTTATGAAGGAGGGACAGAGATCCTATGCCAACACGCGGGGGCCGGTGTCCCACCACGCCACAGCCCGGCTTAAATGGAACTGGAGGGCTCGTCCACAAAAATCCGGTTTGACCACAAATGTTTCGAGCTGTAAAAAAAAAAAAAACAACCCTAAAAATGACAGGTTTTCTACACAGCTCCAACACCATCTCTTATGAAACAAATTACTGGGTTTTGCGGTGATTTGGGTGTTTAACTTCTGTGGAAGATGGTCCGTGACCAACTACTGCAGATTTAAATCTAAAGCACAGCCTTCATCTCCTCGCGCTAAATTTTTAATGCCATTTGATTATCAAGAAAATGTAGAAATATGTGATACATGTATTTACAGATGGGGTCTTGTTAAAGGGCCCATGGCAGTGTTTCCCTGAGTTAATTGTCCCTTTATCTCTAGATAAACGCCCAAGTGTATGTTAAATAAACCAGTATCAGGGTATTTTCACACCAAAATCCCTGTCTCTTCTCTTCCTGAAGGGACAATTCAAATGTTTGATGACTCATCCTGCACGAAGGGGTGTGTACCAGTCACGTGACGCGCTGCTCCCTTAAGAGATTTTTTTTTTTTTTTTTTTTTGTCATTGTGAACGAAGCGGCTGTAAAACGGTGAATGAATTCTTCTGAGGGCTACGCAACCCTGCAAAAATGACTCATTAATTGGATCCAGTTGGTCTGATATAATTGGGAAACTATGAATTATATTATTTAAACAAACTTATCAGCAGAGCGCTAACCAGGAGTCGCCAGTTCAGCCAGTGTAAGCCTCTGGCGTAGCTTCTCTCATGCGTGGAGAGTTCAGCACATTCATTTTAGCTAATACATCCATTCATACCTTCATTATCTTACCAGGAAACATGAGACAAATATGAGCTCCGACCAGAGCTTTAATACTTCATCAGTTACCTATCTGATCTCTGACCTGTGACCTGTGAGATGCAGCGCCAGTCATCGGCGCTAATCACATCATATTTGGTTTCATCCGTTTGACGTTGGTTTCAGTTTTGTTGTTCAAAGCTGTAGTTTACTTTTGTTGCGCTGTACTGTCGAAAGTACTGCTTGTGCTGCTAGATTACTACAGTTTTGAAGCGCCGCTGCAGCCGCTACAGGCCGTGCAGGTCTGCTCACACGTTATTTATGTGTTCTTCACCTCCGCCGGATTTTAATTCTTGCTGTTAAAATCCCCGCTGCCGTTTGTTCAGGGGTTATAGCTGCACTTCTGCGCTCTCATCGTCTCCAGAAGCTCCTGAACTAATCTGTTCTCCTGAAGTTAATCACGAGACGAGAGCGGTCAACTTACAAATACAGCAGCAGCTACTACAACTGTACTACCCCCTCCACCCCCACCCCCACAATCCAGAGCAACCTACATACAGTATTTGTATCTGGCTGCAAGGATGAAAAAAAAACAACAACTCATCGCGATAGTGTTTCAATTCCTGTGATCCGTTAATTATTTTTATACGTGTTCCCTTGTTAGAAGTGCAATGAAACCATCGCGTGTTCTGCAGACCTCACGCTGTGCATGGAATCTAGAGACCAGCGTCACTTTCAGAGTGTTTCAGATGAGATTGTTACTGCAGTGAAAATAAACACACTTTGCAGAACAAGCAAGTTGTGATGGAGAAAGTAGCATTAATTATGTTTAATAAATATTATTTTGGTAACTGGAAGATGGATTTGTAGGTGTGTGTGTGTGTGTGTGTGTGCGCACGCGTGTGTGTGTGTGTGTGTGCGCACGCGTGTGTGTGCGTGTGTGTGTGTTGGCATGATTGGAGCTAATAACCTTTAAAAATATCCACCTTGCTACTTTCAGTTGCAGCGCTGTGTTCTTGTTTAGAAAGATCTTGAATCGCAGCAGAATGAGACACATCACTCCGACAGCAGATCGAACATGACAGGTGATACCCAATTATTGAAAGCCACCCGCAGATCTGCTACTTAAGAGAGACGATCTTTATAAAGAATACTAAATGAAGTAACTTGTTTGGATTGTTGGGTGGTGAATGTTACTCAGATGTTGAGCGTCTGTTCATAAAATGGTAAGATCGTGTTTGTTTTGTTTTTTCCTATCCTCTTTTCCTGTTTCACGCCTTTTTCACCTCTTAGGTTTCCACCTCGTCTCATTTCTCACCTGAATGACACTCCGCAGTCCAACCCAACACACATGTATCACATCTCGCACACACACACACACACACACACACACACGCACCACCTACTCTTCTGTTATACGCACACATATTCACTTGCAACTTCTTCTTTTGCTCTCGCACTCTCTCTCTCTCTCTCTCTCTGTCACACACACACACACACACACACACACACACACACACCTCCGGTGGCCATATCCGCCACACTTCTTACCGGCGCTAATCAATCTTACAATACATTCATCATCAGCACCCCACCGCAGGCTCTGTCCTGCTGAGTGAAATCTCATTTAGACCTCTTTGGATGTTTCACTGCGGAAATACGCAATTACATCATGGACATGGAGGGATCGGACCTGGCAGGGAGCCGCCATCGACAATTAGACACCAAACAGACCAGGTGTGAACCACAGAAGAAGAAAATTAATTGATCCATTTATATCTATCTATCTATCTATCTATCTATCTGAGATTTCCTCACATCAGCAGCGTTTTGCTCCGACGTTTTACCTGGAGGCCTCTGACGCTCGCCCGCGTGGGTCATCCGTGGCCGTAACGCCGCCACGTCGGTCCATTTGTAAATTCCACCACAGGTCCGAGGCACCTGTTCTGTGCTAATCAGCATTTTCTCTTCGCCTTTATTTATGTATTTATTTTCTGCCTCCTGAGAGTTTTTAAGCCCGCGTTGGCAATTACAGTAATTGTAGATGAAAGTTTCCACAGAAATCAGAAGGCACACATTGCAACACAGCATGGAGACCCATTCGCCGTTCAGTCAGGACCGTTCTCATCCTCAACAAATCTGAAATAGGCAGCTTAACGGTTATCTCTGGCGGAATGGATCAGTTCACGGGGCGTCAGTGTCACGCCAGCAAATATGAACACATCAGACTGCAAGTTTAAACCTCTGACAGTCCAGATGAATGTTTAACAGCTTTACCTGACAGCAAAGACATGGCAGGAATATAGAAACTAGTGCTGGAACTCAAGTTCATCCTCATAATATCCTGTGAATAACCCTGAATACCGAAAGTCAGATGTTATTTTGGGGGAGGATAAAACAAACGTGTGTGGTTTTTGAATAAAGAAATGCATCAAAACTCTGCCAGTATTTCGTTGTTGTTGTTGTTTTTTTTTACTTTATTAATGACATTTCAGCTTTGATGATGTTTGCTGAGCCAGAAGTGTTTTTGTGAGGTTTTTTTTTTTTTTTTCTAAAACATTCTCAAATCTAAGAGTGGATTACGGAGCGTACCACTGAACAAAAAAGATGCGGGTTATAGTGGATGATGCGCTTGATGCGTTTTTGCAGTTGAGTTGCCGTTAGCTTCAAGCTAATATACGTAGCTGGCTCCGTCTGCTTTCTGGAGTCACAAAGAAGTGATGCAGAAGGGGAGTGCTGCAAATTCAAAGTCCACTTTTTGACTGGAGTATCGCATTTGAATTGAAGCTTTTTTCTGACAAGAATTTAGATAAATTAACTTTTTCTGCATTGTAGAATTTTACAGTTCTCAGGTGAGCAACATCCAACTGTTTTGGTCTTTCTTTCTTTTTTTTTCTTTTTTTTTCCTTTGTTCCCCATCATTTATTTTGGTGATTTTTTTTTCTCTCTCGCCAGAACAGGCTGCGGACAAAGTATGAGGGTGTGTATGTGGGAGGATTTTTGTCTTCCTTATGTTGTATATCCTCTTGTAAACAAACGACTCATGTCACTTTATCTCTTTTCCCCTCTCAATAAACCGCACTTTTATTTGAAAAATCTTGGGATAATTGGAACATAAGAGGTGGTGCAGAATATGACAGTTAGCACAGCTGGTAGGCAGCGAAATGAAACACACACTCATCCATTAACTGTCACTGCACTCAGTTCAAGAAATAATAATTGATAGCTGGATAGTAACTCTTAACATGACACGGTCCTTTTGCCTCTCAAAAATCGGAATACCTTTAAGCTGTGCATTAGGTGTGTGTCCTACTTATGCATGTGTGGGGATGACATCTACACAACGCAGGTGTGTGTGTGTGTGTGTGTGTTTGCGTGTGAGTGTGTCCATGTATGTGTGCATGCAAGTGAGTGCGAAGGGTTCACAGGCCCAGGCTTTGACATTCACGCTACACCACCTACGCGCTGGGGTCCCATCTTGGGTCATTTACATATCTTTGAAAGACAGATTGAAAAGAACGAGAAAGGAGGGACCAGAGGGGTGGAGGAGGAGGAGGAGGAGGGCGGAGGGTGAGAAAGGAAAGAAGGGGAAAAAAAGAGAGGAATGGAGTGACGGCGAGAGAGAAAAAGAGAGAAGCCAGAAGATTACATTCCCCCCATCTAGAAAATGAGGGGAAAAGGCAGGGTGTGTAGGGGCCTACTGGGAGGATCCTTATTCATATTTGTGTGTGAATTGTTTATCACGGTGACAGAAGCGTGCCAGGGCTGAGATAAAGGCAGCGCTCCATCACGGGGCTGTGACAGCGGGAGGACACGCCGCACACTCACCGCAGCAGCCCCAGAAATATTATTAATAGATGCTGACTTGATTTGCCACGATTGCAGCGTCTTGGCACCGCTTGATTGTGGCCTGTGAAGTTCCGTCCAAAGGGGAAGCTATTTTTCATGAAGTGACAGAAGTCTTCGCGATTTCTATCCCCCCCTCCCCTCACGCCCAACTACCCCTCCTTTCCTTACCCCCTCCCTCCCTTCCTTCCCTCCTGCCTTCCTCCCTTCAGTTGAGCAGTTGCATCTCTTTCCAAGGAGCTGATATGCAAGGCTGCTTATTATGAGAGCGTGTCAGATTTAGAGAGAAAAAGCCAGGCGGGGAGCGGGAGAAATAGTCGCTACTTTGATGGGATGGCCTGTGAGATGGCCTGTAGATGATATCTGTGTGTGTGTGTGTGTGTGTGTGTGTGTGTGTGTGTGTGTGTGTGTGTGTGTACGGGTGAGAGAGAGAAAGAGAGACAGTATGGATGCCAAGCAAGCATAAACTTCAGTACTTTCAAGCAATATCACATCTTTAAGAATATTGAAAAATTCGTTATCACATGTGCACATACATAAATTCATAAGTTCACACAAAAAACGGTAAACACTGAATCCTCTTTGTGTATGTACACACGTGTCAAAGCCAGTGATGATGTGCACATTAGAAGCCCCTTCCTGACAGCGAGCCCGGGATGAAGGCAGAGCAATTTACAGTGCAGCACAGGAAGCTGAAAAGCCTCCATATTGAAAACATGTGATATTTCTCCTTGAAGATGTCCACGCGAGGCGAGCTTGTGTTCACTTAGCCTCTCCAGTTCAGCCGCATACTTGGTGTGTACTTGTACAGCCATGAGAGGGCATTGCAGTCCCAGATGTGTGGAGAAAGTGTGAAGAAACTTGCTGTCAAAGTTCAGATGATACACACGTTGTCTTTGACGAATGGCTTTGCATCGCGGATTTGAATTTCAATCCAGGGCCACCAACAAGTTTCACAGGCCTGCCCCCCTCTGAGCGCCAAACAGCAAGGAAAAGATCAGTTGGGATATTTGACAATGAAATAGAGACTGAAACCTTTCGTTTTGAACAATGTCTTCTCAAACCGCAGACAAGCCGTGCCGAGTTGAAACCTGGCAAACACAGGGACATCTGTAGACCGCCGTCATAACGGCAGGGCCGCTCCACCGTCTATGACCTTGTTTGCCTGCAGACTTATCAAAACGACCATGAGATCAGTACATGGTGGAGTTTCTCAGGTCTGCACACACACACACACACACACACACACACACACACACACCTGCAACCGCAGTCTCTGTCCTCATTGGCGTGGAGACGGGAAGGAGCTGCGGTCTCACTCACACACACACGCACACACACACACACACACGCACGCACATGTATGCACACACATCCACTGCAGCGGGGTGCTTTGCTGGTGGGGCCCTAACCTCATACAGGATGTGCGCTTGTCTCCGTACAGCCCTTATCTTGGTGCGCTGCACTGCTACTGCAGCCCAGAGGCCACAGTGTGGGTGTGACACCTGCCAGGGAGGGAGGGGGGAGGGGGGAGGGGGGAGGGAGCGAGGGGGTGGGGGGGGTGGGTGGGTGTCAGAACAAACTAAGAGATGAAAACACTGAGATAATACTGTACCTCACCTTTTACTTTTAAGATACATTCAGGAGGTCTGAGGTCTCTTGCAGCATCAAGCATCCTCCTGCTACCAGTTTAGCTCATGGAGGTTCACACGACACCCCAGGGAAGGTCACACACACTCTTCATGCAACATCCTACGCAGGTCCAGCAAAGCTAGAGCTCAGTGCAGGAGAAGCCACCGCAGCCAGAACCCGGAGCTAAATACTGGGCTTCTTTCATTCAGAGAAGAATATCAGGATATTAGAGGAGAGTTGAGACAACACTGTGACTGAAGTCTGCTTAGGTCGCTGTTTTATTCCTGAATTTATTCATGGAAAGCAAAGTGGAGCTGTCAATCAGTCTATTGTAGCATCTGCTTGTTAAAAAAGGTGTCAGGCTGTCAGTCCCAAACACTGGCACGAGGATCAGAAACAGGAACAGTTTAGTTCACGTCAAAATCAGATATTTCTCATTGATTGTATATTATATTTACCACTTGAACATGCTGGCTCTGCAAGGACAGCTTCAGGTTTAGACATGAGCTACAGTCTGCAGATATGTAATTCAACCTTTTCACATCGTCTGACATGAAAAAAAGCAAACAAAAATTGCATTTGACTGAAATAACAGTACTTGTGTAATTGCTGTTTGAACTGCGATGCCTGTCAAAGTCCCATGTGTGACTCAGAACATCCTGATTCATCTCCAGAAACAAACCCTCAAAAGTCTTTATACGCCTTACGAAAGACACCTGAATCTGTTGCCTGATGAATCGCTGCAAATGTCCCCATGTCTCACTCGCGAATTATGTCTGTAAATGTCCCCACGTCTCGCTGAAAGCACCCACTTTCGTCACAAGATACAACCTGACGTCCCGCGTAGAAACGCAGGGTTTCATCTCCACAACAGCGACTACAAAAGTGAGATAAAACACACGGTTCTGTGACGGCCACCACGTCTCGTCTTGAGGCGATGCACTCAACACGGTATCCTGGATGTCCAGAGGGATCCTGGCTGAGGCCAAAGTCAGCGTGACCATGTTGCGGCCTTAAAGACACACACACCCACACACTCTCTCTCTCTCTCTCTCTCAACACATGCATTACTTTGGAAGCTACAGGAGATTCATTCGTCTCCTGACAAATAGTCAATGTTGAGTATCGGCTGACAAATTAATTCCAATCGTATTCAAATACAGTGGCGGTGGCGGCGGCGGCGGCGGCAGCAGCAGGTTATCTTTATTCAGAATTATGCGTTCTGCACTGAACGTTGTTTATTCAATCTGCACCCATGCTGCCGGCCGCCGTCTACTTTGGAGTGTTCTGTTTTTCAAGCAATCTATTTCTGATATTGCTCCATTTTCCTGAGACAGAGTGATATTTTCACACTGGCCTTGTAATATTACACCACCCTTAATGGGATCACGGTGCCCCGGCGCCACCCCCACCCCCACCCCCACCCCCCCCCGCCCTGCGATTTGAATAAATGCATTCAATTAAATCAAACCTGGAATACTGTAGCTTTTAATTGAAAGGGAATTATCCTCTATATGATTTCAGAAATGATCTCTGGGGAGGTAGTGGTGCTTTTCAACAACTCACCAATTAGACACTTGTCTCTTAAATGGAAACTACCTCCAAAGGAAATGCTTCGCATTAGGGCTTAATGATTGGGGCACTTACCAATTACGCTAGCGATGAATTTCTTTTCTCGTTAAAACAAGACATCATTTTATTTTCACTCATAAAAGCTGGCGTTGTGGATACCGTTGAAGTGCTGCAAGAACAAAATGCAGTTTATATTTGGTTATTTAACAACACGTTATTATTCTTTTATGAGGAATTTATGTAAGTGTGAGTTATGATTCATTCAAATGTGACGCCCCATTTTTACGTTTCTATATTTACACGTCTTTACGTGTATCTAGAAACAACATGTATTATTCATTTATTCTTCCTCCTTATATACCGCTGTTTTTTTTTTTATGGGATTGTGGATTTACTTTCTCGTTACGGTACATATACCTCGCTTTTTAAGTAACGCCTTTGTTTAAGTTTTCTGATCCCACTTTATTTAAAAATTTTTTTTACCCGCTTTTACAAAATGTTACAAAATGTTTTTCAATTTTTTTGTACCTTTTTAATATTTATTTTCTAGCAAGAATGTTTTCTGCTTATTTTGTTTCACCCCATATCAGCTGACTCACTCCCGCCATGCGGCGCTCCCTGAATCGTAAAATCGATTCCACAAAAAAAAAAAAAAAAAAAAAAAAATTTGTTCCACGACTAAAAACCACAGTTGGACAGATTTTTTTTAAAAAAATGGCACGTTAGCATTTGTAAAGACTTTCTGTTTCTCCAGTCTGCTGCTGTGTGTTGCACCCGTCTCTGGTCCTGTGGAGCTGCGAGTGCTGAGTAGAGCCATAATATTGACAAAAGAGGGCAGCAGGCTGCTGCTGGTTGCCCGGCCAGACCCTCTGTGATTGAGAGGGGAGCGTTTGGTCGGCGCGAGCGTGGGCCTGGTTTCTCTCAGTGACGAGGGCCCGCCTGTGTGCTCGCCTGTGTGCTCGCCTGCCTCCTTGGCTGCCTGTCTGTGTGAGTGACTGCGAGATTGGTTTACTTTATTCATCATCTCCCTCATCAATCTTTTACATGTGACTGGGTCAGCAAAGATGACAAAAGTGAATCGCTTATGTGGTCTAAGTTTCTGGCAACGACTCGGTGTGAGTAAACACTAAAGACTTGCTCTTCCCTTTCTTCTTCTTCTTCGCCCACTCCCACTTTCTCCCCCCCCCCCCTCATCATCATCATCATCACCATCATCACACTCCCACCGCTCACCCCTTCTCAGAGATATATGAAGGCAATGTGTGGATCTGGTTGGCTTTTGTGAACTAGGTGCCAGACCACATCTGAGGAGCAGTGCTGAGGGAGCAGATTGCTTGCTGACGTCTCCTCTCCTTCTTCTTCTTCTTCTTCTTTCTCCTCCTCTTTCTCCCGTTCTCTCCCGGTAAAGTGCGGGAGGTGACCAATGATTGATTTGTTGAACTCTCTTTTTTTAAAGTCTGTTCTAAAACTTTAGAGCCCCTCCACTTATCCAGCATATCCGCCGGCTGGCTACTGTTCCCCCGCCTGTGCGGGTCCGAGTGATGATGGCCGGCCACGGTTTGAACGGGAGATGGAGAAAGCTTGAAAAATGATACAACAACATGGAGGGATGAGCATGGAAAAAGAATCTCCACTTGGCCTTTTGAATTCAAACACATGTCAGATGTTGTAAAGACTTGTCAGAGTGGAAAGAGGGGAGAGAGAGGAAAAAAAACAGAGGGAGTGAAACGCTCACTGGTGAGCGAGTATTATTGGTGAAGCCTGAGCCAGAGACGTCTCACTGGGCCGTACGAAACCGTCGGCACTCCAAAGCACGTTGAGAGCCTCTCCAGTGCAAAGTCTAATAACGGAAATTCTGAACCGCCATCACACTTTTAACACAGAAACAGATTTCCTTCACCTTTTCTACCGAGTGACCCTGGTTTCGCTTTAGTATGTCAGCTCTTTTTTTTTTTCTGTTCAGGGTTCTGGAGGACGCGCTACATAGAGGTGATTCCGTTTCAGCGGCGTTTTGTCTGCATGCCGACACCACAAGCCTGAGATCTACCTGAAAAGACCTCCCGACGCCGTCCTCTCACTGATGAAATGTCCACTTTAGTCACTTGTGGTTGGTCTGAACGTGCGGGAGCTATAATATCAGCAGTAAACCAGTTGGTTATGGTGGCTAAAATGCGAAGATGTGACGTAAAGCTAACAAAAGTAGCAGGTATTATTTGAGAATCTTGGGAGTTTGGGGCTGTTACTTTTCTCTTTTTTTTTAATCATTTTAATGTTCGTACCATAACATTTGTGCATAACTCTAAAAATGTCCAGCAACACAAGAGAGGAGTGTACAGTTCTTAGTGGCAATATTTCAAGAGGACTGTGAGAACGCTGTGGTTACGGTCTGGTCAGGGTTAGCGAGAGAATGGTTTGGGTTAGAAACGAATACAATTGGCTGCAAATGTCCTGTATTCTTGCTGAAAGCACCTGGTTTAGCTGCCAGAGGGACAGCTGCAGAGTTTTATGAGTTGCTCTTGTTCGACGTTTTTAATGTGTTCTCGTTTTCAAGTATTTGTGCGTCTTCTGCGGCCCACCCGCCCAGCGACGACACCTGAAAACTACAGTGGCACATTCACACGTCCCGTCGTGCGAACCGTCTCTGGAAGGTTCAACTGTGTTCAGGAGTCGGTCGATGTCTCACTTTTGCACGAAAAAAATACCAGGATTTATCGGCAGGATGACCAAAGACGCTCCGTCATCTCGTTCTTTGCGCACCGTTATACGAGTACAATTGTGTACTAATTAAAGTGTTGCACAAAGAAGTATAAAGAAGTAGAGCGGCCTGATGGGAATCTAAAAATCCAAAAAACTGACATGATTAAAAATATCTTAACACAATCACATCATGAAGACTTTCTCAGGAGAACTTTGCCCCGTTAACAGCACCGTTGATCGCAGAGCCAAATATTAGTTGTTCAGTCCAAAATCTAAACTTTGCTCTGAGCAGTTTTACACTCGAGCAAAGCAGGACACCCTGAGCCCTGAGAACCTCAATACCAGAGAGGGGGAACGGCCCAGAACCCATTCTCCCAGTCAGAAAAGCCGCGGGGGAGTCAGAGGAGGGATCCTCTCACATGTCCCATCCTCTGTCAGCTGGACTTGAAGAACCGCATTATATAAGACAGAAAGATCTTTCTCACAGAGGTTTAGACAAATCAACCAAAAGTTAGGGGGAACAACAACTGCAAAGCTCTGATTCCAACTCTCCAGGAACATGTGACTCACCAAACAAAATGTTTAGCGAGAGACGTGATGTTCCCCTTTCCAATATGGCCTCCGACGCCCTTTCACTCACTTAGCACACACGTATAATACACACAGAACACGGCAGGATCGGCCGGCGCACATGAGACAGAGAGAGACGCTTTGAAAAATAAGCCCTCATTTGGGCAGAGTGGATTCAGATGGCTTGGCTGCAGCTCAAAGGCGAGCAGCTCTCTGGGTCAGCTTATTATTTCAATGGATGCAAGGCGCTGATGTTCTCAAGTGTGGTGCACTTCAATCAAGCGACCCGGCAGCTCGGCACATGGGTCAAGGCTGCGTCTACTGGGTGTAAAGACGACTGAGGCTCGCCCTGTCCTGGTTTCCAAAGGAGCCTCGCTCGAAACATCACCACTGTGAGAAGAACTGGGCTCTCGCTTAAAAAAAAAAAAAAAAAACGGCATCAAATTGAATTCGGCTGTGGCAAGGGAATCCCAGACCTGAGCGAGAAAAAAAAAAAAGAAAAGAAAAAGAAAAATTACTCAAAGATGCCAAGTTTTGCAGGGAGAGAAAAGACAGATGTCTAATTTCCGTCGGTGTGTGAGCGGCGGCGGGGCTGAGAGGTGTGGATTTGTGGGGCGACGACTTCTCTCCGTGTTTGCATTCTGTCAAAGTGTTTGTGTTTGTGCCGAAAAATATTTCTGACTCTTATTTTTGCTCAAACAGTGGAGAGCATAATTAACATAAGCAGACTCTCCAAACAAAAACAAACAATTAAACTCATGAGTCAGAAAAAAAAAAAAAAAAGAAAGTATGGAAGTAATCTTTGTTGTCTTTATCTCACTTTTTGGCCGGTCTCAAGTGATTCCTCGTCCATTGGTTTACTTATAGACAAACATGCTTTTGTTCATCGGGCCGAGGGCTGATTATTACCATATAGGATTGCTTTTTTAATGTTGCTGCAGCAGGTTACATAAAATAATTTACACTAAAATCACCTCATGCATGCGCAGTATTGAAATAAATACCTCCAACGGCTAAAACTAATAAACAATTAACACAACAGAGTGAAACACAATCACTGCTGAATGAGCGCCATCATGTGCGCTTGACCGAGCCCGAGCCTCTCTGACTGGTCACAGGCAGCCTTGCGAGAAGGTTAACTGGACTATATTTGTTGTTATTCCACCACGGGCATCTGTTCCATTGCTTACATTAGCAGTTATCGACTGCGCCAATATTAGTCATGGCCCCGGAGTTGTGTAATTCAGACTTACCAAAGCGTACCATCCACCACCATGGTCTGTTTCCCCCTCTAGCCATGCCCTGATAGGGTAATGTGGGGTGTAATGATAGCCAATTAGAAGGGATCACCAAGCAGGACATGCAAACACAGCCCGACACACCAGACCTGGCAGAGCCGAGGCCTGTTGTGGCTTCAGGCAGCTATCGCCTCGTTTTTCCTGGTGCCGATCTGTTATCGGCGTCCCTCCGTGGCGGACTGCATCTTAGCTAAACCCGAAAGTGAGTTCTTGTGAAACTTCACCTCACTCACACTCCGCAACGGCATCTTTGAGCGTGCAGGCCAGTGTCAAACCTGGACCACCCAGCCCGCCCGGGTGCTCTGTGCAGCCACTGAATGCTGAATCATGACAGCGCTGACGTGTGGATGAGAGCAGGATGTGTCGAGGGGAGACAACCTCCAGCGCTGCGTATCGCTAATTAGCCCTGATGAATTGAGCAGAGATGTGCCTGGTGGAAATTGAACAGTTGTTTTCCTGCTGTGAGTGTGTTGGATAGTAACAGAACAATGACCTGAACACCCCCCCCCCCCCACACACACACACACACACACACACACACAACATCAGTGTGCTTGTGCTTCATTGTTAAGGTCACTGACCTCACAGTGACCTCACTATTACCAGGCCGCCCTGCGTAAACAATAACGTTCTATCTTGAATACTTCCTGCAGAGGAAAAACACCTGCCTGACACCGCGACCTTGACTTTTCTACTCCAGATGTTTCTTTTCTGACCTTCCTTCGGTGGATGTTTGTGATGAAATGGTCAGAAAGTTTTCCTGAGATATCGTGTTCATGTGAGGGAGGTGACCTTGACCTTTGACCACCAAAATCCTGAAATCTTTTCAGCACATCCATCTGCCCCAGTGGACCCTTCATCTGAATCTGAAGAAAATCCATCGAGGTTTTTTTTTGAAGATATGACGGAAATACAAAGGAACTTTCAGCTTTTTTTTGTTTTGTTTTTTTTTACCTCACCCTTGAGTCCCGCTGGATGTTTATATTTGAGGACGTTTTCTTCAAGTGTCCCTGAGATATTGCATTCATTTGTGGCGACAGTTACCTTTAACCACTCAAAATTCATCCCCGTGTCCCGGTGGAGGTTTGTGCCAAATTGTGAGAGAATAAACTACCCTTAAAGAAGCTCCTGAAATATGGCGTGAAGGGATGGACAGTAACCTCAGCCTCGGTATCTCGACCACCAAAATATTTTGATTTGATCCTGAAGTCCCAGTGGATGTTTTGTAACAAATATGGAGACATTCCCTGAAGACACCCCTGAGATATCATGAATGCAATCACTGGTCGGACAGATGAATGAAAACACATTTTTGACACTGTTTTCGTACGTTCTGCTCCGTTGTTTCGATGCACTGTGATGAGGAGACATTCACTTTGTTTGCCAAAAAGCCCAAACACCCTGAGCCCTCACGTCCACAGCTGATTAACTTTGGTGTAGGACTTTCATGACTTGACAAAATTGCATGACAGTTGCTTAAATCTATGAATTTGAACTGCTGACATGTTTCAGAAGTACAATAACAAAAGCTGAAATGTTCTAATGAGGTCCTGATGGCACTCGTCTCTGTACGTAAACACAACCGAGTCTCTCCCCAAAAAACTGTAAACCACACATACCAGGATGTTAATTTGTGATGTTTATGACAGATATGATCTGCTGTCACTGCGCTGAATATGTGACTGGCATTTTTTAAACCGCTCATAAATAGGTTTTAAATCTGCGACGTGTTAACGGCAGCTGTAGTTCCAGCAGAAACACAGGAAAATCACCCTGAGAACTGTCAGCCCAGTGTTGACACGTCATCTGCACAGAATACACAAGTGGTGTCATAATTGCCTCCCGACTTTTTTGTAGCTGTGGGATTAACTCGTTCATGCGCACAATTTGTATTGTGAAGCGACCACTGCCAATAAAAACATGTGAATTTAGTTTCAGGGTGGATTTGCGCTGTTAATACTTCAAGTCTGTATCACATTTATTGTAGCAGAAGATGGAGGAGATACAGAAATACATAAGATGTTTTACAGCCGGTTTTAGCAGCAGTAAAATGCCTCACTTCATATACAGTAGTACCACTCTGAGCCTGTTGGGTAACACATGGCATCTTGCTATAGTATGGAGAGCAGAGAGAGGACAACCGCAGTGTGTCGGGTGTTCCTCATTACACAAGATAACATTTGGTTTACATGTGGATTCACCTCCAAATAAATAAGTCAAGCTGGTAAAATAAAGTCTCCTGTAAGGCGTAAGACTGAAGAAAAGAGGTGCTTCACGGGGGCGCCCTGTCTTATCTGATGTATATTTTATATCTTTTTTGTTTATTTTGTACTTGCGTACCTGACCTGTATTGTGTTTGTTACTTGTGCTTTTATTTTCCTCTCCTTTCCCTGTGTTTTACCTGCCGACGGACCCACAGATGGAAACGATCATCCTCGCTAAGCCTCCATCTTTACGTCTTGTTTTACAGTGGTGTTCATTAATGAGCTCTGGCCGGTCAAGTAAACTCTTAATTAATTAATTTAGAAAAGAGAAGGAAAGAGTCATTGTTTGCTTGTTTGTTTGTTTTTTTTATTCTGAGAGTTTCGGCACAGATTTTGACCAAATTTATGCTCATTAATTTAAAAGGAGGAAACGTGAATTAACTGAAACTGCACCAGCACGTTGAAATTGTTACCATCTGGAACATGTTCTTTTGGCGAAGTCAGTATCCTTCGCGCTGCGGTGGAAGACATGTTGACCTGTCATAAAACAAAACTTCAAGGATGGACTCCCGATAAACTCCAGGATGAAATGTAAAATCCTGCTCTTCAGCTTGGAAGCCATCGATGGTCAGGCAACATTGTACCCTAAAGAGCGTCTCAGGAAGCAGCCTCAGCGGTCAGATCCTCCCCTGGGAACCACCTCCCACTGCAGGTCCAGGATGCAGACACCTTCTGTACGTTTGGGCTCGAAGCTTCCGTTTCGGCGGGCTTGTGTGGTTGTGAGCTCGAGTCCCGGGCCACTTGGCGGTCCACATTCCGCACGTGTGCAGTGATGGGTGTTTACAGGGCAGCGTAGTGTTGGTGACTTGCTCAGCACGCAACGTTCCACATTCTCTGAGGACGGACAGCGTGACACGCGGCGTTATTGCGGTTTACAGAGCAACAGAGTGCTGCAGGGATGAGGGGGTTTTTGTAAGTCAACCTGGAACTTCGGACAAAAATCATTTATATGAAATAAAAAAAAAAAAATTTCATGATTTTTGAAACGCAAATGCGATCGTTGGAAGTAAAAAGATCATGTTGCACGAAAAACAAACTACTCGCATGATGTCATTCCAAACTCCGTTTTTCGGTGTGATGATTCCACCTGTTAGCGACCTCCATTCTTCAGATGCATAAAAGCTTCGCAATGCTCAATTGGGCTGTTTACTGGTGTATTTTAAGCCACAGAGCAAAAGGTCGAGATGTCTCAAGCTCGTGTTCGTATCAGATCTGGTTTTAGGGCATTAAAGTGTGGACCCACTGAGGGAACCAGACGTGCAGCCATGCTGAGTTAGAGCCAGGTTCAAGGACTCTTTCCTGCACTGCCCTTCTAAGTTCTCGAGGTTTGCAATCCCAAACATTAGCTCACTAGGCCAGCTGGTAGCTACTGCTGCTAAAATTAAATCAATGATCATTTCAGGCAGCTATGTGGACGTCTGTAAAGGCCTAGTTTTGTCCACGCTGGCTCGTGAAGGACCCATTGTTTCAAACATGGCTACTGCCTCCACTTTCGTTTTCCATCAAAAGTTGGTGCATTGTGAGAAATCCGGCTGAGGGGCTCGTGGAGCGGTCAGTTACAATTAATGATGACACCAGCCAAACCACCGGGGAACAGATCTATTGTTACGGCTGACATTTGGCCCCTCAAACAAAAATCCTCTTCAAATCATCGTGCTGCAGGCTTCGTATTTCCCCTCCCGTGAACTCTGATGCTGCAGACAAATCCCTCCCTCAAAAAACAGCTTTCATTGAAACTCAGCAGAAACATATGCACGCATAAACCATTCCAACGACTCGCTGATACACACACAACTCCCTTTTTGCCTTTTGTGTTCCGTTTTTTGGGTGACAGAGTGGAGCAGGCGACCGCCACCCTCTGGTTTCAACTTCTGTGACCCTTCCAGCAGCAGAAGTAGGCACATAAAGCCGAGTGAGGCCTTTGGAAATATCTGCGGTCAGCTGCATGGGGAGGAGGGAGAGAGGGAAAGAAACTTGCTTTTAATAAACAAGATAATGGCTGCCATACGCCCCTTCTCACACCACCCCTGCCTGCAATCTCTCCCTCCCTCCCTCTCTCACTCCCTCCCCTTTCTTTCTACGCCTCACCCACTCGATCTCACTTTTTCTATAAAAATTACATTCATTGTTTAAGAATGAGTTGAAAGATGGTGAGAGTGTGAGAGAAAGAAAGGAAGGTTAAGGGGAGAAGAAAATGGTTGGAGGGGGGGGGGGGGCTGATCTCCAAACCAACAATTAACTGGCGTCAGGATGTTTATGGGCAGAGTTGGTTTAAGTGAGTGGTCCTCAGTCAGTTTAGCTGAGGCCTTAAACTCTCTTTAATAGCCAAATAGGGGGGAAAGGGATTTAGAAGTTTCTTTTACATCAAAATCAAAGAGTTTTTTGCTCTCTAGTTAAATTGTTTTTATCAGTATTTGTGATGCTCCTGCAGGTCCTTGCAAGCGCTTAGTTAGAAGAACACCACAATAGGAACAAACGCCTGACAATGCCTCCGCATCCGCCAATAAGCTTGACACTAGTGGGAGTGCGTTCCAAGAATCACACAGAGGTGAGGAGAGGCTGAGCGGTTGACATGTTACACATAAAAATTCCACGATGTGAACTGAACCGGAAAAAATGCATGCAGAGACACATGAACAGAGAAAGTTGTGATGCTGCATGTGCGTGTTTTCATCTCTTGTTGGGATTCGTACCTTTGCCAAAGGGATGGCACGGCCCCCGAAAGCTGTAGACAGACAGTTTATATGCAAGAGACCCAGCTGCAGTTTTACAAGGAGGGCCAGCTCTTACTGTAGAGTGCAACTGCGTGCGTGTGTTTGCCAAATATATGCCGAAGATAATGTGGATCGCATGAGGTGCAACAAACCCTTCTCTAGCAGTGCCCTGATGCTTATTGGTAAAGGATTTCACAGTGTTTGCAGTGATATACAAGCAAAAAGGGCTGTTTTCCTTCTCCGTTGGTGAAAAACACCATAATTTGAATATAACTGTCGTATATAACGAGCAGCAAGATGGCGGCCATTACTCTGCCGACCAAACCAGGCGTTTTATACATACAACTTAATATTTGCAGCTGAATTTCTGGCAAGAAAACTGTTTTGTTTTTTTTGTTAGCGAGAAGTCATTACATCAGCTGTGGTCCCGATGACACATACGGCTCTTTTATCGCGAGATGTCTAGGTGCTTACAGCCGCTGTTCTGGCGGTGAAACCAGAAGTCACGGTATTTACAGCAGTATTTCAGGGGATGGTACCTGGGTGGGGCGGCACGGTGGTGCAGTGGTCAGCACTGTGGCCTCACAGCAAGAAGGTTCCGGGTTGGAGCCCCGGCTGGAGCACGGGGTCTTTCTGTGTGAGTCTCCATGTTCTCCCTGTTCCTGCTGGGTTCTCTCTGGTACTGCAGCTTCCTCCACAGTCCAAAGACATCAAGAGGGGACCAGGTTAATCCAGACTCTAAATTGACCGTAGGCGTGGCTGGGAGAGCCAATGGTTGTCTGTCTCTATGTGTTGGCCCTGCCATGGACTGGTGAGAGGTTGCGACATTTGCAGCCGTGCTTCCTGTGGCACTTTTTTTTTTTCACATGACGTGGGGGCATTTTCGGTCTTCGTTCTGGTGACAAACGTAATGGGAGCGGTTGTGTCTCTGGGTGTTTTTAGCTGAAGATACTGAGAACTGTGTCTGGGTTTGTGGCGGAAGAAAAAAGCTTGTGTGTGTTTTAGCGACAGCCCGGCATATTTTCAGCCACTGTTTTATTTTCTGAGGGCAAAAGTAAAATCCACCGTTTGGCTGGAGGTTCTCACAGCAGGGGTCCGTGCAGGTGTTTTCTGAAGGGTTCGACCACAATCTTCACCAGCTTGGAGCGTCTGACCGAGGCGGACGTTCAAGCAAGGGGGCCTAAAATGACTCTTAAACTACTGGGACAGTTTGTGGTGGCTACGGACGCATCGGCTGCTGGTGGTCACAGGACCACGCACAGGTGAAGCTGCGCAAGATTTCAAAGGGTATCTAAAGGTTTCACCTCATACACTGTTAGAAACTGGCCAGTGTCAGGGTGCCATCAGTATCCAAAGGCGGGACAGAGAATTATTTTTCAGGGGGAGCAGTTGATGCAAATCACCTGGTGCCGCCTGTGTTGCTGTAGTAGCATTCCAACAAACGCATGCCCTCACAGCCTCGGCTGTCAATTGCGTTCAGTTCCCTCTTGCTGTTGATGTTTTAGCTAATTAAAACATTTCAGAACAATTAGTTTTATGTGATCTGCAGGAGATCAGATAAACTGTCTTTATCTTTTAAAGACTTGCGGTTTTTCAGAAATTAGAGGAACTGAGCAGCCGGAGCACACGATGATCGGTTGTGTTTCCATCACGTTCTCCACCGCTGCCACATGCACCATAGTCCTGCCCCGACGTTACTCGCCGAGAGGTCCGTTTACCTTTTCAGAGGCTCGGTGATAAAAATTGGAAGTGCTGACTGGTGAGTAAATGTGTGGAGGATCAGAGCCTTTGATCGTGTCTGACTCAGAGCCCACGATTCTGTATGAACATGTAATTTACATCCAAGGCAACAAAGTGGTTTCACCACTGAGTCATAGCTGTGAAACCATCGCTAACTGGTTGATGTGGATCCCAGAGAACAAGGCTCCATTCTGGCCATCGTCCTGCTGCACTCTTTTTTTTTTTTTTTTAAGCTTTTCTTTTATTTATTTCTTGTTTTTGTTTTCTTTTGCCCCCCCCCCCTTCATTTCCATTGTCTCTCATTTTCTCTCTTGTCTGCCGGTGCTGTTAAGCCCTCCGAGACCGCCGCTGTGGTGTTGCGCCAAGTATTTTTGGCTCAACACTGCTTACATGCAAAATGCAAATTGTGGTGAAATCCGTTGCTCCGCTATCTAATTTACAGCTAAAACCACATTTTATAGTGATATCTTTTCTGTCACCCTCGCTCCTTTCAGATAGATTTCCACTGACACATTCGTTATAGTGCCTCATATTTCTGGCGAGAGAACATCTGTTTTATTCAATTATATCACTTGACTTGAAATTGACATTTGGTAATGGATGCCATGCAGATATTAGAATCTACCTGATGTGCGGCGCTGCGTTTTTTTTTTTATGCGTCTTTTCTACACAATGGCTGCACGCTGGATGGGCACATGTCATAGCAGGTATATCGCCTCTCATTTCAACATAGATGTATTGTTTTCAGCCAGCATGGAGGCTGGGAATTCCCCCTCTGTTTATGCAGTATTAGTGCAGCCCCTTGGCCAGACACTTGGCCGGCCCTCTCCCGTCTGGCACGACTTAAAGCAGGGCTTGCCAGGACACGCTGGAGAGCCAGGCTGTAGCTGCTTCACTCGCAGGAATGTGTCAGTCATCCTTGCCAGTCCAGCGCGGCTGATAATTCAAAATGACAATATAATGAAAGCAGAGAGGTAGAGAGCGGCGTGATGTGCTACTCTCACCCGCTCTGTCTATCGCTGGAGTGGGCTCAGAGAGGAGGGGAGGCGCAGGGCGCCAAGTAAAACCTACATAAAAGATGGTTTGTGAATGGGGATAAGTGTGAGTAGCCATGCCAAATTGTTTGTTGATCTCTTTTGGACTTTTAGCATTTCTGGCCTTTCTTTGCTCAGACTGTCATGATGTTTTGATCCTATTTTTCCAAAATGGATGCCCAGAAAATTACATCACACTCGCCAAAAAAAAAAAGAAAAAAAAGAAAGGGTGACGGTGGAGATTTGGCGTCCTTTGGGAGAGCAACTTTTTTCCTGATTAATATATTTTCACCACATGAAAAATTAATCAAGATAGATGGTTTAACACAGGGGTGCATGCAGTGGGGGATTAGCATACTCAAGCCTCCTTCAGCTTGCCCCATTATTTCATCATAGAAATTCCACCTTGTGGCTTCTGTCAACCAGAGAATACCTCTGATGAAGGTGTCCCAGTCTATCTCATCCTAGCTCTTGCCAGACAGATGTTGGCATTTGAGTCAGAACCCTTAAGGGAGAGCCATGTTCCTCTGGGGTGAATAGGAAAGCAAATTATATTGACAAACATGCATGAGATTCATCCGCCGTCAGACAACCTTTTCAGCAGAGGAAACTTTTGAGTGAGTCAGACAGGAAATGAATATTCTCTTTTCTTCCTGGTGTGACTGACGGCGAAGTAGTCAAATTTAAAAACAGATCACTTTCTCAGCCAACAAAGAGATTCAACTAAAAAACACCTCAAGTGAGATAAGAACAATCGCAACCCTCTCGCCCTGCATCACATTTCAGCGTCCCAGTGAGGGTGTTGAGTCTAATCTGTGGATAAGTGTGGCGATACTCCTTCTTCTCTCCCTGATGCCTCCCACGGGATGTCCTGGCTTGGCCGTCAGCTCAGGATTAATTAGAACCTCCTGCGTCCCTACAGACATATTAGAGAGCTCAGCGCCGGTCAAACACCAACCGTATTAGCAACCCGTTAGCGCAACAGAGGCTAATACCTTGCACTTGAACACGTCACCAGGTACCATAATTAATAGCTACCTCTCAAGCATCAGCAGTTATTACAGCACATCTGACCTACATGTGTTTTATACCTGCTGGCAGTTTTTTACTGGAATATTGCTTGCAAGCGTGTGCTTCTTAGGGTGTGTTTTTGCTGCAGTCGAAGGATTACATGGAGGGGGGGGGGGCAGCTAAGTTAATGCTTCATCAACATAAGTGAAGCTTAATTAAGCATTAGTTAACAGTGAACTGATGTTTCAAGAAATCCATCGATTGATGCAAAACACTGGGGGACAGTAAAGTGGGAAACGTGAGAGTGTTCATGAATTCTTAATTATGTTTCAGTAACGTTTATTTAGCACCTCTAAATATAAAACTAAGCATTAATTAACTAATTTATTGTAAAGGGTTATGTGTTTCTTTTTATATTGATCAAAATAGATTTATTTTTTGAAATTTTACAATGAAAAATATATATATATATTTTTTTACAAAGCATTAAGCTTTATTACGCACTGAAGTAAATTATAATAAACACACACACAAACAGAAACCGACTGAAAAACAGGTCAAAAACAGTTATACATGTAAACTAATAAATAATTGATGTTTAATGTGAGGGCTCCTTTTTTTTTTTTAAGATAAAAGCAGACAAAAATGTCAAAATTGCATATCTGCAAATGAGCCAGAATAAACCAGCAGGGAGAGGGATTTAAGATGCAGCTTTTTTGTACTTTTTTTTCCTTCTTTCTTCCTTTCTCCCAGCATCCCTCTGCACATACACACAATAACACTACATATGTGTTCTGGTGTGATCGTCACCCGTCCCCTGAATAAAGATGGTGCTGAGGATCAGGGCGCCCTGGATTGTGTGGCGTTTGGTGAAATGTCAGCACAGAGCGGAGCTGAGGCAGATACGGTTTGATCTGTGTGATCACTCAGTCATAGTGAAGGTTATAGAAAAGAGATTTACAAGAATTGTTTTTTTTTTTTTTTTGTATGCACTTGGACGTGGCGGTGTACAGGCACCCAGACACATGCGGATCATAGCATATCCAGCCTGTTCAAGTAGGGGGCCCGGATGGATGGAGAGACCTCCTACACGGGTCAGAGGAGCTGACCGGTGCCTCTTGGAGGAGTCCATCAGAATACTCAAGGATATGGAGAAGGGATTGAAGGATTTCCTTCAAAATTAATGTCCAAAATGTCACAGAAAAGCCACAATATCATTCAGAACATTCCAGGCCCGGTTAGGACTGCAGAGTGATATCCAGGGCGGGACAAAGACCTGAACCGTATAATGAATGAACTGGAGGTTCCTGCCTCCTCTCCCTCTGGACTCTGGGTTCTCTTGGCGCGAGCGCGGCCCCGACCGCCAAGAGGATTTCTGTCTGGAAAAGCAAAGAAACAAACAGCCCTCCGCAGGGTCCAGTTCAAACAACGAGGCTATCATCTTGAAAGTTACTGGAGCTGATTTGTTGTCAAGGCTGAAGTGATTATTTCCCTGATTACTCCCAGCAGAGGAATCCATGTTTATCCACCTCAGAAGAAACATCAATTTGTTTTCTGATCACCTCCTCTATAAATTAAACTCCGCTCGAATGATGGGCACGAGAACATCTCTTGTGAGAGTGTGTAAGCTTCTTATATCAAAATTGTTTGTTTGTCCCCCAGTCACAAATCATTAAGTATTTTGCTCTAGTTTTTTAGCTCAGTGGGTTGTATGGAAATGCGCGACAAGCCGCCATCCCTCCTGTGTGCGGATTATGAGCCTGTGTTTGCGAGGGCCTGACTCTAATGGGCTAGTAATTACAGTTTGTTTATGAGTTTATCGATGCATACCACCACCATGCCTGCATGGGCGATGGCAGATAAGGATCACACATTTATTTTCATTCTTCCCCTTTAAAGAGCTCACATTGTGAACTCCCACTGTGATCATATTACAAAGCCCAATACTTTTGATCTATGCCGGTATGGGTCCGGGGCATGAATCTATCTTGACTTAGCAACCTTGAGATACAGACGCTATACCGTTTCCCACTTTGAAGTGGAGTCAAGAGCTGCGAAAAACTATACACAAAAATAGCTCATTATAGAAAAAGCCCGTGTTGTCCAATTTACACCTCCATCGTGTCTCGACAGCAATACTTTGCTCACTTAGCAAGGTCAGGACCTACACACTCTCTCCTCCTGTGTTTACATCTCTCAGAGTTTCGGGACAAGTCTCAGAGCATGGTGCCGGATGGTGGTTCACGGCCCACGATGTCTCAGGGCTCTGAGGGTATTTTCCACGGTGTGCTGTCAGCAAGGCAACAACAGCAGGCGGTCTCAGATCCTCCCCTCGTTCCCGGGCTCCTGACGACCTGCGCGGCATATGCTCTGGGAACTCTTGACGCAGACTCCCTCGCCTCCATTTGTGTTTGTGCGGTCAAATTTAATCAAGATGGCATCTGTTGGTGTTTAATGTGAGTAATTGTCCTGTACAGTATGCATGTGTGTGTGTGTGTGTGTGTGTGTGTGTGTGTGTATGTGTGTGACAAAGTTGATAAACACGCATTTAGGGAAATGTTATTACTTTCTATGTGCACACACACAGATGCATATTTTTGCCTCACCTGTAATCGAACCAGGCCAGTTTTTTTTTTATTTTTTATATTTTCGTCTGCAACTATGTCTTCCTGCTATGTGATGGTGCGTGGCGCTGTGTCAAATCATGTGCTGGAGTAATAACTGTCTCGTATGAATGTACCTGCAACTGGCTGGCTGTGGAAATGAATATCCTCCTTGACAACAAATAGAACTCTAATCTAATCTACCCCGCATCTTCCCAGAGTGTGTGAAGACGCATGGACACACAGCATATGTGTGTGGTCGTATAATATTCCTGCAAATGTGAGAGCAAAAGACAGTACACATGACTTCGATTGTGAGTGCGTACAGTGTGTGTGTTTGTATTAAGAGCCCATTGTTGACTTCAAAAGGATTCTCTTGAGGTTTTAATTACGCTACTGCTTAACTTGGCACCAGAGACAGAGAGTGATTCTGGCTGAAGCCTATAAATCTCCCAGCGCAGACACATCCACGCCCTCCAAAGCCCTCAACTCCCCTGGACCTCCCAGACACATTAAGGAGGAGCTCTCAGGTTGGCCCAAACCACAGTCACCTCGCGCACAAACACGTACACACATGGACACCAGCAAACCGCTGAGCACACATGCACAAACAGCTGCCTGAGCTGACACAAGCTGATTTGCCCACAAACACATTTGCGTGCACAAACATCCATTCAGATATCTGTGAAACTCCATCCTGCAGGGGTGCGCCATTGCATGCGAAATCAGACCTTAATCGATCCTGGGCTGGACGAATTTGGGCATTGACTCCAGGTGAAAATGTTCCAGTACGAGAAAAAAAAAACTTCACACACTCAGACCAAAGGAAAGAGCTGGCTTAGGAGTGTGTAGGGGGGATCAAAACTGTATAGAGGGAGAGAAAGCCAAGTAAATTTGACTAACTGAACTGACACGTGTTTGGTTTGAGATGCATTTTAACAACACCCCGAGGTGGCCATAGACAGAAAATAGAACTCTTTGAGGCCCCAGGGTAGAGCTCCCTTCCTCGAGGGGCGACCCCCAAGAATCAAAGAATCGATGATTTGCTCAGATGAGCCTGACTCCACTGCTGATCTCACAGCCGAAGCGTCGCTCTCAAGCATCTCAAGAGTGGATTTTAAGCAGGTTAGTGCGCGTAACTGGCATGGGGCGGGGCTAGAGGGCACTGAGCGCTGATCCGTCTGATTACAACATCAAATCGAATGTATCGCCGCTGCTCGTTATTGTTCCACAGGTGTCAGAAGAGAAGACCGCGTGCACGCCAGTCAGGGGCTAGCTTAGCTTTGGCTCCAGTGCAGTAGCTAGTCTGCAAGGGTGGACTGCTGCAGGGTTGAGGAGCAGGAGGAAGACGGTGGAGAGGAAGGAGGATGAGCGAAGTGCAAGAACTCACTTGAGGCCAAAGATAATCTGAGACAGGAGTCACTGGAGTTACCAACAAAGATGGTTGGAGTACCAGTGTTACTTTTACTGAGTCTGATGAAGTAAAATCACTAAACTGTGCGAACAAGTTCAATCTTGTTGCCTCAAAGTTACTAAATAGTGGGATTTCTCTCTCTCTCTCTCCCTATGGCTCCACATAGTTCAGCCAGATCTTGAAGTCTTACAGACAATAAGAAGGATTTTTTTTACTTCTCTGAACTTTACGTTTGTGAAAGCAGCTGCAACGGAACAGCTGCTGTAGTTCAATTCCAAGACTTTTTACATTTTCTGTCAGTTACCAAACACATCATTAGACAAAACCAACTTCCAGACTGCGGAAGGCCGATCAGGACTTGCATATGGCCTTGTTTGTCGATAATGGAGACCAACCCGGAGAAATCTGTGACATGACTAAGACCTCTTAATGCCGCATTACGTGGTGGTGGCACGACATGTGTTAGAATTACACGCCAGCACCACGGGAGCCATGCCAAAGGAAAGTCAGTTGGTGCACACACACAGACCCTTCTTGTGGTGGCGACCATACAAAACCTCTGGTTAAACAACGTAATGCATCGGGTGGTGAGTCATGTTCGGTAATTTAGAAAACTTTATCTAATCCTTACACACTGACAACAGTTGCTTGAAATAAAATTCACTGTGGGAAAATAATGTTTTGTGACATGTCAATACTTTTAAGGTCTACTTATCTAGAGTTTTGTTCTGCTTAGGGTGCTCAAGTTGTCCAGGCCTAAATGAAAATGTGGCCTTTATTTTTATTTCTTTATTTCTTTATTTCTTATTCAGATAGAATTGCCTCAACAAAGACGTGTAAAGCTTAAAGAGCAATAAGTCAACAAAAAATAAAATCCTCCGAGTTTCATTCTTCCCGTTTAAGGACTTTGATAGAACCTCTTTGTGCTTTGTGTTTCTCAATGAATTTGTGCTGTGTCTCGTCTCTGTGTTGATGTCATAGGTGACAACACTAACCGCCACCCATCATGCTGTTAAACTACAATTTTCATTGCCATTGTTTCCGTGATGCCTCCGTGTAATTTTAACACCACCACCACATAATGAGGTGTTAAGAGGTCGTGGTCATTTCACATAGTTTCTGTCAGGATCAGCCTGTGCACACACACATATACATGGCTAAGTATAAACAAATGGTTGTCTGATTCCTATTTTAAATTAATCCAAGCGTGAGTCACTTTTAATCTGAAGACTGATGGCCTTTAAACACACTGTACACTTCTGCCTACATGCTGTTTTTAAACCCGAAGCCGTTTGCTGCCGTTATTATCAGAGCGTAGGCCTGTATCCAAACACTGGTAGCTGTAGTGAGCGCGGCATGGGGGACAGTGATGGACTTTATTTCACTGTTTTAAATCTTAGTATTCAGTCTGTTCATAAAACCAACTGAATGATGCTGGAGTGCCGCTGGAACACAGTTTTTGTGGTAGCGACGATAAAAGGTTAGCAGAGGTGAAAGGAGTTTGTTGTTGAGCTGAGCCCCGACCGCTAACGCTATATTAGCAGCAGCGCTGTGGGCCGAAAACGATTAAAATCCCCAGTTTTGCGTCTACATGCGTGCCGATCAGAGCCGGGGCCAATAAATACCAGTCTGCTGTGGGGTCATCTGACCCGGGGGTGAAGGCCGGGTCTCTCCGCTGACAAAAAGCAATGTTAGGTGGGTGTTTTGGGTGGTGGTCTGGGGGCTCTAGCAGTGTCCCTCCTGAGGCCTGAGCCAGCAAGGCCACATCCCTAATTAGCTCCTTTAACTGAGTGATACAAACTCAACGATCTAGTGCGTGACAATGTGAGGGGGAGTTCTCCTCTTCATTATGAAATGACTTCCTTGTTGTCTTCCAGAGTGGCTGACATATAGTTAATGTGGTGTATCCCCCTCCTCTGCATTACCCATATGCTTCTAAATCTGAAGTGGAATAACCAGAATTATCTCAAAGGCAAATGATGGTTGTTGGTAGCAGGCAATCTTCAAATGACTATATCTTTTATCTGTGTACCCTTTTCCCGGGTAGAACAGAAGGAGTGAGGGACTTGAAAAGTGATACCTCTGCATACCTGCTTGAAAGAGGTTTTTTTTCCCTCAGCGAGGGATTAAGAACAGAATGTTTTTTTTCCTCTCTTTTTTTTTGTGTTATTTTCCGCCATTGTGCTCCACCCTCCTCATTAAAGACCATGCATATTCTCCCAGGAGAGTCCTCCAACATTACAACTCTTCTCCACAGGTACAGCTCTCTGGGGTCTCTCACTTCTTTTCTCATCTCTTTCCCTCTTCTCCCATTTCCTCCTCTCCATTTCCTCTGCTCGTCTGTCTCCCTCTCCGTCCCCTTCTTCGTTTCATCTATTCCCTACCCCCTGTCTACCTCCTTCCCTCCACCTTTAACGCACTACCTTTACTCTGGCGGTGCACAATGCACTCCTTCCCCTGCTTCTCTCTCACCTTCCATCTGCATATGCAAGTGCTTATTTTGAAGTTGTGGCCCACAACAGATATTCAATATTAATGAGGACCCTCATGAATTTTTGAGCTCTAATTAGATGGCTCTCGGTTCGTTAACTGAGAGGGTTTCGGTGTTCAGTAGTGGTGATGGCGTACGTGGGTGGGGGGGCTTGTGAGAGAGGGACAGTCCCACTCTCATCTTCCACCTTCCCCCCATAGTAATGTCCCACAGTGGGGACGGGAATGGGGCGCGGGGGGTAATCAGCAGGCCTGGATTACCGCGGCTCATTATAAGACAGCTGGCCATTAGTTTGCAGGCCCGGCACATTGTATCATCTCTGCAAGTGGCCTCCTGCTGGGACATTATTTAGCTATTCTATTTCATCGTCACTTTAAATGATGCAATGGTCCTTTCAGGGGCAGGCAGACACAGAAGGTGACACCTCTGCCCTTCTGTGACGTTCACAAATGCGGATGACCAGTGGATGTTCGCCCTGACACACACAATCACAGCTTCACTCATCTCAGGCCCAGCAGAGAGTCTCTGCTAGTTTCTCACTGTTGCAACTGACTTTTTTTTTTTTTTTTGCTTTTGCAAAGAGGTGTGGTCAGACGTCCTGTTAGCAGTGCAAAGTGTTGCACCGCTGACTGACACGCTCTGATTGTGACAACAGCAACACAAAAGTGCGGAGGATCAGAACTCAAACGCTGTGAGGTGTTGTTATTGTGATCATCTCCGCTTCCCCTTACACAAACTGGGGGATTCCTGCTGCTCCTGCAGATCTACTGCAACACATTCAGACACTATTTAAATCTCTACAATCCTCACATTTAGATTTTTTTTTGCTTAACTTTCTATTTTAAATGTATGAGAGGCCGTGTTCAGCGGTTGTAACCTCTTACGAACACAGTAACGCCCCAACATGCAGCAATCTCGTGGGACTTCTAACCTGCGAATCTAAAATCTATCCGTTTGTCTGGAGGGAGGAACTTTGGGCACAGATTAAACTCTTCAGGGGGAAAAGTTTTATGTTTCTCAAATATTTTGAAAAAAGCAAACTGGAGTGAGGTTGAGGTGCGCTTGGCTCTTAAATGGAGATCGGACTGTGATTGGTTACATTTGTGCTACACTTAAAAACACACGCCTGTGATTAATTTAGAGATTAATGCCAACTTTTTTGTGCAGGAATTCAAATCCAGAATATTCAAGTTAACTGATCTAAGTGGACTGGACTCCCTCCTACGCCACTGGCTTCCTGCGGCTTTGATTGCCTCAACTGTCCCTCTGTCTTTCTCTCACTCTATTGACCATTTTAAACAACCAATCCTCTCTTTATCTCCTCCTCCTCCGCCTCCTCCTCCCTGGGTTTTCAGCTCATTGGTTAGCCGTCATGCTAACAGGCGCAATGTCACACAATGTCCTCCACCACCATCCAAATCCCTCTCCTCTGATATCATGCTCCCGCTACTTTCTTGAGCAGCGTTCCCTCGGTCCTTTGGTTTCTGATTCCCAAAGGTGTGTCAGGATCAGCAGATACCACAGGCATCCGTGCCTTGACAACCCCCTCCGCCGCCTCCCTCCCTCCCTGTCTGCTTGTGCATATGCAGAGGAAGGAAGCATCTCCACTGTGGCAGCAGCAAAACACCACACTGATGCACACCTCTGACAGTAACCATCAAGAAGGGCGTTGACAGAATAAGGGCGGGAGATGATGATCTGAGAGGCAGGGATGTGCAAGGAGGCAAGAAGGAAAGAGAAAGGGCTTTCTTTCCTCTGAATCAGTTTTTTCACACCTTTTTTTTTTATTTTCTCAGGATTCATCAAGCCCCACTTGACACATCTGACTCGGGTAATCTCCCCAGAGGGTGGGGTCCCCTTTTCTCCTCTGCATGCCACTCCTTCACGGAGCCCTTTCCTTTTCCGTCAATTTACATTTCAAAACAGGCGATGAGCCGATCAAAGCCGGTCACTAACGATGAGGCCTTTCATCAGTGGCTGGTATGGTATGCTGAGATAGTATACGATGAGGTTTCATTGATCACAAGCAGGTGGATGCGTTTGGCACTGGTTTGTGTGCTTGGGCTCCTGTCATTGTTTAATCCCAAGTTTGTCTCGAGGAGCAAGACATCGCTGGCGGGGGATGTGCCAGCGGGTCTCACAGGAGAATGTCTTTGTTATCCAGAAGCCTTACATGCCAGTGAATTCATCTCAAGGATTCCACGACCACACTGCAACGCAACCGCACTGAATCCAAATGAATCTGTAGGCACAGCTTCTCAATCACAGAACTCAAGGCTGTGATCAATAAGTCAATTCCTGACAAAAGACTCAGAAAAAGCAATATTGTACCCAAGAGGCGTAATTTTGCCTTTCCGTGACTCGCCAAGTTGTTTGTACCCCTTTTATGACATCTTGGTGACTCCAGTATTTAGAAAACACCTCCCACGTATTTTAGCGAGATACTAAGGGCGACCAATTACAGTGAACAACCACGACCAGCTCGCATATTCAGGCCCCATTACGTTACGGTAATAAGTTCTGGGTGATCCGGTCACAAGAGGAATTCTCTTAGGACACTTGGTTTACGATACAGACCGGGTCTGTTCCTCCGTGTGATCCTGACAAACCAAACTGTCCGTAATGTTGAAAGGGTGCAGAATATTGCTATGGGCTTTTCACATGATCAAATGTTTTGATGATGCACTGCAGTATGAACACTTTTAAATGGAGAGTCCTGATTAAACAAAGGACATAAACTGTTGATAAGCGCCTGGAAAAGTGGGCTAGGACACATTTGTATTCACACTACTAAAAGAATGGGGCCAGGACCACCTCTGAATGCGGTCACAGAAATCAGATCTCGTTGCACATCAGCTGTGTTCATACTGCAGTTGTGGTAAGTGTTGTAGTTTGTTTTTAGTTCAAATAAAAGTGTTGGTCGATTACTGAGTTGACGGCTGTACCAAAGAGTTTGTAAACGGAGGTTTTGGAAAGTTTTGTTGTCCTGAGCCATCGTTCTCTATTAGCTTCATGCTAAAAAAAAAAAAAATGTGGCTGGAATTTTCTGAATTCTGTATTCACCAAGAAGTCATGAGCAGGGATGGAGGGGGGGGGGGGGGGGGGGGGGCAAAACATGAGATTAAGACACCTGACTGTGAGTCACTGAAAAGCAAATTACACTTTTTTTGGTTGAAGTATCACTTTAAGATTGGACCAACTCCTGATTCACAAACAAAAAAGAAGACGAAATGTGATGACTTAGTCAAATACAGCACACATGGAACAACTCAGTAATACAAGTCGGTAATACCTCTGGACAAATACAGAAAAGCTGCCAAAGCCATCATGGAACATTTCTAGTTCTAGGGATAAATTGATATGCAATTGGCTGCTGTGATCAAACTTATCAATTACTCCATTTTGGAAGAGAAGAGAAAAACTTGACTCTGTTTATAGTTTTGCCAAGTGAGGAGAATTGGTTTGCGGTAAAGCGCCGTGTTTAAACAAAACTTTTTAGTGACTAAAAGGGCTGAATCCTGCAATGCTGAGGCAGACCCTTAATCTTAGGATCATCCCCTCAGGGTGGGAGATTATATTAGCAGAGCCATTCATCTCCAATAATTTAGTAATGTAGATAGTAGATTAGCTCTATTCCCTCTTGTCTGCCAACACCTGGGGCATAGCTCGCTTTCAATACCTCCTTGTTCTCCTACTGTAACTGTTGTAGGTGGCCTGGCCTCCCCGCTACACTCATTTGAGTCTAAATTGCCGAGCTCTCTGGAGACGCAGTTCAACGGCAGCTGACCAGCAGTCCCCCTTCACACATACACGTCTGTGGGTATGCCTTTCACTCATCAAAGATAAGGCATTAAGGAGTAAAAAGAGCCGGATTATGCACATAAATGCCTAATCACATATCATTTTATTATACTCGCTTGGTATGTAACCCATGCCCCTCTTCCTGTAATTATAGCTGCCTAGTGGCAGAAGGAAGGCATGCTGTAATTGTTTTTGAGGGAGGAATGGCAGTGGCAAAAGATAGATTTCAGATGCCATATTTGCACTGAGGAATTCGTGTACCCTCCCCCCCCCCCACTTCACTCTCTTTCCAAAAAGGACCCTGCCGGTTTCAGAGCTTGCTGCTCCTGGGGTAGTGTGCTTTTTATTATTTTTCCAATTAGAGTCAATTGACCTGACAGAATGGAGGGCAATTAGTGATATTTCCCCCTCCTCACAGGCCTGCGGGGTAATTTGCTGGAGGTTCTCGGCAGTGCTTTATGTGGATACGCGCCCCGCCCCGCATACCCATTCTGGAGCATAATGGCTTATGATTTTTCAGAATATCTCTTCTTACTTTATTCTTTCTCCCAGTAAAGTACAATTACCGACTGTTGAAGGGTGTCATCTTTTAAAGCGCCTCCCTCTCCCCCCCTCTCTCTCTCTCTCTCTCTCTCTATATCCCTCTCTCTCTCTTTTGGTTATATAAAAAGAGGGACTATACTGTGGAGTCACTGTATTGCTTTTCGTGTTTTTACACAGATCTTTCCTGATGTTTAGGGATTGTTTCCAGAGTAACTGCAGAAGCAGTGTTGGTTTAACAAAATACCCATCCAAGGAGGCATAATTGTGAGCAGATTCTCTTGGTGCATGCAGAAATAACTTGTGCATTGAAAGCCAGACTTATGGAGGAGGGGGAGGAAGTGTTGGTAGCTTGTTGGCTTAAATCCTGACTTGCTATTGATAAACTTTATGAATGTAATTTATGCCTGCAACCCCGGGTTATTGTCCCCTTCTATACCTGCAATGGCAGAACGCTCTGTTCCTGCATGCCGGAAAGCACAATGGCCTGGTCCGCGTTGGCTCCCATCTGAATACCAGTATCTATGTGTTCCTCTGCTGAGGAGTCTGACACACAAAAAGAAAAATAATCTTCTCAACTAAGCTTGTCTGGCATATCCAGTGCTGAGTCTATAAGAGCAGAGAAAATCTCCTCAAACTGATGCACTGAAATAAATACGCTTAATTTACCTACGCAGGAGCCACATTGGAGGCCATAAAGGCCGGCAAATAATAGCACCATCAAAAGAGTTGTTTGGAGATTGGGATACAAGACAGTGTGGGTTAGTGGAGCATGCTATGCATATAGCAAAATGCAAATTCACTGAGACAGGGAGAGGCTGCAACAAAAACACGTTTGATACATCGGGTAAAATTTATTCCATGCATGTGAATGTGCCGCCCCAACCCGAGCACATCATTTGCTCGACATTCAGTACATCTGTTGTGTTAAGTGACTGTAATTTAGGTGACATTGGCACAAAGCCTCTTAATGTAGCCCCGGTGGACCCCCTGTAAGAGGGGCACACGGGACCAAACAGAGGCATCTCGCAGCTGGAGCCGCGTCAAGGATCATTTCCCTCTTCACATGATTAATTACAGTTTGATCACTTGAATCTAAATCTGATTAATTTTGGTCACATGTCAGGGAGGCATCAATGGTCTATAATGTATACTGTGTTAATCTGTACCAGCCTCTCCTTGAGAATCATTTTATGAGGTTACAACATGCGAAACTAATGTTGTGCATGTGTGAAGTGCTCAAATGATCACTTTGTGTCATTCATGTGTGAATCTTGGAATTATCATGTGTAAATTGCTGGAATTGGTGCCATGAACATGTCACATGCTTCCTGTACATATCCTTAAATGAGCCACCCCTACAATCAGAGGTTGTTTTAGATGTACATTTATTGTCTATGCAAATCACCAGCTAATGCTTCAGGGGAGGCAGCCTACGAACGGTGCGCACAACATGAACCTTCTCCTGTAAATGAGGTGTATTCAAGAAGCTACACTATAACAAATCCATGTCACTCACAGTGGTTTTCTTTTACTGTGACCCTCAAAAGGAACTCGGTAGACAAAAAACACACACATACACACATTCCTCTAGGACCTTAAGCCAGATTCCTGTCCTAAGTGGTTGTTGTGGAACTTAAGAGCTGTCAAACTTCTCTATAATCCCCCTACAGGTCAAGGCACAGGGTCAGTTTACAGTACAGCTTTGCTCTGTTTACTAGTTTTGTTCTCACTGTGGCTTAAAAAGTAATAGTACAGATTTATTGTTAAATATTTGTTTTTCTACCTCTCCAAACTGGTCGGAAAAGAAGCCTTTTCTCACCGAAATGTTTCAAACGTTGAACTCTATTCAAGGAGTGAATATCATGATTAACTTTTCACCAGACAGCAACAATTTACTCATTCTAAAAATAAATATTAACCTCTGACATTACATGCAATTGATTTTCAAATTTACGAAACCATGTTTTGTAGATTCTGCCAAGGTGAAGTTGAAACACCTCCACAGGGGCAATTATGCATGACCTTTTAAATATGACAGGAATGCCTCGTGAGTGACAATAGTACAGTGAGAAGAAAACACGGGAGGTCATAGTACCCACATGCCCGAAGGCCTACCGGCTGTTTGCATGTCTCCGTTTCTATATTTATGTATAGACTTTTGTTGTTGTAACGGTGGTATTCTTCCAGCAGTTGAGCAGGAAGCATCAGCATGTTTTCAGTTCAATAAAAGAGCCAATATCATGCTACAAAACTACTTTTAAGATGTCAAATATGGAATTTAAAAAGAAAGAACACCTGCAAAATGTTTAAAACCTTTAGTCACGGTAGGATATATCCAGAGGCAGTTGGCCCAAACGAAACATGTCTATGACACAACAATAGCCAGTAGGTGTCTTTTCGCAGGGGTTAACTCCATTTGTGCACCTGTCAAAAGATGATCCAGGTATTCATAACAATTTTTATATTCCACTTGTCCAACATTTGAAATGTAGGAAGTTGTAATGCATCAGGTTTACATATGAATGAACACTCCTTACTTTTGAGCCCCTGCCAAACACTCATTTAGCACTGAACACTCTGCATTTCACAGTATGTGGAGTTTTTAAATTTTGTGTCGCACTTGTAGCAATGTGTTTTAGGTCATCTAACAATGTTTGGCCGGAGGAATTTGGCTGCGGATGAACATAAATAACTGGTATAGGCTTTCATTGTTGAAGAGGGCTGAGCAAAGAGAAGGGATTGAGGGCAGACAAAGATATCTCGTTGCTGCTCTTGATCCAGTCTGCATTTATATAAACCTTCGAGGTAGCCAGTGTTGTCAGTGTTGCTATTACATTTACTCTACTTACAAAGTGGACTTTAATGCTGGCTTTTAACCATGGAATTGTCTTGTTTCTGTAACTATTACTGAACAGGACTCAGGGGACTACACTGAACTACAAGTCTGTAACGTTAGCAAGCTGGTTAGCCAGCTAGTAGCAGGCTAACGGTTTTTCAAGACTGTTTTAATAGAGTAAGTAACTTATATTTTTCCACCCTGACAATCGACAGTAACACTGACAATGCATGAGTGAGTTCAACCAGCCTGATACGACATAGATCACATCAATACTTAATCACAACTTCAATCTGTGCCGGTGTCATTACTCTCAGTTCAGGCACAGGAAGACAAGAGTTACTCACTCAGGGATGAAGTAAAAGTACGTAAGTATTGCCACAAAACATATTTAAACTATTACACAGTACATAGTAAATAGTACAGAGTAAAATGTCATCTGTGAGTGTTATATATTTCAATAGGTCATCATCATTCTCTTAATTATTTAAAGAAATTGTTCTTCATCAGTTCACTAATTGACTTATTAAATACTCTTGAGGTTTACTTGTTCAAACTGTTCATTAATTATTGTTGTTTATGCATATGTTTTGTGTGCAAAGTTTAATTCAAGCTATGTAAAGAATACTAAGCGCAAAGAACAGTATTTCAGTGAGTGGATGTCGGGGGTTGCATAAGAGGAAGTACAGGTACCTCTGTAGTTGGGTAAATGTACTTGTTCTCCACCATTGCAGCTAAACCAGTTATCAGATAAGAAAGATAAATGTACTTAAGCTAAGGAGGAATTAGGAGGAACCGGTGGTTTGTCCGGTGGTTTGCCGTATTTGTGAAGCTACAAGAATATCTGGCTGCTGTATTTACCTTTCCCCATGGGCCTGTTTCTACTGTCAGATGACAGCTTACTCAAAGTCGTGTAATTTTTCAATTCTGCGATGACAAAACACAGCTTGTCCTGAATATCTTGTCAATGTCAAACATTGTTTAGTATAATCAGAATCACCTTGACTGTGCTTTGTGGGTAAACAGTGGAGGAACTGTAATTGTAGATACGCTGTACGTTTTTAACACAAGAATATGAAAGCGGGGCACAACAACTTGCAGGGAAGCTTTGTGAAGTGTGTGAGCTCTGGAACTGTGATCCTCAAGGGCGAATGAGCGGAAAACAAAAGCACATAACAGTCGTGGCCTACATTCGTGTTGGAGTGCTTTCAACGCCAACAGAGCTTATTTTCATACGCCATTAATTGCTTGAATAGATTGCCTGTTGAATTCTTAATGTGCTATAAATTCCATGTTTGTTTTTCCCGAGTTGACAGCACACAGGCGTACTGTGTCAGGTCTGTAATCAGTACTGGCCTTGGCAGAACTTTAGCTAAAGAAAACCCTTCCGTGTTCTCCTCTCTTCAACTTTATGTTCTAATGGGCTATTGTGCACCGCTCTGTCTCTTCTCTCCTTTTGGTCACAATTGAATCTATCCTTTACATCTGCATTGTACATCAATGGCCTTGTGCTACGTAGAGTAGAGGGATTCCTTTGTGCTCATCTTTTCTATTCACAAGGTAGGTGTGAAAGCTGGAAAAGGGTCACTGAGTAGTGCGAAGGCGCTGCCAAACAGATTATCCCGCTGCACAGTGAGGAGTTGGACAGCGGTGAAGGGACATCTCTGTTTTTTTGTCTCCTCAAAGTGCAGAATCAGTCGTCTCTCCAGGGCTTTTACCTGTAGGAGTCTAACCCTTCTTCCAATCCATTTTAATGCATAACCAGCAGGGCTTTCCTTTCCAGCTTAATTCATACGCAGGGACTTTGCATGTTTTAAGCTCTATGCAAATATTATTGGATTTTCAAAGGATTTGGGCGGATTTCCTGCCATGGATTTTCCTTTACAAATGTCTTTAGAAAATAAAGTGAACCTATTTTATTTAAATTCGGTTTAAGGAGGCAAACAAATATTTAGATGCTAGAAATATTGAAGAGGGATCTTCTGAAGTAGGGACCAAACTTTATTTCATTTACTTTTCCTCTCATCTTTCTTATGGGAAATTCTTTTCAATCAAATGGAAAGCACACATCATGTGTTTCACCACATCACCTACGTCGCGCTCAAATAGTCTGGATTCAAAAGAGAGGACTGCGGCTCCGCATCATATCTGTGTAATGATCCTCACCATTGTTTTGCAGTGGCCTTGACAGACTGCACATGGACCTGGCCTTGAAAGGCAACTATGACAGCATCACATCCTTGAACAAACCAAAAGCCTGTCCAGAATAATAGGCTGCTGTTGCGAGCATGTCATCTGAGAGGGCGTCATGTTCAGGAGCAGCGGCAAGGAATGAGTTGGGGGTGTGTTTGGACATGACCATGCTGGGTACGCTGTTCCCTCCAGCCATGGAAGATGACACTGGACTGGAACAAGAGAAGGCACAGCAACACAGGTACAAACGCCCTTTGAGAACGTCTCCAAAGAGCGGTGAGTGAGAAAGTCTAATTCCTCTGAATGTGCACACAATATTATAATCGAAACTCTCACCCCGTCGCCACCAACAAACGCTCTGGCAAAGGCCATAATCAGACGATGCTATGAGCGGAATTTGAGGTGCACGTGTTTTTGATTAGCGCTCGCTCGTGTTCTGTTCCTGCTTTGCCATCTCTAACAGTGCCAGAACTTTTGACAATAATGTTTTCCCAAACAAAGCGCAGAGATCCCTGTATTTAAAACATTACGCTTGTGTTTTCTCAGCAAACAGGGCACAGCTTTAATGACTATCTCTCACACCCCGCTCGCCTCCTTCTGTCTCTGCCCTTCATTTCTCTCATAGTTTAGTCTGTTGGTGGCTTTTCGGGCTGGGAGGGGGGTAGACCCTGGCCACAAGCTGAAGGCTTGATTACAGTCCTGGCAAGAGAACAGAAAGCTGAGGGGCAGGAGGGATGAAGGGTTGGATGAGGGTGGGGAAGGGGAGGGAGAGGATGGAGGGACCTCGGGCCCTGACTAAAAGCAGCTGTGGAGCAGGCGGGGTGAAGGCCTTTTGTGCTCTTAAAGGCCTCGGGAAGACTGACCTCAGCAGAGATACATATGGAAGTGTTACGATGTCAGCGAACTTGGCATGTCATTCCACCATTAATCACACAAGTACTTCCTGTTTTACTTCACTAGGATTCCAATTTAAGGGATCATTCCAGTTTATTACAACTTGGGTCGTGTGTTTTTAGCTTCCTATTGTTTCTAAGAAAACACCAAAGTAATTGCTGCGATCAAGACGCATGACGACATTACTTTTTTAAGACTTCTAAAAGTACTTTTTTGTTTTTTTTACTCTTTTCTCCTTATTTTCTCCCCGATTGTACATCACCGATTCACTCTACCAAGCTGTTCTGATCGCTTCTCCACCCCCTCTGCCACTCAGGGGGGCACCGTGAACGACCACATGCTTCCCCTGGCACGTGTGGAGTCGTCGGTTACATCTTTTAACCAGACGACAAGGACTTTCCATTGCTATCAGCTAGCATTACACTGACTGACTAGCACCAAGTAAGAATCTCATTTTGCCCTCTCAGGTTCCTCTGTAAACACCGTACACCGTCGGTGATGAGAAGCTAGCTTCAAGCTAGCTCCAAGCTAGCAGGGGCGTCGTGACACAGTCAGCTCAATTCACACAGTGCAGCAGAAGCCATCAGAGCTCGGAGGAGGAATGAAAGCCACGCTACCTCAAATATACAAAGAAACTGATGTGCAAAACGTTCGTTTTCAGCCAAAAATGTTGCTTAGGTTGCTTTTGGAAACATTAGAAAGAAAAGCTGGTAAGACGAGAAAAAATGAACAATGATATACAAAAGCAGAAAAGAATAAAATATGGAATAAGTGGTAAGGAAATTACAATGTTGTACTCATGATACTCAAGTGTTAAGGGTCAGGGATGTAAATGTGTCCATCTGAAGGACATTGGTTTGTAAAGAAGGAAGAAAAAAAGCTTGTGTTGTTGTTTTAAAAATAAAAGATATTCCATTCACCAACTGTATGTGATGTTGCACCTTCCTCGGCATCTGCAGTTGTGATGTTGGCTTATAAACCCAAAAAGGACTAAAATATCCCTTCGTGTTTAGAGCACATATCCAAAACAAATATAATTTACATTATTTTAGAGCTAAACGCCATGTTAAATATTGAGTCAGACGTGGATTGGCATTTGAGAACATGTGCTGAACCTCAAGAGCCAATGAATCTGGTTATTGAGGCATCAGTGCTTCAAGTGACTTGATGCTTCTCATGAAGCTTTTATCTATTCAAAGCAAAGAAAAACGAGAGAAATGGTGATGAGCTGGATGTGATAGTGCTGCCAGAATAATGATATATTCAAAATAATGGCTGTGAGAGAGCTCCCTAATGGCAATGTTTGAGAGCCAAGTATTATAAAGCACCGCGACAAGGCTAAACTTGTGTGGTGGATTTACATAGGGAAATAGCTGGCAACACACACCGTTTCCCTCATAGTCTGAAGTCAACATGGTGTCCAAGTATAGTTTTCTCACACTCCCACAATCCTTCTGTCAAATGCAACAATATCATGGGAGATAGACACCGAAGAGGATCTAAATCTGTGAAGATCTGAACAGGATGCTCACCAAAATAACACGCTGACAAATAATGAGCCCAACACCATCGCACCGCCATATTTCACATGACGGCCAAGCAGGAGCACCTTGCCCTTTTGCGTGTGCATGGGGGTTTTATTAAAGGGGTGTTTCATCCAAACGCGGGGTTCCTGATTTTGATTGACAAGCTTGACTCTAGTCTTAAAAAAAAAAAAAAAAAAAAATCCAATGCAATCTGGGATGCATTTGGGTTAAAGTGGCAGGGTCATCCTCAAAGGAGCGGCGTGTGGATTTCCCACCGAAGAAGCACGCGGACGAGCACGGATCAAACGCCTTTGTCTTGGAACACGACTTTAATGCGAAGATAACATGTTGTTGTTTGGAAATGTTGAACGCAATCTTAAGTATCCCTCTTGAATGTGAATCATCTCATTATCAGGCGTTCTCACACTGAGATAATGTGAAGCATAATGTGTTTTATATCATCATGGTGTGAAACAGGGCCAGCAGTGCACTGTGTAAAATCCCCTTCAGTGGCATTATTTTGGTCGTCAGTGGCATAAATTTGGATGTGAGAAACATCAAAGCCCCCATATAAATGCCTTTCTCTTCATGTTGTCATCCTATCTTTGAATCACTCCCCCTCCCCCCTAGGGCCATGGTTATTTACATTTTCAAATCTGCATTTTTCATATAGATCTGTCTGCCTCTGATTTTAATATCAGTGATGTTTCCCACGACACCTTTTGTTTTATTATGCATTATGAATTTCTTCCACTCTCACTCCTCCCTCTCTCTCCTTCTGTCTCCCTCTTTCTCGCTCTCTCTCTCTCTCTCTCCCTCTCGCCTCCATCTTTTTCTAATCCCTATCCCCCACACTAGGTTTATGAGTCCCAGTGTTTTATCATGGGGAGAGAGATTTATCATTTCAATCTCATTTCAATAAATAAAATAATCTCTCTTCTCCTGTACGTGACAGCAGCTAATAGTATTTTGTTATCGTGGAGTGAAACTTTGCAGACTTCTGCGAGATGCTTTGCATTGGCATTCTGCAGCAGCATACAGTAGCGCCGCCTGCATTGCGAGGAATGCTTATCTCATTATAAATTGCGCGCATTTAAAGAAATGCGACTAAAGTGAAGCATGATGTCAAAATATTTTGTTTATTAAGTGGGTGCAACGATGTGAGGTGCTCCTGTTTGCATGTATAATGTGTAAAACCCTCAGTGGTTAAATGCAGCATCATGCTACATGCTTAGCAATTAAATGCACTTATTGGGTTGTTTCAGTAGCGGTATAGGAACCCTCTTGTACCAATTCCATCCTCTTAAAAGCTACTGGGCTGCACTCATGTATGCTTTTATCTTTCAGCCAGGATATGTTCTTAAAGCACGGTCTGTCAGATGCGCCTGCACTGTGGTGTGTAGAAGAACAAGAGCAGCCATCAAGACGACAGTTTTATTTTAATTGCTATCTCCCTTTCCTCCCGGTCCTTCATTTTCCCTTACCCCTGGAGCAAATCAACAGAAAAAATGTAAAAGGACTGACAGGAAAACAATTGCGTTTCAAATTGAACTCCCTGCAGAGTGTGTTCACTTCCTTAACCTGACATCCCTCCCTTCCCCACACATGGCAGAGGAGAAGGCGAGCGGCAGCCACACTAAAGCCGGGGAGAGGGGGGAAACCGTCCTTTTGAATATGTGTTTTCTGTTTATCATTAGCTGACTGGGTGCTTCATCATTCGGCGAAAATCCCTATCTGCTGAACATAAGGCCGAGAGACAGCGGGGAATCAATCTTTTGTGCTTGGGCAGATAAACACAGGACGCAATCAGGGGGAGACGGAGCGACGGAGCAGGCCGCGGGACTCACGCCGCCGGTGATGGATGGCGGAAGTGAAAGTGTCAGGATGGCATTATGCAAATGGGGGAGGCATCCGAGCATCGCCCCGGTGATTATGGGAGATGGGAGAGCAGCCTGTGGTCCCCCTGGCACCAAGGCAGCCATTTTGGGGGCTCTTCGTCTCCTGATGGAGCAGGAGAAAGAGGAGGAGGAGAGGGAGGAGGGATGGATAGAGTGGTGGACAGGAGAGGGAGAAGGGGGAAAAAAGGAGGAGAACGACAAGGGAGGGGAGAATGTGTCATGGTATCATTCCCTCACATGCACCACCACCTCACCCTCCCACCCCTTCCCCAAAAAAGGGGAGGAATAAGTCTATAAGCAGAAGGAGAGGCATCTGTGTCATTTACTGAAACAAATGACCATCTCTCTTTCTCTCTCTCTTTCTCTCTCTCTCCCTCTTTCTGTGGGGTTTGAATGAGGAGGGCGAGCCGGTGAATGATAGAGATAGAACACTGATGGAACAATCATGAATAATGAACTTGAACTGGACAGAAATAAAAGCTGGTTAGGGTGATATATGTTATGCTATATGTTTGCGACAAGTCGAAACGACTGCATGCGGAGCGACTCTCAGAGGCCAACGTGACCCCTGGGTACAATGGTATCCATCCCCGGCTGTGTCACTTTCACAACCATCCAGACCCTCTCTCTCTCACACACACACACACAAACCAATCTCAATGACAAGCGAGCAGGACGCACACACACAAACACGCACGCACACTGTAATGACCAAGGATGCTACTTGTATTCAAATGAGGGTTGAAGTGAGAGCAAGGCAGATACTTCAGGGAGCAGCGTGGCCCAGAGGGGAGATCCAGCCGCAGTCCCCGCTGTACCATTACAGTAAGATTGGATGAAGATGGAGACATGGAAAATATGATAGTGTGTGTGTGTGTGTGTGTGTGTGTGTGTGTGAGAGGGGATAGGGACGGTACAAGGAGAACGCCGCCTTGATGATCTATGCGTGCGAGCCAGTGTGTGTGTGTATCAGAGAGATTTGGTGTGTTTTAGTGTGATGTGAAATTAGCAGCTGTAGTTTGATGAGCCCATTTTTCTCCTGTTTACACGAGAGGAAAGGGCAGGTGTTCCCGACGCCACACGGAACGGGAGCGAGGCGGCGATCATGCATGCGCCTCAGAGCAAAGAGCCGCCATGATTTTCCCGTCTTTCCTTTAACAACAACCAACCAGGTGTGTTATTTTACTCAAATGGTCATCTCCAGCCGTCCTGCATTCTTTTGTCGTCCTAGAAAGCTGACTGGAGGTGCCTGTCCTCCACCTCTAACTTCTCCACTCGCCACAACACACAGACAATACCACTCCGTTCCGCCTGATTGGATCCATTTGCATTGGACACCTCCTCTGCATATTGATTGATGGGTTTAATCAGCGAATCAGGGGGAGCGCTCAGACATCAATCTCTGTCAGGCCCCTACCTTTTTTCCAAGCCTGTGATTCCCTGCTAGGACTCATCAAGGAAAGCAAGTTTAGACAGAGAGAGGGAGAGAGAGAGAGGGGGAGAGAGAGAGAGAGAGGGACAGAGAACAAAATAGAGGGGGAAAAAAAAGAAGAAAGGCATGTGTGGGAGTGGAAGTATTAGAAATAACTTGTGGGGTGGATTTTTCTGATTGGCCCTAGTAGAAGTAGATGAGGTGTAGCATAAAGGAAACCATGTAGGAACATTTTTTTTTCGAAAAAAAAAAAAACGGAACGGCAGGCGAGTGAAGCAGATTTACACTTTCACGTGCAGGAATTTTACTCGTCAAGCGTAAAATATGGCGAGGGGATCTCAGTGTTTTATATTCTTGTATTCATTGTTAATTAATCGCATCGTATGACACTGTTTTCCTCTATTACATCATTTAACAATACATTTCCCTTTAAATCTTTGCGTGAGAAGAGCTTGAATTAAACTTTTGTTCTTTTCCTCTCCACCTAAACTTTGTGGCGTGGCAGTTATTGGGGATGACAAAACAGTTATCTAATTGGCATCAACCAGTCGTACCAGCGCTCTTCTTCCTGTCTGATTTCACAGGTCCTACAACAGGTGTAGCTGTCAAAGTCACAGGATCAATAGAAAGGGTTGGAAAACAGCCTTTTCACTCCTCTCCTTGTTGTTTGTGTGTGTGCATGCGTGTGTGTCTCCACGCGCGCACACACACACACACACACTTGTATATATAGAAAGTGTTAATTGAGTTGTGATTGCCATTGTGTGCCTCATCAGGGGACGTACAAGACCCCCCTCCACCCTTCCCATGTCAATGTGAAAGTGTACCTGTGACACCTCGAGCTGACAGATACTTCATTTCCTTCTCACTTGATAATTACTGCAACACAAACTCAATTAAAAGTAAGCAGCTCAAAGAGGAAGGAGATGAGTTTGATTAAAACATGAATAAAAATACAGATCTGAGAACACATTTTTTACAGATCTGTCCCTGGGATTGGGTGAGATTTGCACACGTATGCAGGTAGCTTTAATTTCACAGGGGCAACGTTTCAAGTCTCGTCGAGCAGCTTCGTCGGCTTCTCGATGAACCAGCTTTCAAGATGATGTCAGAATTAAAGCCTCCCTTTGTCAGGAGTGTCCTTTACTAGTGCCGCGCTGAGGCTGCGACCAGATAAATGCCACCAAACAACACAACTCGTAAAGACTCGAAATTAACTCCACTATTTGAGCTTTTTTTTTTTTTTTTTTTTTTTATTTCATCTATTAAACTCAATTACTTCCTGTGTGATCCCAGCCTGGACGGAAAGGGCCCATAATTCAGCTCTGGAGAAAAAGAGAGAGAGAGAGAGAGAAAAAAAAAAAAGAAAGAAAAGAAAACCAACAACAACAACATTGCAACATGCTCGTTTTTTAGAGGAAGAAACTTTTAATACCCCAGCTCTTAATGACGGCACTGCAATTAGAGTGGCTGCATTTTTTGCTCTAGCCGCGAGTCAAAGGAAAACAAATAAAGCAGCTCGATTTAGAAACCTTATTAGACTTTTGAGTCCCTGAGCAATTAAAGTATTACAACTGAAGTGCTTCTGTGAACCCACCGATGGAAAGCATTTATAGGTGGTCTCAGCTTTACTGGTGGTCCGTTATTTTCTCTCTTATCTTCTTATTTGCACTGTTCGGAGCTGCAGTCGCTCCGTTGTTTATGTGTAAACGTGTTGTGAAGAGGGGGTTGTTTTTTGGTTGGTTTTTTTTTTTTGGACAATAAAAGCTCTTGATGTTCACCGGCTTGTCTGTCAGGGACAAACTGAACACATGCAACTCATTGAAACATCTGTGGTGACGACAAAATGTCATCACATGTAATGCAGATTTAAACATCTGTTAAATGATGTAAGACCTCGTCGCAGAACGCAAGTGGTTAAAATCTTTTTAAAAGGATTCATTCTTTAATCTTCTATCCCCACACATTTGCCCCACACGGTGCCTAAATTGTCTTGGCTGCGATGATGCCCTTTACAGCGCAATCTCTCCAATTTGATGCCTTATCAAATTACTAACCCAGAGGAAATTAATGGTATCATCTAAGTCAAGACTCTGATGTAGTTTCACTTAGCCTCAAACACTTTGGTCCTAATTGAAAGATTAGATTCCTCTAGATTTTCTGTCTTTCTTCATACTCATTACAATTGAGGAGGGACTTGCATATCAATTCAGCAAATAAAAGCAGGTAAATTGTTTAAAAATATGTTTCAATCATATATAACTCAATAACACATAATTATAAACAACTATAATTAGACTAGAAGTGATGACAAGCAGAATTTAATTTCTTATGTATCTTTTAATGAGATAGATTTTGAAAAGAGCAAAGTGGTAAAAGACTGAAAACCTGATGTGCCACTAGGGGGGGTGGTGAGGCCTTTTGGGTACAGACAGAACATGCTCTCAAAACATTCAAGTGTTCATTCACACACACTCCCACAAGAGAGAGAGAGAGAGAGAGAGAGGGAGCGCAGCTGGCTGGGTTTCAAGGCAGAGAATGAAGAGCACAGACAGGAAAAAAGTAGGAGAAGGTGGTCACATGACTACTCGCATTACTGCTACAACTCTATCTGTGACCAACTTTGGCGTGCAGCTTCGCCCTCCGCCTGCTAATACCATAATCCCCCCCGCAGTGACCACTTCTGACACCTCCTGCTCGGCCACCCCTGCCCCGGCTCCTCCCCTCTGATCACTCAGCAACCGTCCCCGCCATAAATGACTAATGACCCCGTATCAATATTTGGCTGTGGTCGCAGGCTTTCAGTACTGTTGTAATTTAAAGTGGATTAGTGTTCGCCCCAGCACGTTTCTTTTGGCAGACAGCCAGTGGGACGAGCTTTGATAACAGGTTCCTTCTTGCGTGAGTGTGTGTTTGGGTGTGTGTACATGTGGAAATTCTGCTTTGTGTGAAGTACATAAGCTGCCCATTGCCCTACGGGACTTAGACACCAAAGCAGCAAAAATAGGCTTCGGTTTTTCCTGATGAAGAGATGAGATGACAAGCGCGCATGCCGGCGCCCGAGCCCGTCTCAGGTCCCACTCCAAGTGGTTCTGCTGCGCACACACACACACACACACACACACACACACACACACAAGGTAGGGAGAGAACCTGACCGCAATGAAATATGAATTTACTCTTAAATACATTTTGCAAGTTAAATTAAGCGTGGTGCGTCTGGTCACTGTGCAGAGCAGCAGCGGCCCTCTCGTCCACTAACACTCATCCGGATCCTCAGCATCTACAGAGATTATCTTTAGTTTTAGTTCATGATGTGTATTAATATCTGTGAGCGTTGATCAGAGAGGATGCACCTCAGCAGACGTGGTTATGAGCTCATGACCTCCACCTGTCAGGTCCGGATTTTGGTGCGCGCCCTCTGGTTCTAGCAGTATGACCTCAAAACTACTGAACAGATTTTCCTGAAACTTTGCGTGAAGACCTTGTTGGTTTTTATTTAATGTTATCCATTTTTCAATCCTTGGAATATTGAAGTACCAGTTATATCACCATGAAAAATGCAAGTATATGCACGATGAAAACCGTTCAAATGTGCAATTTGTTGCAGATCTGGATCATGCTTCATTTTTTTTGTCTAATCTTCAGTTTGCCAGGTGAGTCCCACTGAGATTTAGAATCTCTTTTTCTGGAGGGAGGCGGTCATCGAGAAAAACACAGATTTGCAGTCTGACAAACACCTAAATGTGCAGTAAAGTGGAACTCCATAGGCGTCGGTTATAGCTAAACACGTCATCATCCTAGAAGCTGAAAAATTACAGATCTGATAACATCGTATCGCCATGGTGAAGCAGATGGAATGCAGAACCAGAAAGTGCAGCTGTTGTACATGAGAATTGCAGTTAAGGTGCATAAAAACAAATGTACACACACTATAAATTACTATCTGGATGTGGAACATGCAGTATTTCCTAAGAAATGTATACAAATATTAAAAAGGAGAAAAAAAGCCAGATCTCTTTTATCTGGATGTACACCAAAATGTAACGGGTTCGTCCGTGGGCCAGAGTGTCTCTTTCTCTTTTAAATTGGTCCAGTAGTTTTTGCGTAATCCTCCTGACAGACCGACACACGCACAAACTAACAGATGCAAGTGAAAACATAACCTTCTTGGCAGCAGTATCTAATTATTCCAGCTTATACCAACCCTTCTGTGCGTTCACTCATCTGAATATTAGCCTGACACAAATTTTCCCTTTTAGCTCCAATATTTCACATCACATTTTCTCCCACTCCCTTTAATGTCTGCACCTCTGTGGTGGATCACACAAATGCAGCCAGGTCCAGACTTGTAAGGAATCAGTCTTTCTAAACACACCATAACTATGACAGACAGACAGAAAGACAAACAGGGGGGAAAAAAAAGAAGAGTGTGACCGTGTCTTACCTTGTCCCTGCACCACTTTCAGTATGCAGAGAGCAGAGTGTTTATCTGGCTGGCTGCGGAATGTTTGTGTAACTGAACGGTACGCTGATCGAGTTCAAATCACGGCAGGATAATTAAAACATGTTGATCCCTTCAGTCATGGGAAAGGGGCAGATTTATTAATGATACACTTACCGCAGCCCCGTGGACTGCGAGCACGCTGAGAAATATTGCATGAAATCGTTGGATAGATTGTCATTTACCTGCAGGCCTGCGCCAGTGTGAGTGGTCTTTCATGTAAATGAATTTGTCTAGAGAATGAGAGAAATGAGAGACAGAGGGAGGAGTGAGAGATGGAATTAATAGCTTCGGGTCATGGGGATAATGATTCCTTCATGGACCCAGTCAGAGCCAAATGGCCCGGGTCTCTCGTTTGGTTTCTGAGAGTAAGAATGAATGTGAGGTTGAACGTTACAGTGAACAGGGGCATTTACTGAATATGTAAACGCATTTGGTTTTATGACAGGGTCTACACGCCAACAACGCTTCCAAATGACCCACTTTGTATTCACGCAATGCAAATTTGCTCCTGCATCGTTAGATCTCATTGATTGAGTGGTGCTCCCATACGTTGAACAAGAGAACATATCATTTGCTCCTGATTTCACAATGTTATGACACGGAGGGGCGAAGAAAATGTTCTCAACTCTGCCTCAGTCAACCTGGTCAGCCTGGTCAAATAGATATTTACCTTCTCTCTCTCTCACACACACACACACACACACACACACACACACACCCTCAGGCACATGAAAGTGCAGGTGTGTTTTTCCACCCATGCTTATTCACACCTCAATGAGGACGGCCGCGTCAAAAGCTGCTGGTCAATCTCTTTACACGTCTATTGTGAAGGGAGCAAGTCTGACAGAGTAAACCAGCATGGACACATGTGAACATAAAGAGCCCACCACACACCCCCCGACATCACCCCACGCTGAAAGGACCCAGTGAGGGTGTGAGCAGGAGGGGACAAGGGAGAGGGCCCAGGCCAGGGCCTAATGGTGGGAACAGTGTGGAGGTGAAGCCGTCTTTTTGTTTGCCGCGGATAAAGGAAGCTTTTGAGAGGCAGCGTGTGTTTTTGTTCCACGGAGGGCCATCGAAGCTGCGGGCCATGCTTGTCCTTGGTTGTGTTGTCTGGAGGTGGGGGGGTAAGGGGGGGCTGGGTGCAGGAGTATGGACACAGGCAGGAGACAGAGTTACTCGCTCCAGGGAGAGAAATATGGTACTGTGAGGGTGTTGGAAGGAGGACAGCGTATCATCTGTCTGTGAAGAGAAAAATAGAAGTGGTAGAGAGAGAGAGTAAGACAGGGCTATAGAAAGAGACAGATGGAGGGGGGAGAAAGAAGGAGAGGCGTGAAGGTGCTTTATGGGGTACTTAGTGGCTCATGTATCCAAGATGCTGTCATTTCAGGTCATCCATTGTACTTGGAGCAGCACCTGACTTCTCCACACAGCTCTTAATTTCTGTAGCACCCAAATAACTGGCTTTGATTGTGGCACCGAGGCTTCCAATTAATTTGGAGTAAGTGACTCTCCCACCTCCACGCGACAATGACCTGTTGTTGCTGAAGAGACGGCTTCAGGCAGCCGGTGGTGCACTCTCGGTGCTCCCTGACCTGTCTGACCTTTCCAACAGTTCAACTTCCACTCACCAGCAGTGATTGATCTGCCTTAAGGGCCCTTAAATTGCTCCGTGTCTCCTCCGCTGACAGAGAACATAAAGGCCATTCCTGCCCTGGAACCTGAACTTGGCTGAAACATAGCACAGACTCATTTTCACCATCGGAGCCCGGAAACCAGCACACAAGATCAAACCGTTTCACATGAAGCATTGACGGGGATCATGTGGTCACCCAGCTTACATTTATGTATCACAATTAAAAGATCCAGTGAAACTGTGGAGTGCTGTGTTTCTGGATATTATTGACATATTTCCAGCTAAACTCTGAAGATCGGAGGATCGGCGTGTCGAGGACATCAGCGGGTGCTGAAATAATCTGCACTGGGCAAGACTTGAACTCTGGGACGCTGACACTCTAGCAAGGAGGCTAAAACCCATGGCTACTTGGATGCTAGTTGCCAGTGCGTCCCACGATGATGCTCTACCATGCTAGCCAACCCGCTAGTTCTGGTTAGCTCTCTGCCAATGAATATTGACAATTAGGTATCGAATGAAGTACTTTCATTGGATAAATAATTGGTACATGCCCATTAGTGCAGGATGAGTCATTAAATGTTTTACTTAGACGTTCTTTAAAAAAAAAAATTTTTTAAAAGACACTTGTACTTTTAGCTCATTGCAAGTTTTGTGTTACCACAGAATATACAGCAATTATGAGTAGCTTAAAAAAAATTCATGGTGAAAAAACAAATTCATCATAAAAATGTTGACAAAACCACAGAACTGATTTGACGTGTGCACGAAGCAACCTTGGAAGCTGGTCTCTGTATGAGTAAACGTTGGGCTCAGGACTTGCAGAACAGGACCGAGCAGCAGGTCCTCACAGGCGTTGGCTGCCACCCCTTTTCCCCCCTTCATCCTGCTATGTGACCCCAGGTGACTTTGTCTTCGAGCCTTTCCGCCGCCTGCTAGACATTTAATCTCTTAAAATTCCCATTAAAGTGTGCAGGAGAGTTTGTCTGTAGAGCAGATTGTAATTGATGGGATCAGATGACATTTTAAACCGGCGAGGAGAGGACATGATTCCTTCACGGCCGCGGCAGAGAACCAGGGCTGAATCACTGCAGACACGGCTGCTCTTTCACTCCATTCATGAACATTAAAAATAGTGTTTTGCATCACTGAATATAAAATAATGAGTATCTCTTTAAGAGCAAAGCAGATGGTATCTTGAAATATTTGCCCTGCTATCTGTTTGAGATCTTGAAAACTTGAAAAGTGTTGACAGCTAAGCTAACACCGTTCCTGGACTGCAGATCTGAATGTGGAGTGATGTATCACCCCGAAAGGAAGCACATTAACATCTTATCTGTAGACTGAAATGAAATGGATAAATTATTACAAATCAGACTAATGAATACCATACATCGCAACTCACAGTTGTAGAACACGAACTTGAACAATCAACTCTGAAAGTGCAAATAAACTTCATATTTTTCAGTGCGACTGCTTGCAAAAGAGATCAAATAGGAGACGAGATCACCAGAGAAACAGCTGGCAACACGAATTAGCCCATAATCTGATTTTTTTTTTTTATGTCCAACATGTCAGTTTCAGTTTGATTTATTGTTACAAGGCCAATTAGCATCATGTAACGCTGTCAGCCAGAGAGCTCGAGGTCAAAGGTCAACCCGTGAAAGAATGAGACGAGCGGAGGCAGTGCAGCATAGGAGGGAGCGGAAAGGCGCTATTTCAAGGCTAATTTTGTTGTGATTAAGCAGGGATAAGAACTCGGTTTGTTCTTATTGGAAATACACGTACAGGCCCATGCAACAAATGACAGATGATATTTCCAGACACCTGTCGTGTTGCCATCAGAGGACTGAGTTTTAGGCAACAAGCATGGAATGTTGCACTCTGAGTTGGAGGTGGACGGCTCAGATGGGTTTCATCTGCTCAGGAGGACGTGGACACTGCAGGACTCTTTGTGCCCAAAACCTTTGAGCTCCACAAACATCTGCAAGAAAGAGGATTCATTACCAGACAATAATTACAGAGGAGAACCCTTGTACTAATTAAATCAACCCTCTTCCTCCTATTTAGCCATTCACACAAACTGGAGGCAGCAAGTAACACAAAGTTGAAGAAGTGAGAAAAGGGTCATTCTGCTTGCTCTTCACCGTATGCGCTGCCATATTTGCTGTGGCATCTTCCTCAGTGTTGGAGGTCTTTCTCTCCCCTTTTCACAGAACAGTGGAATATAGCGAGAGCAGAAGAAGAGATCCTAAACCCAGGAACAATGGAAGGATTTACCTTCAGCAGGACAAGTTGTAATTGTTCATTCCAGAGGATGTGAAGACTGTCCAGCAGCAGCAGAAACTCCTGGCCCTGCTTTGTTAAAGGCTCGCTCGCTATTTTCCTTGTTTCCCCTTTTTTTGAAAAGACAAGAAGCACATCAAGTGCACAAAACAACCTTTGCAAAATTGAAGGAGTTCAGACTTTGCCTTTTCCAAGCACCTTTTCTACTGAAATACCGGAAAATACACTGACAGAAGTACGACTACTGTCTTCTTCCTCTCACAGGTGTGTGTCTCTTCCTCCACGCAGTCGTCCGTAAACGGCGACTGAACTCTAACATTCACTGTTTTCCTCATGTGCAAATCACCATAATCCATAAATCATCCTAAAATATGACATCAACTAAGGGCTGTCAAGCGTCATAGCTTCATGATAACGCATCCGTTAATCATCTCTGACAAAGTCTACTGCAGAATGACGCCATGGTTCCTCCACAGAAGAGGCTTTGTTGGCACACGCCGGACACGCAAGCATGCGGTGAGTCAGGAAGAGGCGAAGTAGCGTGAGTGCGTTGTTACACGTCGATTCCAGCAGATGCGGTAAAGGTATTCCCATCATGCCATCCATGGAGCGATAGTCATGATTTCACACCATCAGCTCTCCCTCTTGTTCCTTCCAGGACCCTCCATTAGCCTCACCATGTGTTTACAATCCAGGGGTCTGTTCACAAATGATTCGCAGTGTATTTCTGCAGCTACTGTTATTTATCAAATGCAAACTGGGCTGGGACACGGTGATGTATGCTATCAGGAGTGACAATGATAACCAGGACAATAATTACACAAAGCCCGACTCATCCATCACCGTCACTTATCACTTAAACAATCAGGCGTTAAAAGAGAGCGAGGGGTGGAGAGGAGAGGAGAGGAGGGATCCTGGACTGGGATTTTCTGCTCGGTGTATCAGTCCACGCTGATCCAGTCTATAACCACAGTCGTTGGAGTCACTCGAGGTAATGTTGATCCAGATACGGCATCGATAAACACCAGCGCTTCTTCCATTTACATGTTGGTGATTGATTGCTGAGAGAACACACACAAGCCTGTAACGTTTTTTTGCTTTGGCACGCTCATGTCAAATTACTCGACAGCAAAAAATATTTTCCTGTGTACTTGTAATCCATTATGGCTTGAAAGACATTTAACTTGAGAGGAAGAGAAAAAAAAAAAAAACCAAAAACCTATCAATCTTCTTCAACCAGCGAAACTTCAGCTCAACAACCTGAGGTTTACAGGTCAGACATGAACCGGGGGATGATGGGAGTTCTCTTTCTGTCACATATTTCCAGTTGTGATCGATGATTAAAAATTCCAGCCCACAGGAGATTTATTTCTTAAAAAGCCAAAGTATGAATGAATGAGGATTCTTTTGCCGGTGGCGACACACATGCAGCAGCCAGTGTAGCTGGGCTGGTCGTTGGCGCCAGCAAACACCAGCAGGACTCCACTGTTCCAGGACTGAACGTCTGTCATCCCACATTAACCAGCCAGAACGTTCTCCAAACCCTCAGGAACCTCCTGTGCTCCTTTATACAAGTCTGCAGGTGTTGGAGTCGTGTTAACAGATTTAACTGTGGTATTTTGTAAAATACTGGACTGCCTTTTTGGTTTTTTGAACTTTTTTGGACTTATTAACGGCTCAGATTTATCATGCTATTTGCCCCTGGGGTAATTATCTTTTCGCTTCTAAAAATGAACATTTTTGAAAAACAAAACTTTCCGAAAAGATGGTTGTCTTATCATTGCCATTTGAATGAAAAGTGACAGAAGAGTCATATTGAAATTCAGGAGCGTGGCGTCGCCCGTCCCTGTCCTATACGTCACCTGCCTGAGCTCATAGTTCACTCTGAACCCACAAGTTATCATTTCACAAGGAGGTGTTTGCGAGGATCAAACACTGTGTTAGTGAAGAGTGAGGTGCTGAAACAAAGGTCTGGTTGCTGTTGGACTCAGCTGAGCCATCTGTCCGCTTCCAGTAGCCTGGTGATGCTAAGTTAAGCAAACAATCACCTGCCTTGTGTTAAGTTATTCCTGTAAGTTCAAAGAATTAAGCCTTTGGTACACAGACCATCAAGTGCACAACAACAACAAAGACACACGCAGGTAGAGTCTGCAAGCGTGTGTGTCAACACACTAAGACCAACACATCCTTACACAAGAAGCACATGAACTCAGACACATGTGCTGCTATGAATTACTTCAATGATCCTACTTTTCCAGTACTACAAGATATCCAGCCATGCACATCTGTCTCTCTCTCTCTCTCTTTCAGCGCGCGCGGGCACGCACACACACACACACACACACACACACACTCTCGGCTGCAAATTTGCATATCTAGAAAGTATTTCCTGGTAAGTAGAGCAATGGCAGCTCTCAGGAGAGACACAGACACAGATAGAAATTTGTATTAAAAAGAAGAAACATCTAAGTAAAAAAAGAACAAAACCACGGTACACCATTACTTTAATGATCCATCATGTTCAAAGGAAACATATTCACAAATCTACTGCAATAAACAAGGGAATGAAACTCTGGTGTAAAGTGCTTTTAATTTGGTGCCTGCATGCAGCAGATGTTTACCCTTCACTTCTACCCGGATCTTCTCTAACAGGTTCTATAGCCGAGCGTCATTACACTGTTAAACTGTTGGGGGTCACACTCCTGTCAGCGCTGCACCGTGAGCATGTGGTCGCACCCCCCACAGGTCAGTACACAGGAGGGTCAGGGGTCAATGGTTATGAGTCTCAGGAGGTGTCAACCTCATTACTTGGAAGTGCATCAACCAAACCCACAGGGCTTTCTTAGTATTTACATAACCTTTGACCTCCAGCTACCGAGGAGGCCCCTTCAGTCGTTCACCTTCCTCCTCCAGAGGTTTCAAGGTTCAAGTTCACTGTCAGCACAACCCAGACACTCTAACACCTCATCAGCGGGTGCTGCAGTTACCATTAGGATCCCGTCATCACACACACACACACACACACACACACACGAGTTACAGCACTGGAGAACACGCTTTTAAGAAATACTTCAGGTATTCAAACGTGCATTCTCCTCAACACACCGCCGTATTGTTTTCACAGTGCATTTACATTCGTGTGGTCTGCAGCTCTCTATAAACCACCCACTGTAATGAATCACTTCCTTGTAGAAGCGGAATGCCACTCTACGTCTATAGAAACGGCTGTAAAAACATCGCAGAAATGCAGCTAAATCTGGATCTTCTGTATTTTTTTTCCCCCCCGTGAGGGAAACAGCTGTTTGCTGATCACAATTAAAAAGAAAAGAAAAATGGCAGCTGACTTCAAAGCTCCCTTTAAAACTAATAACCTTTACAGAAATGTGACGGGATGAAAGTCACAAGTACCCACAGAAACTTAGGTTAACTACAGACATTTGAAAGCTGCGCTTAAGTACTTCATTAAATATACTTCGTTATTATCCATCCCTGGTTACAACAGTATTTGTACTGCCAAAACATAGTTCCATGTACTAGAACTAAGGAAGGAGTAGGACTGGAGCTGGAATCACCGTTTGTACCGTTGCTTGGCGAGTCCTGATAGTAAAAAGCTCCATAACCACAATATCCTGAGTTCTCCAGCCACCTCCACCCTCGAGCTGAAGCTGGCCTGCACCACGTCTCTCCACTGATGCTACGCCAGCTAGCAATTTATGGTACATCGACTATTTTACCGCGTAGACTGATCATTACGTGACTGTTTAGTAAAAGAATGTCTTTTTCTATCACATTTGACATGTTTAGAAACTGTATATGGACAGATGTGCGGTCCCAAACCATATGTTTGATTCCTCTGGGAATGCAGATCAAACATTTTGCTTGACATCACCTTCATGTATCTGAAAAGCGCTCAGGGCCAGACTGGGAAAATCATTCAGGACGGGAAATACAACTCACAATATAGCGGGGGGTTTTGGGGGTCCCCCGCCAGGAAAATTGTAGTCATAAAGACACAATTTCCTGCATTCTGGTAAATTTTCATGCATTGAAGTCCCGACAACAATGTACTAATACATACAGGACTGTTCTTTGATGACACAGTTAACTCTCTCTCCACCTGTTCACAGCAAATGCACAACAGTCTTTTCACGATTTACACTGAATATCTTCCACCTGCAGGTTGCTCTTGTGCAGTGGGCCAAACTGGTCAAGTTCCTGGAACTACTCCCAGTGCCAGGAACCAACCGTGTACTCAGACGTTGTAATGCACCAATGGATTTACACTGAAAAGCTAGACATTGTGTAGATTGTGTATGTTCTGTAGGCAATGATGTGTGTGTCAGAGGTCTAGACCATTACGAATCAGCATAGTTTCCCAGAACAGCGGCACAGAAGGTCGGGCAGAGGTCAAAAAATCTCACCCCACTATCAAACTTTGAAAATCAAAGGGGATAGGACACTCTCCAGGTTGACCCGTCAATCCATGCCAAGATAATCTGGAATTACAATCCAAGATGAGGGTCGGGGAAGGCAGCGCTAACAGATGCACAGCCATCCAGCAAATTAGCGGCGGTGGTTTGAACCTGGTCCTTGTGAAGGTGATGGCAGCGGTGGAAGCGATGACGTTGGCTGCAATCGTCCCTGCTGCTACACATGCTAGCACAATGGGAATGTTTCTGCAAGCGCACGATTCTTTGCAGTTACTGCTTCAACGATCACAATGCTACCCGATCAATCAGGCTAACCAGTGCCAGCCATTCCCAGGACAGAAGCATCACGCTAACCCTCACAAAAGTCATAGTGCACCATGTCAGGAAAACTTCTTTTAGACTTTCACTCCACCACAAAAAGGTAATATTTCATACACCAGTGTTGTAGGCAAGAATCTCAATAACTCCAATCTCTCCCCAGAGGGCCCATTTCCTGTAAGTCCACCTTGCCTGAGACAACATATTTTTCAGCCTAATTCAGTTTAAAAAAAAAAAAAAAAAAAAAGTTAAAGAATGAAGAGCAAACTGGCTTTTACAGAAGTACTCACTCATTTAACATCCAGATTGCTCAACACCATCACACAGAAACAAACTAAATTAGCATCATCCTTCACTCAGCTCTACCACTGAAGTAGATATGCAGTATATTGTGAGGTGATAGGGACTTCATTCACCTGAAAAATAGGTGAAGCCATTAGTCTGCTGTCTCGCAGATGTTTGATCCGTCTTCATAACAGTGTACAAATATGTGACCAGCATAATTATGGAGCTCTTGTTTCACTCTTTCCACTTCATGAGTTATTCAAAGCGGAGTCATGCGTGGGGAGATGGATGCAGATTAAAACTATGATTAAATGTGATCCTGCGGTGAATACTTTGTGAGCGAGTCAAACGAGAAGAAGAGGTGTGAATTGCATCTCTTGGGTTAAAACTCGGCTTTTGACGGGCGACGATGCATCAGCAACATCGGCTGCATTGGCGTGTTTAACTTTTCTTAATCGCGTGCTAACCTGGTGGGTCCTCATACGGCAGCGTCTCCTGTGAAAGGCCTTCTTCCTCTTCTCTCCCCCTCCATGTTCAAACATCCATCTTGTTTCCCCCCGGTGCTCTTGATGGCCAGCTCTGGCCCGAAAGTGTCATTCGTTGTCCTCTGAGGTGGAATTTGAAGTCAATTAGTTCGAGATTTCCGATTTTTTGAAGAGTTTTCACGCAGCTCAAGTGTGTATCAATTAAAGAGACCGACATGGACGCCTCAACGGGGATACCGAGAACCACACACGCAGCTGAAAGGACACGAAGGCTGGACAACAAACACAAGGACTAATTACCTGATGGGACACAGGTGAGGCACCAGAAACAGGCGGGGACAAAGCAGGAAGTAAAAGAGACATTGACACACGAGGGTGGGGGATTTCAAAGTAAAACAGGAAATAAGTGTATTGAGTCCAGGAGTGTGTGAGGCAGGAAATTCTTGTTTTTATGATGAAGAAAAAAAATGTTTCAATCTTCTTTCAAGCTAGCAGAGAGAAAATAACCAGAAAGTATATAAAAAGTGTATTTTGGTTTAGCTTTTGTGTGCGTGTGTGTGTGTGTGCGCACACGCATATTCAATGAGGTAAATAACTGATCAATTTTGATTGATTAATTATCTAAAAAAATAACGAATGCATGGATTCGACCAGTTCCCTGGTGAAGGCTCTTTTTCAACATAGCTTTGTTCTTCTAAGTTAGAAAGCTCCACTTCAGCAGCACTTCCCAACTCTCGCCTTTAAAAAGCACTTTCTCCATTTATCATTCCTAGGCTGATTTATAGAACTTTAATTCCTAAAACCTATTTTACATTGTGGCTGTTGACTATATTTCCTGATTCATGGAGCGATAAACAAAAGCAACCCCTTTGTGACCATGTTTGATTATGCAAATTAGTGCACATTTAATTAGACATAATTAAATAGATAGATAAAAACAAAGACTTTTTTTTTTAAACTCAAAAAAATAAAGTCATTACTCTCATGAGCTTGAATTTTAATCGCGATATTTATTGGTTTAAATTTGTACCCTGTTTCCCAGCTGTGTCTCGCTGTAAGGAAGAAGAACACAAAGAACATGGTTTATTGAATAAAACAATGGTATTGTGCGAGCTCCTGGGTCATGTGACCTCCCTTGGCCAGCCTCACTGAAACAATAGTTTGTGGCATCCTTGTCAGAAAGTCAATATGGTGATAAACACTGGCCTTCTGCTGAGCCCCGGTTCACCACTTTAGCAGCCAATTGCCTTGACAGTCATTACCTAACCAGTAAATCACCACAACCAGGATACCAGTAAATAACAGAGTCACTGAAGGAATAACTCCACCGAAAGGATCGAGCCACAGCAACAGGAAACATGTTGCCCTATGTGTGTGTGTGTGTGTGTGTGTTTTTTTACACAAACTAATTCTATGTGGAAAATGAGCATATGTTATAGAAAATGAGCCTGTAAAAGCGTTTTTGTATTCCCCCCCCCCCCCCTTCAATGGCTCTGGCAGTGTCATTCAAGATGTGGCCTTTCCACACTCATAAAGAACACATAAAACACACATTGTGCTCTCATAAAGTACTTAGAGAGGTGAGATTTATGTGCCGGGGTCTGGTCCAAATACAGAGCAATGCTGTCTCTAAAATGTTTGTGATTTACACTGACGGTGTGCGTGAATACCAATGTGATTACTGAAAACAGGAGGATGTAGTTTGATTTGAATGAGCGGCGTTAAAATCTTGAGTCTTTGCCAAGATGCCATTCTTCTACCTCCAGTAGTCATGCTTCCATTTAATTGCCAAGGGAACTACAAGACAACTTTGTAAATGTGAATCAAGAGTAATCTGATACAGAAGCGAGTTTGTATGTAATGCATATTTTTATCAGAAGGTTGCGGCGTAGGAGGTCGTCCTCGCCATTTACCAGCAAAACATGGAGGGAGCCCATCGGTTGGGCACGTTGTCACAGGTCTCTCATACCAGCTGGTATCGGCCATGTTGCCCGCTGTCCGGAGACAAAATTTGGGAATAGCTGGAAAAACGTCTGTGGCAGCTTAACAGCTTTAACAGCTTGTTAAACCTTTTCGTCAAAGCGAATTAAAAACAAATGAAAAGGTTTCCATCTTCTGTAATTTTGTGTGTTCATAAAAAGATAAACACCACACAAACACTCTTTTTTTTTTAAAAAAAAAGAAACAAATTCTGCAAAATTTAGAGAATTTGTAGGAATTTTTTTTTCCCATTTTCATCAACCTTTTCTAATTGTGGATTTAAAAAAAAAAAAAGTAGATTGAAGGTGCGACTAGCGTCATTTTGAGAGACAGGCTTGTTCCTCCCACGGGCTACGCTAAATGTGTGTGTCCTCAATTACAGTCATGAAACACACCTCACAGAGGAAGCAGTATTTGTCTGAACGAGCAGGCGTAGAGGTGCACCTCTGGATTCCCTCTCCACCATGAGGTGTCACTATCTTTGCGTCTGTAGTGCAGTGTGTTACACCTCTGGACGCAGATATCAAAACGTTTATGTCGACCTGCACACTGGAGGCAAGAGCGAGTCTTGTAAAATGAATTATTGATGCCGCGCAAGGCTCCTCTCTGACTGGGAACAATGTAACCTGCACTGGTGTATTCATCTGAGCTCTTTAAAAATCAAGGTCTCTGTTGCTGGCTTTCATGTTCTGACGAGCGTTCTGTCTCCGAGCCACGAGACATTCCTTGATTGCCAGTGATGTCCAAGTCTTTCTCGCAGGCACTTCAGTCCTGTCGGGACAGAGCACGTTATTGTTGGGATACCTGCATAGTTGCATGATTGGTGTCAAATAAACACAGTGCTGAGCTACAGTGCTAGAGGTCTTTTTACCTGTAATTATGGCATGGCTAGCTTTCCACTGTGGGACGGCTGCCAGCGCGCTATGGCTTTTATGGGGCTTCTGGTCCTTTCTTGTGGTTGTCATGCTGCAATTAAAACTGTCTCCAATCGCTGGGTGGCAAAAGGCGCTGAGACAGACTCTTGTCTCTCTCACACACATATGCATGTGTACTTGTATACACACACAAACACACTTGTGGAGTCTCTGGCTGGAGGCGATGGGAAAGCGTATGATATAGGAAAAACATAGTTAATTACATTTGACAGGTATCTATTAAAGTGCATTCTTAGACCTTAGAGGCCTTCACACATCTAATGGAAATACACTCTCAACTGCTGCCCATGAATAATAGGGCTTTCCAGCCAAAAGCTTTGGCTTTTTATTCCTTTATCTCGCCAACATCAAGCATCTGTCAGCGAATAAAAAAATCATCACTAATCAAATCCACAAAAGTAGAAACCAAGGTTTTATGCAGGTATTTGGATGCATTTTTAATTAGTTATTCAAAAGGTTCTTTTCACTGTTACCTGAAAGAGCACTTGAATATCTCCTCCACAGAAGCACCAGCTCACCTGTTTATCGGAGACAATAGTCGCATGATTGCAATCACGACACTGAATTTGAAGTTAAAGAGGAGATGTATGCATGAAGGATATACTTGAATCATGACCCGCTGGTGAGATGTCCAGATGCATGTCTGACTATGTGGGACAATGCATGGAAAGACCCTTTTCTCTGTGTGGTTTGTGGGTTCACACTGTCTCTCTCTCCCCCTTCCATACTGGCCTTTCATCTAAACTTGCCTGAAGGCCAAGTCAGATCAAGTGTCTTTGAAATCCAATTTGAGTCTCTACATGGGTGTTTATGTACATTTAGAGGATAAATTCCATTAGATACTCATCAAGGATCTTCACATTTATTATTGATGGATTATTTCAAGGATCATTTCAAGGTGTAAGAGGCTAAATACCTTTTCCTTCTTTTGCCTGAAAAGCTGATATATTGACTAGATTGCCATGCAGAGAAGAGGATACCTGGAGGTGGGATCAGTCAGTGCGAGGTGTGCGCTGTCATAATTCGCTCTGTTTTACCAGTTTCTCCTTACTCCACCCTGCCCCCCCCCCCCCACCATCACCTCTCATTAGAAGGGCCTGAGGAACACACACAAAGCCAAATAAAGATCACGATGATAGTTATGGTCTTTGTTGCTGTCCACATTCCTTTAAAATGAAAGACGACAACAATGACTGTACCTTCATGTCTGCTGCATCAAGTCTTTGACATCCACCCTGACGAGCGGGTCTTGTTCCCAGCCTATGGCTATAAGTGTAGGTTTGCTGCAATTAGCCTACTGTCCATGTCAAGATGGCTGACAAGTAGGGAGCGCCCATAATGTCTGCGATTTTGCATATATGAGCCAGTATCTGTTGGCATGGAAAGTTGTACTGCCTGTACAGGACAACATATCTAAGAACAACTGTCAGTAAAATGCGTCGCCTCTCTAAACGTTACCACAGGTCAGGGACAAGGAAGTGCGTGGGTATTTAAATAGGCAATACATGAAAGTGTAGCAATTTGAGAGTGACATGCGAGTCTGGGAAGTGCTAATAGCCTTCCAGAGCTTATTCCAGCCAATGCCAGAATGCAGCTGAATTTGCTCTCCAACATGTTCTTCTGAGGTAAAAGCCAGCAGTCAGTTGTAACTTCACTAGTAGCCATTTCTGATGCTTTGGTAGCGTAGCATCAAAGTCACGGGGCACACATATATTCTGCAGGATTAGAGTAGCGTAAAAGGACAGCCCCAGCCCATTCACTGTTGGCACGGCCGCCACAGCCTCGGCACAAGTGAGTTTTTAATGCATTCCATTTAACTTTAATTACTCCAATCTCTGCGAGGGCACACAGGAAGAAAAGGCCCGGGCGTTTGTGCCGAGCAGATTACCCCACTGCCCTGCCAAGTCCACGGCGCGCTGCATCCTAAGATAGAATTCAAATTCAAATGTGGGCTAAAGAAAGTGCAGCTGTCACCCCTCTGGCCTGCGAAGCCCCAACCAGATCAAAGATGAGCTGTCCTCCTCCCCTGCCCGTGTAAAAATGAGCTGTCCTGGTCGTGCCAGTGTCTCGTCCCCCTGGGGCACCTAATCCTCCTCTCCTGACTCCACACTGACAGTCTGAATAAAGGCATTAAACCCCGCAAAATAATTACCAATTAAAACGGATGGAGAAGTCATCAGGTAGTGACTGGGGGGAGAGCAGGCAGAGGCGGCAGAGAGGGATGGAGCTGCGGTGGGTTTCTCTCCTCCCTGCCAAGAACAACCTGTATTTTCTCCTTTATGGGTTATGGTTTTGCAGTTCTGGATGAGTGAGTGACCTTAGTGAGTGGTATCAGACCGGGAACAGACTTCTTAAAGCTTCTAGGATGTCGAAGAAAGTTTGCGTGAGGCATTCCAACTGTACGGAAGCCAGAAATCAATGCAGAAGTTTTATAAGCTGCTGAGTGATGAGCAGTTGTTTTATCTGGTGAGATTCCATCTGGACTGCTGCGGAACAGACCTGAGATACTGAGAAATCACGCAGCATTCGCTACTATTTCTGATTGCTGTAGCACATGTGTTAGCACGCATGCACGTCGATGAATGTGAGGGGAGATCACTGGAAAAATTACCCTCAACATGCATGTGTTTACTGGCCATTACGCAAGCTTCTCTGCACTTACCTGTAAAGGGGTGTTACGGGGGCGTTAGCGGCCTAGCGTGCCATGAGGCCTGGGGCACTAATCCACCAGCGCCACACTGCCGAATCCAGGTAAAGTGATCCTAAAGCCTTCTTACCCCTCTCCCTCCTCTGTTCTCCCTGTTACCCTTTGAGCTGTGTCTATTAGCACTGGTGGAGATCAGACTAGTGCATATCCACTCAAAAGCCCAGTCTGGACCGGGATCCACATTTTGACAACTTAATCTTTCCTTTGACGGCAGGCAGAAAAGGAGTGAATTGCCATGTGACAATAGGATCCTTACTTGACCATATTCTTTTGAAATTCCTTCCACTGGTATGGGAGACAACCTGTTTCCCACGTCTTTGTCAGGCTTTTCTCAATCGCTCTTCACACTAATACCTACAAAAAAAAGTCATACATTAAAAATGCTGTATAAGCCGTTTAACCGTGAGCCAGGATTGGATAGTCGGGACATTTTCAGCCATTGTTCTGGTGAAACAACCAAGTTGTTGTTGTTTTGGTGGGACACCAAGACATTTTCAGCTGATTTTATTTATTTACTGGCACTATTTCATGTTGCTGGATGCTCTCTGACCCTTTACCTCTGCAGTGTGTGTCCAAAAAGTGTATTTTGCAGTTCAAGTAATCCCAAATAGGTGTCATGAGCTCACAAGCCTGACCTTTCCCTTTCTGCAGGTGCAGACTCAGTACGCCACAAACAATCTAATTTAAAAATGTAGCACTTACAGTTCACTGGATCACTTCCATTGCTGGAAATTAGCAAGATTATGCATGAAAAATTGGTGGTACCTGGAAAAAAAGATACAATCTTTCATGTGAATATGTTGTGACTGTACACAAACATCCGGTGCTCCCAAAGGACTTCTATTCTTGCAGTTTTCTGTGCTTGCAGGTTAATTGTTGATTGTTGCATTTCTATTAATAAGAATAGAATTAGTCGCTGCAATTGTCAACTGTGTATTATTCTATTCTCTTTGTCATGGGACATTCAACATGAAATCCTTTAGTCTTTTGCCTCTCACAGCTTGTAAAAGACACACACACACACACACACACACACACACACACACTCTAAATCATACTTTGACGTGTATTTAAATGCACGTCAATTATGTTCAGTTTCATAACGCTGATTGAACAAGGTGTCTCATTCCAGCGCGGTTCTCTGCCTGCAACTCACTGAGGTATTCAACTGATGTGGATCGCTTCTGACCCGAGGAACGGTTTGCACTGCTGATATGTCTTGTCTTTTGTGTTCTGTATCCATGCCAGAATTACCCTGGGCTAAGTACTCAGGGCGTGTACGCTACTGTGGACATGCAATTCGTATGATGCATGTGTAAGAGTGTGGGAAAAAAAAAAGAGAATTTTTGTGTCTACGCTGTGTTAAACCTGTAATTTGACTTTAACTCCAAACCAAACACATATTTACTGTAAGCGTACGTATAGAGGGAACATGCACACAACCTTTACTTTCAGTCAAATTTGAAAGATGTGGGTGTTTTCATCTTTCTCTCTTCATCTTTTTATCCTCGATGAAGCCTGGGATCAATTCGTAAAACTTACTAAGACTAAACCAGGTATCCCAGACGTATCGTGAAAAAAAAATAAATCCTCATTGTTAACTTATTGATTCTGTTTCTGGCAAATTGCTGCCGCTGTAAGTTTTAGCTCTAAAACTTTGATCTTCTGTACTTAAACATCATCAATCCTTTTCCTACCGAACAAACGAGTCATGAAAGGATATCTCATCAAGGTTATGGTCAAAATCTACATGCAAACACACATTTGAACCATAACTGACATATTTCACACTGCATCTGGTTAAATGTGATGGGACTCCTGCATCGTTTTACCAGATCAGTTGCACTCAAAATAATGTTTACCATTGTTAACAGTTTGAATAGCAGGCACGTGTGTCTTCACGGGACCAACTGGTAGAGCAGCTTTTGTGCAGGCTGACATTTGTATGGGCCAACATGCTGTATATAAAACATAGAGAGTTTTTACTTTCCAGACAACCACGCTGTGATCTGCATTAATCATTTCCTGTCTGCCGGAGAAAGCCTTGAAAATTGTGTGTATACATAATTTTAAATGGAACGCTTTAAGCACTCTGAGCAGCGATGTTGCTAAATGCACGAGATAAATTGTTTCCAATCCAAGAAAGTAAAGTTATTTTTCTATGATCAGCTGGAGCTATTTTTCTATTGACTTTTTTACCAGTTTCCAAAATTGTTTGACTTATGTTATTTTGATTTGACAAACGGTGTCATTGTATAACGCGGCGCATGTTTTTATTGTTAACAAAGTACAAGGACCGCCCTCAGGATAAATCTCAACATTACAATCCTCATGGAGGGGGGACCGATTGCAGGGATTGGTTTTATCTAGAATAAAATGGAATATGAGCGTACTGACCACACTTGGCTTCATGTATTGTGTGTTTAATGGCATTTCCTGTGCAAATAGATCATTTTTAAATGATCACAGAAATAATTCAAATTAGGTAAAGTAGAACTTTGTTCCCAGCAAGCCCAAAGCACAACACAATCAGCTAATCTGTGTAGAATAATTTCCGATACCAACCTAAATTTACAGGTCCCCCTCAGACATGTTTATTTAGATACACAAAAATATCTATCGTGGAACTGTAGTGTGTATCTGATGTGTTTTTGTTTTTGTTTTGTTTTTTGCAGGGGAAAGAAATAATTTAGCGCATTAAAAATCCTTAAAGTTAAATGTGATTATTTAAAATTCCAGGAAATATGAAGATGCAAATATATTTGCATTCCTCAGGTGTACCTCCTGGATGTGAGATGTCTCCTACGTCTCTATAGAGTCCATTCTGTGACCTGGAGGCTTCAAAGGTCCGCTCCCCACTTTCAGGAAGAAGGATCAGCCTCTACAATATTGGTGGAATAACACAATTCCCGCTCGTAAGCCTGCTTCTTTGAATTTAATTTTAAACCAGCAGAGAGAAACTTTATACTTTCATCAGTGAATGTGAGAACATCCTCCCACTGCAAACTCTGCTCATCCATCACTCTACACAGTGAAGCTCTAACAATCAACTGTGAGAACAAGAAGACCAGTCACATTTTTGACTCCAGGGGAAGTTTAAAATTTTCTCGAACACTTCTATGTAATTTCTAAAGCAGCAGATAAGAAACTTGATGGATTTATGAGTGTTTCAGCAGCTACAGTGGATATTAGGAAGCTCCCTCTACAAATGAATACACAACTTGAGGTCCACCTGTCGTCCTTGACAGCACCTGTGCATCTTCTTACACCATCAAAACTTTCCGCAATGTTTGAGCCAGCCTCTTTTCATGCCTACAAGCCAGTTAAAACCATAGACTGGAGAGTGTTCTGCCAATGACCATCTAGGAAAACTACTGGGTCTCAGGAATGAACTGAGACAAGATTAAGGAGGGGGCGGCAGCGTGGTGCAGTGGTCAGCACTGTCCCCTCACAGCAAGAAGGTTGTGGGTGGAGCCCCGGCTGGAGCACGGGGTCTTTCTGTGTGAGTCTCCATGTTCTCCCTGTTCCTGCTGGGTTCTCTCTGGTACTCCAGCTTCCTCCACAGTCCAAAGACATCAAGAGGGGACCAGGTTAATCCAGACTCTAAATTGACCGTAGGCGTGGCTGGGAGAGCCAATGGTTGTCTGTCTCTATGTGTTGGCCCTGTGATGGACTGGTGACCTGTCCAGGGGGAAGGCTGCTGGGATAGGCTCCACCCCCACCACCCTTAACAGGATAAGCAGTAGAAAATGGATGGAAGGATGGACGATTAAGGAGGTCAAAGGCCATGGTAGCCTTACATAAATGCCCTAGCTCTGGAAGGCCATTAGGAAATTCCTCCATATTTGCCACCAACGTCAACTTGGACTCAAGAACGAATTAAAAAAAGTTTGGTGGTCAAAGGTCGACTTTATATTTCAACACGATATGTCTATAAGGGGGCTGCACGGTGGTGCAGTGCTCAGCACTGTGGCCTCACAGCAAGAAGGTTCCGGGTTCGAGTCCCAGCTCGGGCGCCGGATCTTTCTGTGTGGAGTTTGCATGTTCTTCCCGTGCCTGCGTGGGTTCTCTCTGGTACTCCAGCTTCCTCCCACAGTCCAAATACATGCAATTTGGGGACGAGGCTGATTGAATACTCTAAATTGACCATAGGTATGAATGTGAGTGTGAATGGTTGTTCGTCTCTCTATGTTGGCCCTGCAATGGACTGGTGACCTGTCCAGGGTGAACCCCGCCTCTCGCCCGTAGATGCTGGGATAGGCTCCAGCCCCCCCGCGACCCTTACTAGTAAGGAATAAGCAGCAGACGACGATGGACGATGTCTGTAAGGCTTTGAAGGAATTTGTCCAAATGTTTGCTGAGGTTCGTGGATGAAAAGAGGTCATCGGTCAACATGGACACACAGCCATGATGCAGTGTTTGCCATGTGTGAACACTTGAAGCATCCTCTTGTTGGTCCGATGATCTTCGGATGATTAAAAGACCTTAGAGGAAACATACGCTCCAAACAGAGAACGTCAAGCAGCCAAACCTTTTGATTTAGGACCACTGGTACCTAACCTGAATTATGATGTTGAAGAAAACCATTTGCCAGAAGGAAATAAAGCAAATTAAAATTAAACTTTTGTGAATGAGAAGATATTTATACAATAGCCAACATAGTCTATTATTTGAAGTAACTGTGGCAGCTGAGATTGCAGAACAATGATGATAAAAGCTCATTTGACACTGAATTTTTACTTAATCTTGACTAATCGGCAGCGTGGCTCAGAGGTAGCGTGGCCATCTAGCAACCGAAGGGTCGCTGTTCCGATCCCCACTTCCCCCAGTGACCATGTCGAAGTGCCCCTGAGCAAGATACAGAACCCCTAATTGCTCCTGATGAGTAGGGTGGCACCTTGCATGGCAGCTTCCACCATTGCTATTCTCTGTTGGCTCGTGCATGGCAGGAAGAGAGGCAGGCATTAATGTGCTTGTGTGAAACAGCTTGTAAGGCCACCTTCCATCACCTAGTACGCTCTGACAGAAAGGACTCTCAAATTAAAAAAAATTTTTAAGTAAATGCAGCATTCAGTATGCTTGAAAATGTATTTGATAAAAAAAAAAAGATGAAAAACTTTTTGACAAGCCGAGGTTGGAGGACAATTTGATGATTTAAGAAGGGCAAGGATTTCTCTTTTTTGTGAAGAGAAAGAGTTTCGCACAAATGAAAGACGAGGCCGTCGGTCCTTGTCAGTCATCTTCATTAGAGACCCCATTTTAGTCTGAATGCATTTCTAGTCATTAGCCAGGGCACAATATATCACAATCCTCTTCAAAAGAGTACATACACATTGTTCATGTAATTGCCCTGTGAAGGACAAACAACCACCTTATAAAAAGGCATCACTATTCAGGTGCAATCACGAGTGGAGACTTTCAGGCCTTCCCTCTTCTTCGCCATTGTGGTAGAAGGCCATCTGATGTCAGAGTGCCTCTCAACAAATTAAGAATTAACGACAGAGTGATTTGCCTGCCAAACAGCAGCATGAGAGAGTCTTTATGGGCTCTCTTCAAATAGAGCTGCTGCCATGATCAACATGTGAGGATACAGTGGTGGAAATAACGCATAAAGCAGAAAAATGCGGACTTATACTCCTTTCCACGACACAAACATGCAGGGTAAGCCCTCTAATAATGGCTGATTGAGCCTGCAAAATACCGTCTTCACCTGGGTTTTGATAGCTACATGTGTCAGGCTCATTTGAACCAGGAGCAAACGTTAATTCCCATTGTGTTCCCAGAAGACACACGGCTGTGCAGCCGTCACCAGGTTCTTTTGCCCTGTTGGAATGGAGCTCGAAGAGGTCCAGAGGAAAGCTCCCCTCTCCTGATGAATAAGTGCTACTTTCAGAAAGGCTGAATGTAAATCAAATACGCGGGACGCACGCTGGGCTCTGAGTCACCTCCGCACTGAGGTCAACATCAAATGAACTCAGACCGCCAGTTTTTGTGGTGAGGTCAGACTAAGAAATAGACAGCCTCAACATGAACCCTTGGGTCTTCAACTACACTCCAGACCAATAAAGATAGCATAGAGATGTGATCACAAAGAAGCACATTTTATGGATATGAGTGTTTGTAAATATCAGAGGGGCTGGTAGGCAACACAACCAGCAACAAAACCAAAAAATGCGGTGGCTTTTATTTCACATTTATTGTTCATACACAAAATCACAATTAAGCTAAAATCTCTGCAAGAGTAAGGAATAATAAATCTAGAAAAAAAAATGTCACACTTCTCATTTTCCAGAGCACTGGAAAAATGTCACAAGGTCACATTTACTTGGGGAGCTTCAGCTTACATTTGCCTGAACAAGAAAAAAAGTAAAAGAAACAAAAAGCGTATTTCATATTAGGAAGGATTTTCTGTATCCGCAGCTTTGAGTGTTAAATCAGGGGCCCACCTCTGATGTGCGGCTTCACATAAGTACGTTCAGAGATGCTGAGGTCCATGGCTAAGTTTACATGGACAGCAATATTCTGAAACTGACTTGATTAAGACGATACAATAAGACACTACCATAGAAACAACATTTTCTTATTATCTCAATCCAAATGTGGTCACAGTCAGAGTATGCGACAATTAGATTAAGACATCTGGAGTTTGCCAACGTAAGTTACGTTATTGGAGTGTGCTGTAGACACATATCCACCTAAATTGCAACATTTTTTGCAGCATCTTGGACACATGCAGCAGTCAAACTGCTTCAAAGCGCATGCATTGCTTCCAGGATGTCATGTGGGCAGGTGCCATTAGTCACACTGCTCAGACGTACAAAAATATTTCATAACAAACTCCTGTTTTGACCTGAATTGAAATATTATCTGAATTAGAACATGGTTCGTCAATATTTATCGCAATACAGTGCAGATGCCTATCAAGCCTCCGAAAATGGCAGCAAAGGGATCTATCAAATAATCTGAATTAAAACAAAAAGAGAAATCACCTCCTCTGATACAGTTTCAAACGACAGCATGAGAGACTGGGTGACTGTAAAGACGCAAAGTTTAATACCCAACCTCCGCCAAAAGATGTCAGCCAAAACAGGCAAAGCAAGGGTAGGAAAGGACACATTTTTGGCAGCCCTTCATCAACAGCATAAAGCAGTGGCCACAAGGGGAGAAGTAAACAGATTAGAAAAGCTATTGACATTTCCCTGCAGCAAGGAAGGGGTGTCGAATGGCAGCAAGGATGATAAGGTACAGGCATTCAGTCCCCCTCTCATGTTTTATGTATCTGTGATCACAACTGATTGTAAGAGAAATTAATCAATAACAATGCCGCCGGGATGTGTGGATGACACATGCCACTGCCCACCCCCACCTTGCCACATTCCTGCATTCTCCCCCCTCCTTCATTCTCCTCGCCCCATCCATTTTGATTCGGGGGGCCTGTTGTTCGCCCACGTCTAGGTGAGGGATTTTTACATCCCCGGCGCGCTTGGAGGAACTCCATATGGTCGGGATCAAAGGTGTTGCTGGGTGCATGGTTCTGCTTGGTTGCCAGCCACCGCCGTTAATTAGAAAACAAGATCAGAGGCAGTATTAAAATCCAATTAGGCCCGTATGAACAGATTGCCAAGTGATGTTCACTAATGCATTACTGAGCACCATGCAAATTTTAGTGGCAGCATTTGGCTTTATGTTATGTGTTTGTGTCATTAAGACTCTGTGTGTGTGTGTGTGTGTGTGTGTGTGCGCGCGCGCGCACGCACGTGTGTGTGTGTGTGTGTGTGTGCGCGCGCGCACGCACATGTGCGTGCATGTGTGTGTTTGGGAGCGTATGCAAGTGTGTGCAAGGGTGTGTTTTTACGTGTCACTTGCTGGCGATCCACGGCTGTGTGACATTGCCTGATCTTTTCCTTGATACACTAATCTCATATAAACAATCAGCCAACGCTCTGCAGAGCAACAACACCCATCCGCACAATAAGATTGCATGATATTGCTTCTTACAATTAAAGAATAATTGAGAATCCTGAATTATTGATCCACCGTAATTGAGTTCTCGTCATTTGATTTGTTTGAGAAATGAATATGATGCACAGTAAAATCCAGCAGATTTGGATAAATTGCCTGAGTGTATTTGGGTTTGAGACAAAGATCTGATTCGGTCTCAACTGGCCACTTCAAAGACGTAAATTACACAAGGAACAGAAGTTTTCCATTTCGATCAGTTTAAATTTTAAGATGGCTGTCAGCAGATAAAATTAAACCATGTTAAGGAATTGGATGAAAATATGTACATAAAATCATTCTGCACAATAAAAGCCAATTTAGTCCACGGGTTTCATTCGCCGCAGCAGACAGACAGGGCATCTGCACCAAAGTCTGACAAGTGGATGCAGCTGGTGGCCTATGGCCTGAAGCATCCACATTATCACAGACGAGGGTTGTTAATGTTGAGCTGAATGGAGCCCCTTTTGAGATACAAAATAGAATTCTGATTAGAAAGCCAGGAAATACACATGTGAAGTGCCGGAAATTGTTGCAACGTAGAACCATGGCACATTTGGCACCGTCTCAAGCTGGGTATAGAGGAGGAAGGTCTTAATGAAGGGATGTGCCACTATCACACACATTTAGCTTCCTTATATAGTGATGCCGTTGCTCCAGGATATGTTTCTCATGTCTTGGGTTGGATCTCATTTCTTCTTAATTTAAGCAAAAACTATGCGATAGATTGTTTTATCATCAGGTTTTTTTTTTTGTAGCTCTCTTAAGATCCCTGAATTTTTTTTAGATGTCTCTGTTTGAAAAATATAAATAGAATATATATATATATGCCTAAAGTCATTAATTTTCTGTTTTTTTCTTTCCATTTTTAGTGAGACATTTTTGAGTTGCTAGCAGCTTCTTTCACCTGAGTGCGATGGAAAAAAAGCCGGTACCCCTCATAGAAGGATACTTTTTATAAAAACAAATGGATCCTTAAGAAGGGATGGCATGGCTCAGAGGTAGAGTGGCCATCCAGCAATCGAAGGGTCGCTGGTTCCATCCTCATTTCCCTTGGTGATCATGTTGAAGGACCCTTGAGCAAGATACTGAACCCCTAATTGCTCCTGATGGCCCTGTGACGGACTGGCGACCCATCCGGGGTGAAGTCCGCCTCTCACCAAGTGTGAGCTGGGATCAGCTCCCCCCTGACCCCTAACAGATAAGCCGTATAGGAAGTGGGTGGATAGAAGGATGGATCCTCAAGTGTCATTGCCCTGGAAACGTAGTCCTACAATACAAACACAATATGCTAAAAATTCATAGGTAGCAAAAAAAAGATGTCACAGTCCTGTCATACTGTAAAGAAATACATCAAATTAAAGCCTCAACTGGTTTCATTCCACATAAAAATAATTCAAAAAATCAGTCATATGAATCTTTTGTAATGGCACCTCTGAAATACAGGTATGAGGGACGTCTGCACTTGCAGATTACATTTTTAAAATTAGCAAAACACTTGTAGAACTGTTTAACAATCAAATGTGCAGAAAAACAAGTTCTGTTACTGAAATTAATGCATGACGGAAGAAAACACTGATTTAAGCTCATCTACACGAACAATAAAATTAAACAAAAGACATTTAGCATTGCAAATTTTTTTTTCATTATATTTTTCTGAAAATAAAGTTGCAGCTTTAATTGGTTAAATAAAGCACCCAGTGGAGAGTCCAGCATAGGATCCACCTACAGGAGGACTCGTCACCCACCAGCTGTGGGTCATTACCTCATCATGGTCTGATTGGTCGGGGCAGGTCACTGGCAACATTTAAAAACCTTCAATTGACTGAAGGAGTCACTCGAGTTCCTCATTCACCATGATGGCTGCTTGGCTCTCCTCAGGGTAAGTGGCAGTGGGTTGGGTTTTAAGCTGTCTTTGTCCAATAGTTTGTTACATGTTGTCTTTTTTCCTCCAAATAGCACTTTGCTCCTTGTGCTGCTGACTGGTGCAAGTTACAGCTACCCTGCTAAGAAAGGTACCATTATCTACATGTGTCTAAGAAGCAAAAACTATGATGGAACTAATATTGTCCATGCATTACTAAGGTTCCAGTCCCTCCTACCAAGGCAGTTATGGTGCAGACCCTGGTTCTGCTGGCTTCTCCTACGGCGGGTCCTCAGGGAGTGGCTTCGGTCCTGTAGGAGGGTCCTCCGGTAGAGTCTTCGGTCCTGTGGGAGGGTCTTCAGGTGGTGGCTCTGTCGCTGCTGGCTACAACCCAGGAAGTGCTCAGGGAGCACCAGCAGGCACCTCATACAGCCCACATTATCATGGTGCCTTTGCTGGAGGGTCATCACAGCTGAACTTTGTCCAACCTGCCTTTAAACCAGGTAAATGCTAGAGACTACATGATTCCTACTTGTGTATGTACATTGTTGGTACTCAACTAGCAGCAACCCAGTTTCAAGACTAAAAGCAGCTCAAATTCTCCTTCTGCTCCCAGAAACTCCCTGGGCAGTGTCTCCCCCATCTCTTGGTTCTGCAGAGGAAGGTGAAGCCACTGGCCTTTCCCCTGGAGGACCTGGCAACGTGAGCCCACCTATGCCCCCGCAATTTCAGGGAGGTGAACTGTATCACAAGGACATGATCTACGAGAGGGGAGACTCTGAATCGGAGACTGAAGAGCAGGGCTACCAGGCGCAACCTTCCGGTGCTGGAGGAGTCGCAGCCGTGTCCCCAGCCTTCACCAGCGTACCTTACCCACCCATCCCAGGTCCGGGATATCCTCACTACGACTACATGTTCCTGACCGGCCAGTACCCTCCCGGCACATACTCCGACTACACCAGCAGCTATGAGGAAGGGAGAGACCACTGGTATGATGACCACTACATGCGGCACTACTACCAGCCAGTTGCTGCCAGTCCTCAGCAGGTTGCAGTCCCACAATTTGCTTCCAAGAAAACACCCCAACAGACTAGCAGGTAACTTAAAATCAGATGTGGTGGTTGTTTCTTTCATGCATATCTGAACTCATGTATTTTTCTTCTCCAGGTACTAATGGTGGCTCTTCTGTTTGAAATAAACTCTAAAAGAACTACGCATGTCTAATGTGGTAGCTCAACTTACCATATTTACATCTAACAAATAGGGCAGTTCTCATATTGCACAAATGGACTTAACCTGCTTGGTGGTGGTCATTCTGCAACAGGTGAGAATGGACACCTGATTTGGGTGGGAGGCTTCGGTGAGCCCTACATGCTTTTGACTGTGAGGGCAACATACTCAAAGCTAGTTGCACTACACAGGCGTCAGTAAAGTTTCAGGACTGCTGTATTTGAACTTAAAAATGGGCTCCTGTGCCCCCACTGGAATAAACTCCTATGGCCAGTTTGTCCTGCATTTGGAGTTGCTTCATATTTAGCAACCATAAATGGCAAACCATGATGTCCTGCTTAATATCTGCCACAAAACAGGACTGAAGAAAATGCCAAAACTTTCACCTTTTTAGTAAAGACTAATGAGCTAACTTGGTAGATGGACTTCTACAAATGTCACTTGGGAATGACGGGTAAGCAATCTCCGCAGACCACCTTCCGCTGACATATAACCATAACTGCCTCTAAGCAGTCTATTGCAGCTGTAAAGCACTTGCACAAACTTGACATGTCAAGATCAGCAAAGTACTCCATCTGTGGGGAGGTAAGTACATAACCATTAACAGTTTGAAGCCCTTGCTGTCAAAAAAGGAAATCAATGTATTACTGCACTTTAGAAAGATTAAGACCAAGTTTGGTACATGCATGTCAGGAGTATGTTGTCAAAGTGGGGATACCCTGGACCAGGGATGGGCTGGTGAAGCTCACTGACACCAGAAGGTTGCGCCTGGTGACACTGCTCTTAATGCTCTGATTCAGTCTCCTCTCTTGAAAGTCACATCCTTGTGAAACGGTTCAACTCAATGAAATTGTGGGGACATAGGTGGGCTCACATTGCCAGGTCCTCCAGGGGAAAGGCCACTGGATGCAGCTTCCCCTCCAGGAATTGGAGTTGTGGGAGCAACTCCCCAGGGGATTTCTAGGAGCAGAAGCATTTTTACACAAGGCTCACTGCAATGATGAGCTTCACCTGTCTCACCATGTTTACCTTGGTTGAAGGCAGCCAAGCCTCCAGTGTAGCCAGAAGATGCAACAAGATACTTCGGATTGTAGCCAGAAGCTGCAGGTGTAAAACTTCTCTCTGATGATAGTCCTGAGTCAGAGCCTGGGAAACCTCACCCACATGAGGAGACATCACTGACCTGGACGGTAAACTAATTCAACTTGAGGAGGCAGTAGCTGCTACTTGATGCTTTCGTTACCACTCATGGAATCCCAACGATAATTCTCACCGCCTTTGTAAAGTTCCACTTGTAATCTGTATTTACAAAGGTGCTCATCAGGAAAGACCAAGGGGGTTTGTCTTAATCCCTTTCTGTGCACTGATGGCACATTTCCAGTCTGATAAATGGTGACAATACTGTCTGTATGATTGGTTCTGAGGCGGTGCTTGTAAATATGACTTTTTATCCAACCACTTAGCCTGCTCCAGCGAAGGTTAGGTCTACAGCATATGCTATTGCAGTGAAATACTCGGCTTAAAAACAACCTTTGGAGAACAGAAAATCCCAGAATGACCCTGAAGTACCGTGTTAACCACCCCCCCACCCCGATCCTGCAAAATAGGACAGGCTCAATGACATTTTCAAGAAAACGCAAACATGCAAGTGAAATGTGGTGTAGCTAGAAAATAAAATTCTGTGCAATTGAAGCCAAGTTAAGACATTTTACTTTAGACTTAGAATAAGTGAATATTCGGTGCCAAAAGAGCACCATGGAGAGTAGAGGGTTAAGAGGGTTTTCACTCTAGGGTCCTGTGAATAGATCTGAAAATATTTAGCCAAAAGTTCAGATCATTTGATAAGTGTGAACACTGCATTTTCAGGGCAAAGCTCATGGACCCGTGCCAGAGTCTGTTTGAAAAGGTGGACTGGGTAACTGTTCATGCGTGGAAAGCAATGCATAAGTGGGTCACCGTGTGATGTGAATAAAGACAACAAAAAGATGCCAGATAACAGGCACTATACAGGCACTGAATAAAATGGACTATTTGGCAAAAAAAATGAGTGTTTATGAGATTTTTCATTCTCTGATAATGGCATCTTCTGACAAAGCATATTGCATTATACCGTTTACATGACCAGGTGAATAATCTGCTAACGCTCCATATCTGCTAATGATTTGTTCATTTGAGTGCTTGTAAATCCATTCATCAATCCATTTTCTATACCGCTTATTCATTAAGGGTTGGGCTGGAGCCTATCCCAGCTGACATTGGGCGAGAGGCTGGGTTCACCCTGGATGGGTCGCCACTTGCAGACTCATCAGGAGCAATTAGGAGTTCAGTATCTTGCTCAAGGACACTTGGACATGGTCGCTGGGGGAAGTGAAGATCAAACCAGTGAACTTCAGCTTGCTACACCGCCTCTCTACCAATGAGCCATGCTGTCCCAAGTGCATGTAAATGTCCATCCATCCTCCATCCATTGTCTTCTGCTTATTCCTGTTAAGGGTCACTGGGGGGGATGCCTATCCCAGCAGGTACAGGCGAGAGGCGGGGTACACCCTGGACAGGTCGCCAGTCCATCGCAGGGCCAACACATAGAGACAAACAACCAGTCATACATATGGTCAATTTAGAGTATTCAATTAGCCTTGTCCCCAATCGCACGTCTTTGGACGGTGGGAAGAGGCCAGAGTACCCGGAGAGAACCCATGCTGGCACGGCAAGCAAACTCCACACAGAAAGATCCCGTGCACAAGCCGGAACTCTAACCCCGAACCAGGAACCCGGAACCCGGAACCTTCTTGCTGTGAGGTGACAGTGCTAACCATTGCACCACCGTGCTGCCTGCATGTAAATGTATATGAAAAAAATCTAATAATTGAATCTCGAGGCAACAAGCAATGAACTTGCTTTTGAAGTTAACCAACAACAGTATTTCTCGTCATTGATTACTGTACATCCCAAACATTTAACATTCTTATAAAGCAAGGTCAGCACCCAGTTTGCAAAAGGGTATCAGCCAAAGAGAAAAGGAGAGGGGGAGCAACTGAGACACTTTTGATACAAAGGGTTAAGACCCACCTTCAGTTGGACTCCAGACCCACCAGCTGTGGGTCGTTACCTCATCATGGTCTGATTGGTCGGGGCAGGTCACTGCCAACATTTAAAAACCTTCAACAGCCTGAAGGAGTCACACAATTTCCTCAATCACCATGATGGCTGCGTGGCTCTCCTCAGGGTAAGTGGCAGTGGATTGGGCTTTAAGCTGTCTTTGTCCAATTGTTTGTTACATATTGTCTTTTTTTTTCCCTCCAAACAGCGCTTTGCTCCTTGTTCTGCTGACTGGTGCAAGTTACAGCTACCCTGCTAAGAAAGGTAACTATTAGCTACATGTATCTAACAAGCAAAATACAAGCTGTAACTCATTTTGTCCTTGCCCTACTTAGGTTCAGGTTCCAGTTCCTCCTATCCAGGTGGTTATGGTGCAGAACCTGGTTCTGCTGGCTACAGAGGGTCCTCAGGGAGTGGCTTCAGTCCTGCAGGAGGGTCTTCAGGTGGTGGCTTTGTCGCTGCTGGTTACAACCCAGGCACTGCTCAGGGAGCACCAGCAGGCACCTCATACAGCCCACATTATCATGGTGCCTTTGCTGGAGGATCATCAGCGCTGAACTTTGTCCAACCTGCCTTTAACACAGGTACATGCTGTAAGATTACATGACTCCTACTTGCGTATTTGCATAGTTGGTACTCACTGCCAACAACACAACCAGTTAAGACTGAAAGCAAAGCTCAAATTCTCTGTTTCTGCTCCCAGAAACCCCCTGGGCAGTGTCTCCCCCATCTCTGGGTTCTGCAGAGGAAGGTGAAGCCAGTGGCCTTTCCCCTGGAGGACCTGGCAACGTGAGCCCACCTATGCCCCCGCAATTTCAGGGAGGTGAACTGTATCACAAGGACATGATCTACGAGAGGGGAGACTCTGAATCGGAGACTGAAGAGCAGGGTTACCAGGCACAACCTTCTGGTGCTGGAGGAGTCGCAGCTGTGTCCCCAGCCTTCACCAGCGTACCTTACCCACCCATCCCAGGTCCGGGATATCCTCACTACGACTACATGTTCCTGACCGGCCAGTACCCTCCCGGCACATACTCCGACTACACCAGCAGCTATGAGGAAGGGAGAGACCACTGGTATGATGACCACTACATGCGGCACTACTACCAGCCAGTTGCTGCCAGTCCTCAGCAGGTTGCAGTCCCACAATTTGCTTCCAAGAAAACACCCCAACAGACTAGCAGGTAACTTAAAATCAGAGATGTGGTGGTTGTTCTTTCATGCATATCTGAACTCATGTGTTTTTTTTTTTCTTCAAGTACTAATGGTGGCTGTTCTGTTTGGAAACTCTAAAAGAACTCACTTGAGGTTTTTATGTGCATCTCAAATTAATAATGCCCCTCTCTTTCAGGTACTAAATGGTGGTTTCCTGTTCTGATTGAAATAAACTCGTGCAACTTATTGCATGTTTCAGTTACAAAGTTTGTGTAGTGCAGGTCTTATCCCACACAGACACTGCATTCAACATGTGCAAGCCCATCCTGTAACAATACATGGGGAAGAGCAAGCCCTGCATGACTCGATCAGTGGAAAGTGCCTTTTCAATGTTATGGAAAAATTGCTCAAACCTTCAGTGTCAGCATAAAAAAATGCTTTGTTGTGCACTCAATATGCTGTAGTCTGAAAGCAAATTCCTGCCTGAAAATGTAGAGCAACATACTTAAAACAAGGACTGATCACTCATGCTTGTAAGACTGTTCCAGGTCTGTTTGACCACCCTTTGGCTGCAACTTTAATCTAACTCCTTGCTACAACAGGAGTAAATCACAATGCTTTTCTGCCAGAAGCAAAATAACCCACACTAACGTCAGTTGATTTCTAAAGACGAAATGCAGTGTGTTGCGCAAAACAAACCTGAGAACTGCAAAAGGTTTCTCTACAGAAGCATGTGCATTACTCTAAATGCCTTGACCTCGGGGACTAACTCATTCCTGTAGCCAGAAACTCAAGGGACACTGTGAATAGGTCTGGTTTACCTTTTCAATGCATTACATTTCAGCTTGCAAGCTGATTGACCCATGCTTCCTAAAGGTGGCCAAACTTTAGCTCTTGGTGGTTCTCAGGAGTTATACAGACTTTTCCATCTGCATTTTTGTTCAAATCAAAAATGTTCCTGTTTTGTTTGTGCTAAATAGTGACTCTCAGTTGCTGATGGCACTAAAATGTCTCTTGGAAAATGGATTTAAAGTAGAACCTGTAATCAAGTTCCACAGTGCTGCATCCCCAACAGAACTTGAGGAATGTAGTTTAAATTCCAGTAATGCTATCCTCACAAGTGGTGTTGGATCTTTTAACTCCATTAGCACTTACTTGGCATCAGGTTGGTCAACCACTAACCTGACAGCCAAATCTTTCTACCTGCAAAGTTTACCACCAAACAAGGGTTTGAATAAGTTTTTTTTTTTTTTTTTACTCAAGCAATGTCAGTCTAATGGTCAGCATCAAACTCAATGGTTCTCTCAAAGAGCCTTTCCAATGTGGGAAAACCCAAGCCAACAGTGTCTCTAAAGGATTTAAAGATGTTGTATTCAGCAGTTCTCATAAATTTATCTACATGACCTCAAAAGCGAAAACTCCACTTGACACTGTTGCAAAAGCCAATCAGTATGCTTCACCCGCTGTAACTGATGCCTTGTTGAGTCCTAAAACTGAAATCTGATGCTTGTTCCCACAATCCGGTGTTTGTGTGCCAAAAGCTGATATAAGCACTACAGAGGCGTGAGCTAGTGGATTCCAGGATAGTTTTGTGACCTGGGACCAGGCTTGGCAGCTCTGCTTCGGGCTGTCGTCAACAGGGGATTATGGAAACTGACATCGTTAGTCCCAGTGAGTGCAGCCAACGCACACTAGCTAATATGCATGGCCACCCAGCTGTCTCCAAAAGTGTCATCAATAATCAAATCAAACTTTATTTATAGAGCACCTTTCATTCATACAAGAAATGCAACTCAAAGTGCCCCCCCCACGCCCTCATTCATGCATGCACATACACACCCTTGAACACACAGTGTACTACACAAATGCATACAACCCGGGTAAACCCCCAACCCTACCCCCCACCCCTCACTCATCTACCCTTGAGGAATATTGAAATATGGGGTGTGGCTGGGCAGTGATAGACCAGTTAAGGAGACACCATCATATGGGAGCCATCCACACCGAGAACCACCCAAGCCCACGGCCACAGAGGCCCGCCCGACCCGGACAGACAGGGGCCCAAACCAAGGTTATATAGCCTTGGAGTATGGCCCACCAACTATCCAGGCCAGGGGGAACCCGCAGCACGGCACCCAGCAGGCAGTCCAGACAAGGCTCTCAGTGTGGAGGGCCCCCATGAGGAGAACACTGGAACTGAAAAAATAAATAACAAATATTAAAGGACTGCATAAATACATGTTAATATAAAAGAATAAGAACAATAAAGAAAATTAAAAGACAATAAGATACCTAAATAACCAAAATAAATAATCGTAAATTAAAACAAGTAACTCAGTTAAAAGCGATGTTAAAAAGGTATGTTTTGAGTTTGGCCTTAAAAGAATCAATAGATTCAGCAGCCCTGAGGCCCTCCGGCAGGGTGTTCCACAGGTGTGGACCATAATGATGGAATGAGGCTTCACCGAATGTTTTAGTTCTGACATTGGGAACAGCTAAAAGACCAGCACCAGGTAACCTCAGGGTCCTTGAGGGCCGACAGTGTAAAAGCAGGTCAGAAAGATAAGAAGGCCAAAGGCCATTAAGACACTTAAAAACAATTAAGAGAACCTTAAAATCAATCCTGAAGTGCACAGGGAGCCTATGCAGCGCTTCTAAAACTGGTGTAATGTGCTCCCGCCTTCTGGTCCTCGTCAGCACACGAGCGGCTGAGTTCTGGAGCAGTTGGAGCTGAGTAATGCTCTTTTTAGGGAGACCAGAAAGCAGGGCATTGCAGTAATCTAACCTGCTAGAAATAAAGGCATGCATTAGCACCTCTTTAGAAACGGGTGAACTCTGGCTGTATTCTTAAGGTGATAGAAAACTATCTTTGTGATATTTCTGATGTGTGGAATAAAATCAAGCTCAGAGTCAAAAAGGATGCCCAGGTTTTCACACACTGTGAAGGCTTAAAATCATTTAGTTTTGGTAAAAGTTTCTCTCTCTTGCCTTCAGGACCAATAACTAAAACCTCTGTTTTGTCCTTGTTGAGCTGTAAGAAGTTCTCTGCCATCCATGATTTTATATCCAAAATAGGGTTTCAGAGGGAATCAATTGGCCCTGTGTCATCAGGAGACATGGCAATGTAAAGTTGTGTGTCATCAGCGTAGCTGTGAAACCCGATGCTATGCCTCCTGATGATGTCCCCAAGGGGAAGCATGTACAAATTAAAAAGTAATGGACCTAAAATTGAACCTTGGGGTACCCCACATTTAATTTCATGGGTTCTGGAGGAACACGTATCCAAATTTACCAAGAACCGACGATCTGTGAGGTAAAAATAAAACCAGTTAAGAACAGTACCAAAGGGGCCCACCAGGTTTCTGAGTCTTTTTAACAAGATGTGGTGATCTACTGTATCAAAAGCAGCACTTAGATCCAGTAGCACCAGGACTGATAATAATGTTCTGGTGTAAAGAATTGCCTTTACTTGGACATATCAACTTGAGGCTGTCACTGGCTCAAATGCCTCTTTACTGGTTAAAAGTTAAATATGTTGTCAGGCAGCTGCCTCGGCACTCATCGGCAGTTTTGACCAGTCAGAACACACAGTATAGAGCTAGCAGCTGAGTTGTAAAATGGTTGGCTCCATCTCAACATAACCACAGATTAAAGGTTTAAACGCCTATATTCTCAGCTAAAATAAAATAATCAAATAGTGGTAGTGCAACAAAAAGTATCAGTTTTCCTTTATGCTTAGCCTTTATATCACCTTAAATTTCCTATGTGGTGTTCAGTCAAGAGCGTATAAATTCAGCTTGAACTTTGACAGATCTTCCCTACTTAGATGCGTTAATCTGAATATTTCATGGAAATAAATGTAACAGACAAATCAAATCATTTACTTCATATATCAAGTAAAATATCAGTAAAAAATTGTCAGTGTATTAGCATTTATGATATTTTTTTTCTTTTCAGTAAATAAAAATGAATTTGAAGATCTGCTTTAAAATTATAGGCATGCTAAAATGTGTTCTGTGTGATCAGTTATTGTGACTGCATGTTAAAGTTTAAACTGCCAGACCACATCATCATGAAAATCCAAACAAACAAGACAAAACAAAACAAACATCACAAGATAAATCTCATTGCAGATAATAAAATTATATGCAATATCAGCCATGCAATTTATAAAGTTTCCAAAAAAGAACCAGCTGAAAATGAAGCTAAAAGTAACATCTCTAACAGAGAAGTTTCATATAGGACAGGGGTGGGCAATCATGTGCCATGGAGGGCTGTGTGTATGCAGGTTTTCCTTCCAACCAAACACTTTAACAGGTGATTCCACTGATTAACACTCTTCTGTGGCTGAAGGTGTGTTAATCAGTGGAATCACCTGTTAAAGTGTTTGGTTGGAAGGAAAACCTGCATACAAACGGCCCTCCATGGCACATGATTGCCCACCCCTGATTAGGAGGATCTGCCTTCAGGAGGACTCATCCCCACCAGCTGTGGGTCGTTACCTCATCATGGTCTGATTGGTCGGGGCAGGTCACTGGCAACATTTAAAAACCTTCAACAGCCTGAAGGAGTCACACAATTTCCTCAATCACCATGATGGCTGCTTGGCTCGCCTCAGGGTAAGTAGAAGTGGGGTTGTGCTTTAAGCTGTTTTTGTCCAATAGTTTGTTACATGTTGTCATTTTTTTTTCTCCTCCAAACAGCGCTTTGCTCCTTGTGCTGCTGACTGGTGCAAGTTACAGCTACCCTGCTAAGAAAGGTACTTATTATCTACATGTGTCTATCAAGCAAAACCTAAAATGTAACTAATGTCCTTGCCTTACTTAGGTTCAGGTTCCAGTTCCTCCTACCAAGGTGGCTATGGTGCAGATCCTGGTACTACTGGCTCCTCCTATGGAGGATCCTCAGGGAGTGGCTTCGGTCCTGTGGGAGGGTCTTCAGGTGGTGGCTTTGTCGCTGCTGGCTACAACCCAGGCAGTGCTCAGGGAGCACCAGCAGGCACCTCATACAGCCCACATTATCATGGTGCCTTTGCTGGAGGGTCATCCCAGCTGAACTTTGTCCAACCTGCCTTTAACACAGGTAAATGCTAGAGACTACTTGTGTATGTACATTGTTGGTACTCAAACTAGCGGCAACCCAGTTTCAAGACTAAAAGCAGCTCAAATTCTGCTCCCAGAAACCCCCTGGGCAGTGTCTCCCCCATCTCTAGGTTCTGCAGAGGAAGGTGAAGCCAGTGGCCTTTCCCCTGGAGGACCTGGCAACGTGAGCCCACCTATGCCCCCGCAATTTCAGGGAGGTGAACTGTATCACAAGGACATGATCTATGAGAGGGGAGACTCTGAATCGGAGACTGAAGAGCAGGGTTACCAGGCGCAACCTTCTGGTGCTGGAGGAGTTGCAGCTGTGTCCCCAGCCTTCACCAGCGTACCTTACCCACCCATCCCAGGTCCGGGATATCCTCACTACGACTACATGTTCCTGACCGGCCAGTACCCTCCCGGCACATACTCCGACTACACCAGCAGCTATGAGGAAGGGAGAGACCACTGGTATGATGACCACTACATGCGGCACTACTACCAGCCAGTTGCTGCCAGTCCCCAGCAGGGTGCAGTCCCACAATTTGCTTCCAAGAAAAGACCCCAACAGACCAGCAGGTAAGTACAAACCAGAAAATGGATTTCTGTGTGTGTGTATATGTAAAGTTTTTTTTTTTTTTCCCCCCTCCAGGAACTAAATGGTGGTTTCCCTGTTCTGATTAAAATTTACTCTGGCAGCTCAATGTGTCATTAATGAGATACAATGATTAAGTTTGTATAGTGCAGGTCTCATACCACAGTATTACACTCAAATGCTTGATGAGACACATCCTACAAAAGCCCACAGCCTGGAATTTCATGCTACTCTAGGTTCAATGAGAACAACAACCTGCTTGGGGGGGGGGGCAGGACAGAGCAATGCTGAGTGCATAAAACCCCATGCATATCAGCTCAAATGTAAGTGCAATTAGACTCTATATGCTGTAGTTTCAATTTACAACTCTCTGCTGTAATACAGAGGGCTACTGTTCCAACCACAAAGTCTAGACAGTCAAGCATTGGCCTAAAGTTTGTATTTTGCTACAACCAGAGTAAATGGGGGGGGGGGGAATTCTGTCCTGCAATAAGGTGAACTAACACTAAAGCTACCTTTATAAAATAGTAACACCTTTTAATATTGGCATAAGCAAACATGCAACTGGCCTAGTACATGGCAGTCAGTAAATGTAGTTCAATAATGCAACTCAAGCCATCTTTGCAGACCCACTTTTGCTGACAAATAACCCCACTGCCTTTTAAGCAGTTCATTGCAACTCTACAGCACTTGCTTAGTGAAAGTGACATGTCAAAATCAGCTAAGTACGCTTCATCTTTGGGGAGTTTGTACATCCCCCGTTCACTGTTTTGAAGGCCTTGCTGTCAAATATGGAATCACTTACTGCACTTTAAGTTTCTGGGGATACCCAGTTTTGTACATGAGTATGGGGAGGGTACTGGCCAGTCAGTAACATGTCACATTGCCAGGTCCTCAAACTCACATTCTGGATTCAGCTTCCCTTCCAGAGGACCAACTGCCCAGGGTGTTTCTCAGAGCAGAAGCATGTGATCACATTTTTCACACAAAAGGCATGCTCATTGCACTGAGCTTCAACTGTCTCACAGCATTTACCTTGGTTGAAGGCAGCCAAGCTTCCAGTGTTGCCAGAAGATGCAACAAGATACTTTGGGTTGAAGTGAGACGCTGCAGGTACAAAACCCCTCCCTGATAGTCCTGAGTCAGAGCCTACAGTAGCGGGGTTTGCATTATCACCCCTGGTCGGAGGACCACCATTAAGCAGAACAACTTTATAAGGTTTAACCTGAAACAATTGCTCATGAAATTTTTGGATTTAACAGTACTTGACACTTTTTTTTAGCAGGGCAGGTGTCACTTGCACAAGTGTGTAGCAAATGGAGCAAAGTAGTTTGGAAATTACATCATGGAACCAACTACTGAGCAAAACACATCAAGTGAACAGTCTGACTAACCCTGAAGAGACCCAACTAGCCATCATGATTGAGTAAACCTTTTAACACCTTCACCTTGAAGAATTCTTTAAATATTGCAAGCACCTGCACTGACCAGATCATGAGTTAATGACCCACAGTTGCTGAAAGTCCTACTGAAGGTGGAACCTCTAATTTGAAACACATGGATTGAAGATGTCTGTCTTCTCTGATCCTATATGCTCTTTTGCAAACTAGGTGTTTTACATGACTACTTTTTGTTCAGAATTTTATTTTTAAGCAGCACAAAATTTGTCTTAGTTTGGATTTTCTTTAAGATAACACTGAAAATTGAACACACCTAAAATGATACACAAGTTTTAGAGACTAAAAGTGCTCTGCTGGCTTTTCTGATGTTTTTTTGATTAGGGGGAGGTATGGCTCAGAGATAGAGGGGCCATCTAGTAACCGAAGAGTTGTTGGTTCGATCCTCACTTTCTCCGATGACCATGTCCAAGTATCCTTGAGCAACATACTGAACCCCTAATTGCTCCTTAAGCCCTGCAACAGACTGGAAACCCATCCAGGGACAACCCTGCTTCTCACCCAATGTCAGCTGAGAAAGGCTCCGGCCCCCCCACAACCCTTCACGGACAAATGGTACAGAAATTGGATGGATGGATGTTTTTTGATTATTCACAGCTGAGAGAATACATTACATATAGTGTGGCGACTTGAGCTGTAAGTTGTATGCCTCAAAATTACAAAAATTCACATTGCTAACATTTCCTGCTTTACAAGCGTAGTGCGTGCAGGTTCCTCCCAGTATTCCATCTCGTTTCTTTGTCCTGTTGGCCTCAAGTTATATCAAACCTGAAAAAAGACAATCTCATCCATAAACTTAAGGAATGATGCTTACTTCTGCTCTTTGTCCCCAATGGGCATACAGCATCAGTCAAGAATGAAGAAGGCACAAGCACCACTCACTTCAGATGATTTCATGCTTGGTCTTGATTTTCCTGGCAAATCTTAACACAACTGGTGCTGCTGCTTGCAGAACACCTTTTAGAAAGCTAAATACATGTATTAATCTGGAAAATGTGTAGTTTGGAAAAAAACTAAAGGCATTTTCAGATATCCTTCATAAGACTGTCAGACCTAAATGCTCTTTTCTCATGTTAAACTGCCCATTTCTTGCAGCAACAGTGTTGCTTACATACTCAATTCCATTATGAAGCTGGAAGCACATACATTTTGTGAACACTCCCGATACAACAGAACCATGCATAGACTTGGATTCCAAGTTGACACCATTGTGAGTCTTGATTTAGGTTGACCAGGCTCATGCAAAGAAAGCCTTGTTTGTAGTGCAGTCTAATAACCACCAAGAGTTGACAGCTCAGCCCATGAGGTGGGGGAGGTAGGGAAACATGAAAGCTTACCACTCATGATTTCTGGAAGCCTGGTGGGCACTGAAACTGTTGACTCAAAGTCTCAAGTCAGACTGAATGAGGGGAAAAAAAAAGTTTGAGACAGCCAAAATTTAAAGGCTTTGGTTGCTTTAAGAAGGACAATATCCCCTATGTGGGAATCTGTAAGGAGGGCCGTTCTGGGAGAGTTTGGCACTAATGTTCGGCCATCTTTGAGAAGTGTGGGTCAACCAGCTTGCAAGCGAAAGTTCAGGGTGAAATGTAATGCATTGAACAGGTAAACCATAGACCTATCGTGGTGTCCCTTAAGTTTTTGACGACAGGAATTAGTTGCTGAGGTCAACGCATTTGGAGTAATGCACATGCTTCTGTAGAGAAACCTTTTGCAGTTGTCACCTGCTCGTCATCCTCCGCTTCATCCGGTGGGTCCGGGTCGCGGGGGCAGCGGTCTCAGCAAGGAAGTCCAGACTGCCCTCTCCCCAGCCACTTCAACCAGCTCTTCCAGGAGGATCCCGAGGCGTTCCCAGGCCAGCCGAGAGATATAATCCCTCCACCGTGTCCTGGCCACCCTGCGGAGGAAACTCATTTCAGCCGCTTGTATTCGCGATCTTGTTCTTTCGGTCATTACCCAAAGCTCATGACCATAGGTGAGGATTGGAATGTAGATTGACCGGTAAATCAAGAGCCTCACCTTTTGGCTAAGCTCCCTCTTCACCACAACAGACTGGTTTAGCACCCGCAAGACTGCAGATGCTGCCCCAATCCCCCACTCCATCTTACCCTCATTCGTGAACAAAACCCCGAGATACTTAACGCCACCGGAGGTGGAGTGTTCACCTGCTCATCTTTTTCAAAACTCATGAAATTTAAGATTCCCCTTCAAGTATTGGCATTTGGGCTTTAGAGTTCAGGTGAGTTGCTTCTGGCAGAACGGGAGCATTGCCATTTACTCCTGTCATAGCAAGGGCTTAAATACAAAGTTTAAGCCAATGTTGAAAACTAACCTGGCTGATGGAGCAATTAAGGAACATCTTGCCAGCTGAAGTGGAAAGACCTTTGCTGACGTCTATTGCTCTACAATTTCAGACAGTATTTTGCTTGCTTAAAGACTACAGCATATTGAGTGCACAACTGAGGCATTTTGTGAACCTCACACTAGTGAGGACGGTTTCAACTAAAGGCACTTTTCACTGGTGGAGGCATGCAGGGCTCTGCCCCACTCCCCTGCCCCCCAGCAGATGGCTGCTTGCATAGGGGATGCCTTTGCATGATGTTCTTGCTCATATTGAATGCAATGCTTGTGTGTACCTCAAAAAAAAGATGCAGTAAGAGTGTAAATTAGTTGCCAGAGTTTATTTAAAATCAGAACAGGGAACCACCATTTAGTACCTGAAAGAGAGGGGAATTATTAATTTAAGATGTTGATAGAAACCCCTTTCCTGTTTGTACTTACCTGCTGGTCTGTTGGGGTTTTTTCTTGGAAGCAAATTGTGGGACTGCAACCTGCTGAGGATCGGCAGCAACTGGTTGGTAGTAGTGCCGCATGTAGTGGTCGTCATACCAGTGGTCTCTCCCTTCCTCATAGCTGCTGGTGTAGTCGGAGTATGTGCCGGGAGGGTACTGGCCGGTCAGGAACATGTAGTCGTAGTGAGGATATCCCGGACCTGGGATGGGTGGGTAAGGTACGCTGGTGAAGGCTGGGGACACAGCTACGACTCCTCCAGCACCAGAAGGTTGCGCCTGGTAACCCTGCTCTTCAGTCTCCGATTCAGAGTCTCCCCTCTCGTAGATCATGTCCTTGTGATATAGGTCGCCTCCCTGAAATTGCGGGGGCATAGGTGGGCTCACGTTGCCAGGTCCGCCAGGGGAAATGCCACTGGCTTCACCTTCCTCTGCAGAACCCAGAGATGGGGGAGACACTGCCCAGGGAGTTTCTGGGAGCAGAAACAGAATGAGCCTCTTTAGTCTTGCTGCTAGTGGGAGTACCCACAATTTACATACACAAGTAGGAATCATGTTGTCTCACAGCATGTACCTGTGTTAAAGGCAGGTTGGACAGTGTTCAGCGCTGATGACCCTCCAGCAAAGGCACCATGATAATGTGGGCTGTATGAGGTGCCTGCTGGTGCTCCTTGAGCACTGCCTGGGTTGTAACCAGCAGCGACAAAGCCGCTCCCTGAGGACCCCCCTACAGGACCGAAGCCGCTCCCTGAGGACCCCCCTACAGGACCGAAGCCGCTCCCTGAGGACCCCCCTACAGGACCGAAGCCGCTCCCTGAGGACCCCCCTACAGGACCGAAGCCGCTCCCTGAGGACCCTCTGTAGTTAAAGCCAGTAGAACCAGGGTCTGCACCATAACCACCTGGGTAGGAGGAACTGGAACCTGAAACCAAGTAGTGCAAGGACAATTTTAGTTACAGCTTGTGTTTTGCTTATTAGACACATGTAGATAATTACCTTTCTTAGCAGGGTAGCCGTAACTTGTACCAGTCAGCAGAACAAGGAGCAAAGCTCTGGTTGGAGAAAAAAAATGACAACATGTAACAAACTATTGGACAAAGCTTAAAGCCCAACCCACTGCCACTTACCCTGAGGAGAGCCACGCAGCCATCATGGTGAATGAGAAAATTGTGTGACTCCTTCAGGCTGTTGAAGGTTTTTAAATGTTGCCAGTGACCTACCCTGACCAATCAGACCATGATGAGGTAATGACCCACAGCTGGTGGGTCCGGAGTCCAACTGAAGTTGGGTCTTAAACCTTTGTTTCAAAAGTGTCTCAGTTCCTCCTCCTCTCCTTTTCTCTTTGGCTGATACCCTTTTGCAAACTGGGTGCTGACCTTGACTTATAAGAATGTTAAATGTTTGGGATGTACAGTAATCAATGACAAGAAATGCTGTTGTTGGTTAACTTCAAAAGCAAGTTCATTGCTTGTTGCCTCGAGATTCAATTATTAGATTTTTTTCATATACATTTACATGAAGGCGGCACGGTGGTGCAGTGGTTAGCACTTTCGCCTCACAGCAAGAAGGTTCCGAGTTTGAGTCCCGGCTCATGCACTGGATCTTTCTGTGTGGAGTTTGCATGTTCTCCCCGTGCCTGCGTGGGTTCTCTCCGGGTACTCTGGCTTCTTCCCACCATCCAAAGACATGCGATTGGGGACTAGGCTAATTGGGTACTCTAAATTGACCATAGGTATGAATGTGAGTGTTAATGGTTGTTTGTCTCTATGTGTTGGACCTGCGATGGACTGGCGACCTGTCCAGGGTGTACCCTGCCTCTCGCCCGTAGCCACTGGGATAGGCTCCAGCCCCCCATGACCCTTGACAGGAAAAAGTGGAAGACGATGGATGGATGGACATTTACATGAACTTGGGGCAGCATGGCTCAAAGGTAGAGAGGCCGTGTAGCAAGCTGAAGTTCACTGTTTCAATCCTCACTTCCCCCAGTGACCATGTCCAAGTGTCCTTGAGCAAGATACTGAACCCCTAATTGCTCCTGATGAGTCTGCAACTGGCAACCCATCCAGGGTGAACCCAGCCTCTCGCCCAATGTCAGCTGGGATAGGCTCCAGCCCCCGCGAACCTTAATGAATAAGCGGTATAGAAAATGGATGGATGAATGGATTTACAAGCACTCCAATGAACAAATCATTAGCAGATATGGAGTGTTAGCAGATTATTCAGCTGGTCATGTAAACAGAATAATGCAATATGCTTTGTCAGAAAATGCCATTATCGGAGAATGAAAAATCTCATAAACACTCATTTTTTTTGCCAAATAGTCCATTTTATTCAGTGCTTGTATATTGCCAATCTGGCGTCTTTTTGTTGTCTTTATTCACATCACACGGTGACCCACTTCTGCATTGCTTTCCACGCATGAACAGTTACCCAGAACACCTTTTCAAACAGACTCCGGCACGGGTCCATGAGCTTTGCCCTGAAAATGCGGTGTTCACACTTATCAAATGATCTGGGCTTTTGGCTAAACATTTTCATGTCTATTCACAGGACCCTAGAGTGAAAACCCTCTTAACCCTCTACTCTCCATGGTGCTCTTTTGGCACCGAATATTCACTTATTCTAAGTCTAAAGTAAAATGTTGTTTTATTTTCTAGCTACACCACATTTCACTTGCATGTTTGCGTTTTCTTGAAAATGTCATTGAGCCTGTCCTATTTTGCAGGATCGGGGGGATTAACACGTTACTTCAGGGTCATTCTGGGATTTTCTGTTCTCCAAAGGTTGTTTTTAAGCCGAGTATATCGCTGCGGTAGCATATGCTGTACACCTAACCTTCTCTGGAGCAGGCTAAGAGGTTGGATAAAAAGTCATAATATTTACAAGCATCGCCTCCGAACCAATCATACCTTATGGACAGTATTGTCACCATTCATCAGACTGGAAATTTGCCATCAGTGCACAGAAAGGGATTAAGACAAACCCCCTTGGTCTTTCCTGATGAGCACCTTTGTAAATACAGATTACAAGTGGAACTTTACAAAGGCGGTGAGGAGAATTATCATTGGGATCCCACAAGTGGTAACGAAAGCATCAAGTAGCAGCTACTGCCTCCTCAAGTTGAATTAGTTTACCGTCCAGGTCAGTGATGTCTCCTCATCTGGGTGAGGTTTCCCAGGCTCTGACTCAGGACTATCATCAGAGAGAAGTTTTACACCTGTGGCATCAAGTATCTTATTGCATCTTCTGGCTATACTGGAGGCTTGGGTGCCTTCAACCAAGGTAAATGCTGTGAGACAGGTGAAGCTCATCATTGCAATGAGCCTTGTGTAAAAATATGGTGTAAACATGCTTCTGCTCCTAGAAATCCCCTGGGCAGTTGCTCCCCCAACTCCCTCTTCTGGAGGGGAAGCTGCATCCAGGGGCCTTTCCCCTGGAGGACCTGGCAATGTGAGCCCACCGATGTCCCCAAAATTTCATTGCGTATAACTGATTCACAAGGACATGACCTACAAGAGGAGACTGAATCGGAGCATGAAGAGCAGTGTCACCAGGCGCAGCCTTCTGGTGTTGGAATTGCTGCCTTCAGCCCATCAAAGGTCCAGGATATCCCCACAGCATACTCCTGACCAACCAGTATCCTCCTGGTATGCATGTACAAAACTGGGTCTTAAATTTGTGGGAGTGCAGTAATAGGTTGATTCCATATTGGGCAGCAAATGGTAATTTACTTAACCTCCCCAAAGATATGTTCTTTGAGCTAATCTTGATAAGTCACTTTTACTGAGGAAATGCTATACAGGTGCAATAAACTGCTTAAAGGCAGTGGGGGTTATTAGCCAGCCAGAGTGGATCTGCAGAGATTGCTTGAGTGTCATTACCAAACGTCTACCAGGGTAGTCTCATGTTTCCCCAAAAGTTTAACTTCTCTTTAGTCCAGTTTAGAGAAAGCAATTTAGTTTCCGGCAGGACATTTGCCTCCAGCAGTTTCAAGTTTAAGCCAATGCTGGACAAACTTTCGGCCAGACTTGGTTGTTGGAACTTTCTGTGGGCAATTGCGGGACATCAGCCCTTTTCCAGTTGATTTAGCAACTGCAGCGTCTCTTGTTTAAGTGCAAGATTGGAACTTCACTTATGCCTATTGTGAGTGAAACTAGCACTCACTAGATGAGTCACTGAAATGACCATGTAGGGCTCACATCTGTCTCTGCATCCCACCTGTTGCAGGATGTGTACCAACCATTGTGTAATTCCCTTTGTGTGGTTTGAGACCTGCCCCATTTGTTAAGTTGCAAGTTGATGTACCTCATTAAACATAATTTTATTAGAGTTTATTTCATGCAGGGGGAAACACATTTAGTACCTGGAGAAAAAACAAAAAACAAATTAAGTTCAGATATGCATGAAGAAAAGAGCCTTCCTGGGTCTTGGTTACCTGCTGGTCTGTTGGGGTGTTTTCTTGGAAGCAAATTGTGGGACTGCAACCTGCTGAGGACTGGCAGCAACTGGCTGGTAGTAGTGTCGCATGTAGTGGTCATCATACCAGTGGTCTCTCCCTTCCTCATAGCTGCTGGTGTAGTCGGAGTATGTGCCGGGAGGGTACTGGCCGGTCAGGAACATGTAGTCGTCGTGAGGATATCCCGGACCTGGGATGGGTGGGTAAGGTACGCTGGTGAAGGCTGGGGACACAGCTGCGACTCCTCCAGCACCAGAAGGTTGCGCCTGGTAACCCTGCTCTTCAGTCTCCGATTCAGAGTCTCCCCTCTCGTAGATCATGTCCTTGTGATACAGTTCACCTCCCTGAAATTGCGGGGGCATAGGTGGGCTCACGTTGCCAGGTCCTCCAGGGGAAAGGCCACTGGATTCACCTTCCTCTGCAGAACCCAGAGATGGGGGAGACACTGCCCAGGGGGTTTCTGGGAGCAGAAACAATTTGAGCCTCTTCATCTTGAAAACAGTGTTGCTGCTAGTTGAGTAGCCACAATGTACATATACAAGTAGGAATCAAGTAGTCTCTAGCATTTACCTGTGTTAAAGGCAGGTTGGACAAAGTTCAGCTGTGATGACCCTCCAGCAAAGGCACCATGATAATGTGGGCTGTATGAGGTGCCTGCTGGTGCTCCCTGAGCACTGCCTGGGTTGTAGCCAGCAGTTACAAAGCCACCACCTGAAGACCCTTCCACAGGACTGAAGCCACTACCAGCAAACCCTCCTGCAGAACCAAAGCCACTCCCTGAGGACCCTCCATGGGAAAAGCCAGTAGTACCACGATCTGCACCATAACCGCCTGGGTAGGAAGAACTGGAACTAGACCCTGAGTAGTGCAAGGACAGTTTTAGTTAAATCTTAGATTTTGCTCGTTAGACACATGTAGACAATAGTTACCTTTCTTAGCAGGGTAGCCGTAACTTGCACCAGTCAGCAGCACAAGGAACAAAGTGCTATTTGAAGAAGGAAAAAAAAAACCCCACATTTAACCAAATATTGGACAAAGACAGCTTAAAGCCCAATCTCTACCACTTACCCTGAGGAGAACCAAGCAGCCATCATGGGGAATGAGAAAATCATGTGACTCCTTCAGTCTGTTGAATGTTTTTAAACGTTGCCAGTGACTTTCCCTGACCAATCAGACCATGATGAGGTAACGACCCACAGATGCAGGGTAACGAGTCCCACTGAAGTTTGAGCCCACAACCTGAAAATCTTGGATTACATTTTTTTTTCTTCTTAGTGTGTTTCTTGAAGTTTTAGATTTTCTTTTTTTTTCATTTTGTTTTTTTAGTTCAGTTTGATTTTCTTGAAAATGAAGTGTTGAATTTTGTTCTGTCATGTAGTTAAAGGGCAGGTGTCTTGTTTATTCACTTATACTGATCAAATAAAGTTGTAACCATACAAGCTAGCAGAATAACCAACCATTATGGGTGGCTTACATGTTCAGAATTGAACGTTGCTTATCTTTGTTTTGCATTTTGTGCATGTTTTGAGTCTACCCTCTACATATATGACTGTATTAGGAGCATGATGGTAACATGAAACTAAGTAATTGAAGTAAAAGTAAAATATTAGAAAAATAGTATTAAAAAAAAGCTGATTTCTTTCAGTGCCTGTAGGAGACAACACAAGATATGTGACAGTGAGCTACGTCAGGGACAGAAGATATGGCTGGAACTGGTTACAGTGGAAGCTTTAGTGGCTCCAGTTGTGCCTATTACACCAGTAAAATAGTTCAACAGAACCTTTGCATCCACAGATAGATGGTAGATATGCCCAAGAGACTGCAATTGTATACACATTGAGAAACCGTGTTTATATTAAGGAAAATGTGCTTATTGCTCATAAAATAGTGTTGACAGGAGTAGAGTAATGTGTTTTGATGGCAGACTTGTGGCCTTGGAACCATCAGGCCAAGTTAACTTTTATGTACAACGTGTGTTTTATCAGGTTGGGGGCCCAATACTGGTGTTATCAGCATGATGAAGCTTATACCAAGCCATCCTTTTGACAAATGGTAAGCAACTGATTCCTGGGAGTGATGGGCATTCATGGCTTGGAGTCATTGCTTTAATATAAGCTTGTGGTCCATGCCTAGACTTTACTGCTTGCCACAATTTAACACAAAAAATTCGGATTGGGGAATTCACCTTCAGCAGGACTCATCATCCAGCAGCTGTGGGTCGTTAACACATCATGGTCTGATTGGTCAGGACAGGTCACTTGCAACATTTAAAAGCCTTCAACAGGTTGAAGGAGTCACACAGCAGGAGTTGTTATTTCACCATGATGGCTGCTTTGGGTTTGTCTGGGTAAGTAACACAGATTTGGTGACGTGTCTCTTTAAACTGTAGTTGTTAATGGGTTTTTTTTTGGTACTAGAGCTTTACTCATGCTGTTGACTAGTGTAGCTTACAGCTACCCTGCTAAGAAAGGTAAGCAATTACATATCTTTCACAAAAGGCTCCTAAACCTCAACTAATCTCTTCTTTGTAAAAGCCTTAGGTTCTGGTTCCAGTTTCTCCAGCACTGGCTTTGACCCTAGTCTGTCAGCAGGTAGCAACTCTCCTCCTACAGGAGGGTTTTCAGGTAGCAGCTTTGGGCCTGTGGGAGGGTCCTCAAGTGGTGGCTTTGTAACTGCTGGTTATAATCCAGGCAGTGCTCTGGGAGCACCAGCAGGCACCTCTTACAGCCCACACTACCATGGTGCCTTTGCTGAAGGGTCATCACAGTTGACCTTTGTCCAACCTGCCTTTAACACAGGTAAATGCTGTGAGATTACATGATTCCCACTTGTATGTACTCAACTAGCAAAAAACACCCAGTTTAGACTAGCAAGGCTCACATTCTTGGCTTCTGCTCTCAGAAACCCCCTGGGCAGTGTCTCCCCCATCTCTGGGTTCTGGAGAGGAAGGTGCCTCCAGTGGCATTTCCCCTGGAGGACCTGGCAACGTGAGCCCACCTATGCCCCCGCAATTTCAGGGAGGTGAACTGTATCACAAGGACATGATCTACGAGAGGGGAGACTCTGAATCGGAGACTGAAGAGCAGGGTTACCAGGCGCAACCTTCTGGTGCTGGAGGAGTCGTAGCTGTGTCCCCAGCCTTCACCAGCGTACCTTACCCACCCATCCCAGGTCCGGGATATCCTCACTACGACTACATGTTCCTGACCGGCCAGTACCCTCCCGGCACATACTCCGACTACACCAGCAGCTATGAGGAAGGGAGAGACCACTGGTATGACGACCACTACATGCGACACTACTACCAGCCAGTTGCTGCCAGTCCCCAGCAGGTTGCAGTCCCACAATTTGCTTCCAAGAAAACACCCCAACAGACCAGCAGGTAAGTACAAACAGGGTTGTTCCTGTTAACTTGTATCTAAGAACTTTTTTTTTTTCATTTCAGATACTAAATGGTGACTTCCCCTTCAGAACCTGCTGAATTTCAATAAAATTCTGGAACCTGCAGAATTTCAATAAAATTCTGGAAGCAGCTGAACTATCTGTGCTGTCTCAATGCTCTTTGGCTTGGCCAGGTCAGAGGGGCAGCATCCTCAGCAAGCAAAGCCTACATTCTTCTGGGGAATTCAAGGTGTTCACAGGCCAGCCAAGAGATCATCTAAGCATGTCTTGTGCTGTCACCACCCCCCCCCCCCCAGACTGGGAAGCTGGCCTTAGACCACTGACTTGTGCAGGTGGAAGTGAGAGGTCACTGGGTGAAGGCTCACTCTAGGCTGGGTTTAACAGGGTGACCCTACATGAGCATAATGCACTCAAAAATCCACAATGATTTTATTCCAGGAGGTGCAAAATGTGTAGATGGTAAATCAAGCTGGTGTCTAACTTGGTCATTTTCCTCTTGCTATGTGGCCCTGATCACAACAATTCTTTGACTTGTCAGCTTTGTTTTATCCTGTTGGCAATATGGCATGTGATCTGTATCTTATATACCTGTTGTATATATTTGACTTGTCTTCTGACCATAAAGCAATTGTGTGACAGTGCAAACCCTTCTGGGTCATATCTACTCAGTAGTTTAGTTTTGGCCAGTGAAATGCCCTTATCTGTATTAAGGATACATCCAGGTACCCTCACCCATAGCTCCTCCAGACCTATTTAAAAAATGGCCAGATGGGGGTGAACGTCACACTTGTGCGTGATTCAACATGGCGGCACACATCTGAAGATAGGTTGTTCTAACTCCTTAACGCTGATTTACACGGATCAATCTGAAACAGAAACCACGGTAAGATTTTCAACTCTCATCCACAATCCTCAAAATAAATCTGGAAGAAGACAGTGGAAAGCTTGCAGGAGTACGTCGACGAGTGCTACCACCGACTCCTCATGGGCAAGACCGACAACGCGACGACCCCACTTCCTAAAAGAAGCCGACCATCCAGCGCACCCTCATCCGCCCGAGGATAAGGATTTCGGAGACATCCTGGAATCAATAGACAAAAAACTGACAAGTTTCGACGCAACTCTCTAGTGGAAATCCTCCAGAGTTCCAGGCTCCGTGAGTCGCTGGAATTTAGCCAGCAACAGGTGGCTTCATTGGCCACTGAAAATCAAGCCCTTAAAGCCTCCATTAAAACACTCACCGAGGGGGCGACGGAGATTACAGCGGAGAACAAACGGATGAAAGAGGCTATCCTCCACATCCAAGCTAGGAGCATGCGGGACAACCTGGTATTCTCCGGCATACCTGAGCAGACGGAGGAAGACTCCGAGATGTCCAAAGACTTCCTCCTCAAACAGCTGAAACTTCCGATGTAGACCGTGAAGAACATCACCTTCCACCGGGTGCATCGCCTTGGAGGGAAGAGGCCAGAGAACCGGCGGCCCAGACTCATCGTTGCGAAGTTCGAACACTTCAAGCAGAAGGAGCTGGTGAAGAGCCGGGGCAGGGAGCTGAGAGGAACGGACTTCAGCGTGAACGATCAATTCCCGAAGGAGATGCTGGAGCGCAGCAAACGCCTGTTCCCTGTCAGGAAGACGTTCATCGACGGAGGATCCCGCGCTGTCATTGCGGTTGATTAGTTGTATGTTAACGGCCAGTTGTTCCGTGATCCGGAGATCACCCCTTGGCTCTACTGAAGCGCGTCTCCTCTCTCCACCCGGAACTCACCGGATTCAGCCGAGAATGGTATTAGCATGGTTAAGGTCATGGATTAAGGTAACACCAGTTTCTCTCATTCGTTGGTTGTTTTTTTGTTTTGTTTTTTTTCTTCTTTCTCTTTCAATACTGTGTTAAGCCTAAAACATAAAAACGCACGTGGTAGACTGCTACATGCCGAGTTTACACATGAGTGTGTATTGATGTGAGTATTTATGTGTGTATTTATGTCTCCCCTTTGTCTTTCCTGTCGTTGTTTTGTGTTACATGTTATTTTTAAATGTGATGTTTATATGGTTTGTAGTGCAGGTATATAATATTGTTACATTTGCCACACACATGCACTCTCATCCTCTCTGGCGCCACCACACACGCGTGCTCAAAGATACAGGTACACATTCTCTCTCTCACTCACCTACTTGTTACAACTTACACTCAGTAGATTAGTTTAGATACGAACAAACTACGGTTTGTCACTTGGAATGTACGTGGAATTGGCTCACGTGAAAAACGGCTTAAAATTTTAACACACCTACAAAATTTACAAGCAGACATTGTCCTATTACAGGAAACCCATCTATCTAAAACAGGTAATCATGTGTTAAGCCCACAGCTCCCGCACACATACACAGCGAGTTATAACACCAAGCAAAGAGGCGTAGCCATTCTGAGTCACAAAAACGTCAGGTTCACTTGTAAAAACACCATCGTAGACCCGGAAGGTAGGTTTGTAATAGTCAACATATCCACACACAACACTGAGGTATGCATGGCCAGTATATATGGTCCAAATGTTGATGACCCCTCCTTCTTCTACAGCTTCTTCACTGCACTTTCAGCCCACTCAGACACAGCACTCATAGTGGGAGGGGACTTCAACCTGGTATTCAACCCTCAAGTGGACAGAATCAGTAGAGCAGCTAGTCAACGCAATTGCCAATCATCCAATATAATAAAGCAGTACATGAGTGATTTCGGTCTTTGCGATGCTTGGCGCTCACGCCACCCCACGCTTAAGGAATACACCTACTACTCACCAATGCACCACTCCTACTCTCGTTTGGACCACTTTTTAATGAGTAACTCAATTGTGAAGGATGTCTTTGACACCAAGATTCACCCTATTGCCATTAGCGACCACGCACCAGTCACTCTGACACTCACAAAAAAAACTAGAACACCGCTTTCTAAACAATGGAGATTTAATACATCGTTACTCAAGGACCCCAATTTTATTAAATTCTTTAAGGAGGAATGGACAATATTCTGTGAGATAAATGACCAGCCTGATGTCTCAGCTTGTGTGCTGTGGCAGGCGGCAAAAGCAGTCATGCGGGGCAAAATAATATCTTACTCTTCATATAAAAAAAAACAGGAGAAAGCTCTCGAAACAGAATTAAATGAAAAAAATTAAAGCCTTGGAGACAACTTATGCCGCCTCATAAGAGGAACACCTACTGAGAGAATTAAGGGAATTAAAACTAAATGATTTACTCGACATCAAAACACAATTTCAGCTGCAGAGACTACGCTTGGAGAACTTTGAACATAACAATAAATCCAGCAGATTTTTAGCGAACCAACTAAAACAGAACAAAGAGCAACAATATCCTCCGTTAAGGACGCCAATGGGGAAACAACCTGTGACCCAGAAGAAATCAATTACATTTTTAGGGAATTCTATATAAAACTTTACTCATCTGAGATTAACCCATCCAAATCTTGCATTGAAACCTTTCTAAGCACAATTGACTTGCCAAAATTAAATCAAGACCAAATAATGGCTCTGGAGTCACCTATTTCTATCGAGGAACTTCAAGAAGCCCTTAAACATATGCCAAACAAGAAAGCCCCGGGACCGGATGGCTTTCCTGCAGAATTCTACAAAGAGTTCTGGCCTGAGCTTGCACCAATATTCTACAAAATGTTCACTGAAATACAGGAAACCTCGACCATGCCACCCGACATGAACCGTGCGATTATTAGCCTTCTCCTTAAACCGGACAAAGACCCAGCACTTCCATCAAGCTATCGTCCAATATCACTTATAAATGCAAATATTTAAGTCATCAGCAAGGCGCTAGCTAGAAGGCTCGAAAAAGTAACACCTCACATAATACATCCTGACCAGACCGGGTTTATTAAAGGACGGCACTCTACCAACAACACACGTAGACTTATCAGCCAGATAGACTACTGTAACAGTCAGAGCAAGGATGCCATAATTGTCTCCCTAGATGCAGAAAAAGCATTCGACAGGGTAAATTGGAACTTTCTCCTCACCACATTACAAAAGTTTGGGTTTGGAGATAACTTTGTGAACTGGATCAAAACATTTTACCGCGCTCCCAGTGCTTGTGTCAGAACAAATGATCAAACTTCTCCAAGCTTCTCTCTCCAAAGAGGAACCAGACAGGGTTGTCCACTTTCCCCTTCCCTTTTTGCTATATTCATAGAGCCACTCGCAGCTGCAGTCCGGCAAAACAACAACATCAAGGGAATTGACACTACAAATGTGAACCATAAGATAAGCCTTTATGCTGATGATGTATTACTTGTCCTACGGAATGCACAATCATCTCTCCCTGCAACGATAGCACTCATTGACAAATTCTCAACCATTTCTGACTACTCAATTAATTGGAGCAACTCAACTGTTCTTCCCATCAACTCAGGTTTCCAGTGTACGCTCGCCGCACCACTACGGCCAGGAAACATTAAATACCTGGGCATCAACATCTCTGCCAAATTGTCTGACTTGACACGGCTAAATCGTACCGCCTTAATTAAAGAAATAGAAGACGACCTCACCCGGTGGCGCACACTACCCATATCACTTATGGGAAGAATAGCAACAGTGAAAATGATGATCTTGCCAAAAATCAACTATGTTTTCTCGATGGTTCCGACCCAACCTCCCCGGACTTGGTTCAAAACACTCGACTCTAACATCTCAAAATTTCTCTGGAAAGCTAAGCCACCACGTATAAGCTTAAAGATTTTACAAAAGAGTAAAGACTATGGTGGCTTGGAACTACCAAATTTTTATAATTACTACTTGGCCAATAGATTACAATACATACTAAAATGGTTAAAGCCAAACTCATTAGACCAAGCATGGCGCGATATTGAACAAACATTCTGCAAAGAAATCCAAATCTCTGATCTCCCTTTTATCAGCCCTGTTATCAAGCATCACAGCTGCTTTAAGTACATTAGCATCAGCAACACCCTCATAGCCTGGTGGGAATTTCTCAAAAGCAATGGGCTCTCGAACACCCCTTGCAGGCTCACACCTATCTGGAACAATCCTGACATCCTGCAAAATAAAAAAACAATACATTTTGCTGCGTGGGCCAATAAAGGGATTAAAAATCTAGAGCATATCTTCCAAGACAAAGAATTCATAGAATTTAACCAAATTACAGCAAATTATGGTATTAACAAAAACAAATTTCTGGAATATCTTCAGCTCAAATCTATAATACAGGCATGGTTTGACCTTACCCAGTTAGACTTAGAGCTTCCACCTAGAATAACAGATTTTTTACAAATTTCACCCCCTAAACTACTGTCTAAAATTAACTCAATAGTTTCAACAACAGAACTTATAATCTCTATTCCTTCATCCAAATGGGAGAAAGATCTGTCGATCAACCCACACCCTAACTTTTGGATACAAATCTGCTCCAACACATTTAGAATGATTCGCAGTGGTAACCTACAATTATAAATTACAAGGTTCTCCACAGAACACACTACACAGGACAAAGGATGTTCCAGATGGGCCTCACACAAACAAACATTTGTCCATATTGTGCGACTGGCTCACCAGACTGCTATCTGCATGCTATATGGCTTTGTACACCTGTTTACAATTTTTGGCAGAGGGTTTGTAAAGACCTGTCACGGTGGTTAGGGTACCCCATCCCCATCTCCCCCTCACTTTGTCTGCTAGGTGACCTCACTAATGTTAATATGGAAGTAAACAAATCCTGCATGCTCCTCACTGCTCTAAGCATCGCAAAGAAGGCCATCCTGATTAATTGGAAATCCAAGAACAACCTAAGCATTACTCAATATAGAAACCTTTTATTAGACCACATTTCCATGGAGAGAATGTCTGCTTGGGAGGAAAGTCGATCGTCAGAGTTCGAACAAATGTGGTCTCCGATAATTAAATCCATCACATAGTTATGATTGGGGGGGGGGGGGGGCTGGGCTTCGTGGCTCTGGCCCCGGTGCGGGTGGCTATGGACTCTGGCTGCCTTGGGTGTCCGGTGGCTCGCTGGGCTGGTGGGCCCGGGGTTACTGCCTTCTGGGGCGGCTTTGGGTCTCGCCTGTTGAGGGACGGTGTGGGGGGCGTGGGGGCGGCTTCCCCTATCATGGCAGCACCCTGTGGGATTGGGGGTTGGGGGTCCTTGGGCTGGGTTGGGGCCTCCACCGGGCATGGGGGGGTCGGGGGCCCTGGGATCTGGTGCCGGGGATTCGTGCCGGTCCCCTGGTGGGGTCCTGTGGTGGGGGGGCTGTGGTCCCCCGGGCACCAGCGGGGCGTGCTGGGGCCTGCCATGGCGGCTGGGGCATATTTGCCCCCGGACGATGGGAGGAGGGTGGGGAAGGAAGGTTAGGTGGGGTTGGAGAGGGAGGGGGGTCGGGGGGGTGGTCGGGAGGGAGGGAGGTAGGGGCTGGAGAGTGAGGTAGAGGTGGATTGCTTGGCGCCTGGGACTTGCTGGCCTGGGGCCCTACCGCTCCCCCGGGGGGATCGCACCCACATTTGGGAGGGGTTTGCTAGCCTCGGCCCATCCTCGGGCGGGCTGGGCCCTGGCGCGGTGTCCAGGACTGCTGCCACTCCGGACAAAGGGAGGATGCTGGGGGACGTCTGAGGGATGGGGGCTGACCTCCTTGATGCTGATCGAACTGGGGGCCCTGACCACGGGCTGCTGGCTGGGGGTTCCGCTGTGCACTGGGGGCCTGGGCCCTCCCTGCCCTGGCACTGCACGGTGGTGGGCCCTCTGCCCGGATCTCCGGACAGTGCCCCTTGGTGCTCCCATCTGACCCCTGGACGAGGGAGGCTAGACTCCCTGTCGGCTGGTTGCAGTGGTGACGGGTGGTCAGTGGGGCCAGTCTGGAAGTTGGCCCCCTGCAGGTCTGGCCCATTCCTCAGCCCTTCTCATTGCCTCTCTGTCCCATCACATCACATCTTATGTATCACTAGGCCTTGAGGGGCTGGACCCCCCAATTTTAATCACATCGTAGACATTTAGGGCTTGGGGGAGTGCATGAGGATGTACTGGGAAACTCTGCCGTCTGCAACCGGAGGGGCTCCCATGCTCTGGGTGCCTCCGCCAATTTTAACTACATTCTAGTCATCCACATCATCACATCTACATTTCCATGCACAACACGCACCCTGCACTATGTTGGGATGGGGGGGCAGCTGGGGCAGGGAGTGGGTCCAGTGCTGCCTCCTTTGCTAACTGCACCATTGCAGGCCTGGGGGCCTGGCCGGGGCTCTTTGGGGGGGGTGGTCCTCTTCCCGGCTTGGTGGTTGGGCTAGGGTTTGTCCCCGTGTCCTGGGGGTTTCTGGGTGCTCTGGTGACCTGGTCCTGACCTGCCTGCTATCCTGGACTGGGGGTGCGATGTCCTGGCCCCCCACATCAGCTACAGCCAGCTACGCACAGCATCCAAGACAAACCGTAGCACACACACACATACACATACACACACGTATACACACATACACGCATGGAGCGCACAACTGACCCATAATCACACACTCAGACATTTATCTTAAAATTATATTAAACCAAATGGTAAGCCTGCACCGGAAATTCTGCAACCAATGTTTTTTCTTTCTTTTTCTTTTGTTGTTGTTACTTTTTCTTTGTTTGTTTATTTGGTTTTTGTTTGTTTGTTTTTATTGTTGTTGTTGTTGTTTTCTGCTATTGCTGTTGTTGTTTTTGTCTCCCCCCCTCCCCCTTGTCTTCGCTGTCCTGTCCCTGTTCTCTCTTCCTGTCCACTCCTGAGCCTCAGTCCGGTAGCTTCATCAATGAACCAATACCATTCCTAATAAAATTAAACATAAATGGCGATAGAAGGAGTTTATCAGCTTCCTCCTATGCAGAATAAAACTGCTTCAGTACAACAAGGCACCAGGAACATTGATGCTGCTTGCCTCAACTACTGAACAGGACAGGTTTAAAAAAAAAAAAAAAAAGGCCAGATCCTTCAAAATAACAGTTGTCACAGGCAGGAGGAGTGAGGATAGGAGACCGTGGACCAATACCAATTCACCCTACCACTTGCCCCTACTCCTCTGTTTTGTGCATTCATGCATAGAGGTAGGGATGTCACAATTCTTGTTGAAGCAGAGAAGGGTAGATTGTTAAGGCTATATGGCCCTCAAAACTGAGTTTTTTCAGAGGCACACTCCAAAGCGAGTAACGAGAAATCTCCCAGAATGCGTTGCGATTTACCGGTAAAATGGCAGGGAATGATTCACAACCTATGAAAGACATCAATAAATGCAAGTCATTTATTTGTTAAAGCTTTAAGGAACTACAACCATCAGAAATGCCATTTCAATATATTATACTCATTATTTTACAACAACAAAAAATGCCAAGAGCTCACACACGAGAAATCACCTCAGCTGAAGATGTCATTTTGATATTTCCTGGTGGGAAAACAATCATCGCGTCTGTTTACGACATCACTGACGACTAATGATGACATTGCCGGCTATGAAGGGTGGTCCCATTTCATAGGGGAATATTTTAACCCTAACTCCTTGTAACTTTGTTTCAAGGGGAGGGGGAGGGGTGAAAATACAGAAATGGGATTGGACCAAATTTTCAGATTGGAGGATCCACATTCAGCAGGACTCATCTCCCAGCAGATGTGGGTCATTATCTCATTATGCTCTGATTGGTTGAGTCAGGTCACTGGCAACTTTAAAAGTATTTCTCCAATTGAAGGTATTACAACATTTGCTCCTTTCATCATGATGGCTATGTGGGTTTCTTCAGGGTTGGTAACAGCTGTCTCATGGTTGTTCTGATTTTGCTCAATAGTTAGTCACATGTTTTGTTTTTCCTAACAGAGCTTTGCTCCTTGTATTGCTGACTGGTGCTAGTTACGCCTATCCTGCTAAGAAAGGTAATTGTTATGGTGAATTTGTAATTGATAAGAGGCTCTGAAGCTTAACATCCCCCCCCCCCCCCATGTCTTGCTTAGGCTCTGGCTCCAGTTCCTCCTATACCAGTAATTATGGTGCAGGCCCTGCTTCTGCTGGCTTCGACCATGGAGCGTCCTCAGGTATCGGTCCTGCATCGGCAGGTGCGTCCTCAGGTATCGGTTTTCCAGCTTCTGGTTATAATCCAGGCAGTGCTCAAGGAGCTACAGCAGGTGCCTCATACAGCCCACACTATCATGGTGCCTTTGCTGGAGGGTCATCAGCGCTGAACCTTGTCCAGCCTACATTTAACCAAGGTAATGGCAATAGTTGCCTATGAAAATTAAGACTAATGGTCATGCTATAGTTTTTTCTCATGACTAGACTAATCCCTACTTACACTTTTAGACATCCCTTGGTCAGTGTCTCCCCCATCTCTGGGTTCTGGAGAGGAAGGTGAATCCAGTGGCCTTTCCCCTGGAGGACCTGGCAACGTGAGCCCACCTATGCCCCCGCAATTTCAGGGAGGTGAACTGTATCACAAGGACATGATCTACGAGAGGGGAGACTCTGAATCGGAGACTGAAGAGCAGGGTTACCAGGCGCAACCTTCTGGTGCTGGAGGAGTCGTAGCTGTGTCCCCAGCCTTCACCAGCGTACCTTACCCACCCATCCCAGGTCCGGGATATCCTCACTACGACTACATGTTCCTGACCGGCCAGTACCCTCCCGGCACATACTCCGACTACACCAGCAGCTATGAGGAAGGGAGAGACCACTGGTATGATGACCACTACATGCGGCACTACTACCAGCCAGTTGCTGCCAGTCCCCAGCAAGTTGCAGTCCCACAATTTCTTTCCAAGAAAGTACCCCAACAGACCAGCAGGTAACTCCAACCTGGAAAAGTGTTTCTAATGTGTATGAACTTTTTTACACTTTTTTTTTTCTCTCCTGCAGATACTAAATGGTGACTCCCTGTTCTGTTTGAAATAAACTCTGGCAACTCACTTGCACTCTTAAAGCATGTTTAATGAGGTACCTCAACTTGTCAATTTTATTTGCAGTGCTAAGTCACTTTATTTTGACTTGACAAGCAGGGCAGGTCTTGTACCACACAAAAATTTACTCATTTCTCCATGAGCCAGCGCATTCTGCAACTGCAGTGACAAAAGGCAGGAATATTAAGCAGAACTAGGTTCAGATTTGGGTGGGAGCAGAGACAAAGATGTGAGCCCTACATGCTCTTGCCAGTGAAAGTAACATGTACTGAACTCTAAAGGCATCTAATTGCACCTAGTGCAACAGCACAGGCCTCAGTGTGAAGTTCAAATGTCTCAATTGTACACTAAATATGCTGCAGTTTCTGAAACTGCAGTGCAATAGATTCAGAAAAGGGCTGTTAATTTCAGATGTCCCTCAATTGCCCCCACAGGAATAAAGATGGTCTAGCCAAAAACCAGTTTGTCCAGCATTGGCTTAAACTCTCACTTTTGCCACAACTGGAGTAAAGGGCAACCCTTCTGTCCTGACACAAACTAAATGACAACACTAAACCTGACTGAATCTAGTGTAAATGTTCAAATGGCAATGGTTTGACCTTGCAGGCAAACTGCAAGGCTGCAGTCCCACAACTTCCTTCCAAGTAGGCAATTCAAAGACCAGCAGTAGGATACAAAAAGGTCCATTGCTTTTTTTTTTTTTAATCCATTATACTTTTTGTGAACTTCTAACTCTGCTTTTGAGTTTCAGGTCTGGAGCTAAACGGTGAATCTCTTCAGAAAAGTCTGGGTTTTTAATTAAAAAGTTCATTTACTGTTAATCTTGTTTCAACAAATTTTGCTACGTATGTCTACGTGTAACTGCTTAATGTGACACTAGAAAAGTTGTCAGTGTTCCCTCAGAGCTAGAGGGCCTTTGAACTAAGTATAAAGACCTTTTGGGCTCAAGTTAATGCTCATGCACAAGCCAAATTGAGATCTACCAATGTTCAGTAGAAGCATTACACTTGCAACAGCTGTGACTGGTCTGCTTCCTGTCACTGCAGTTTCCTCTAAGCACACTCCTAAACTTTAAGTTAATGGAAGAAAAATTGCATTGTGTATTCATCTGAGCTGAGTTGTCTCTATAGTATCTGCTAATGGTGAGCCCTGTAACTTCAATACTTTAAGAAAATCTAGCGTTTCTACGTACAGGCATTGTAACCTCTGCAACTGAAAGGAACCCACCAGACCTAGAGAGCTGTTATTTTTCACACCCTGACAAACTTAAGAATTTCTGCCATGGAGATCATGTGGCATCCTGTTAATTGCAGATGTCTGCAACTAGGTCTTTCTCCAAATAACAAGGCAAAGGGACTTTTGCATTGCTGAAAATAAAATTTGTAAAAGGCTATTTTGAAAATGTGCCAGATGGTGAGGAATGCACAACCTTTTGGAAAAGGACACTTTCAAAAAAAATACTCGGATGGATTGAATGAACAAAGTATTTTAGGTAAACTTTAACTGATCAGCAAAGTGATGTAAAAACTGAAGCCACTTGGTAGAAGAGAGATCTCTTCCATAGAGGAAAGCCAGCAGTAGCATTCTTCAAAGTTGAAATACTTTCCATTACTGATGTTACAGCAGAATCTGTGCTCATGTCTTCAGGAGCTACCATTGTTTTGAAGAAACGGTTGCGTTTGACTGCCACACCTGAACCATACCTACTTCTCCTCAAAGAATGCTGATTGGTCCTTACCACTGGTGGGATGGGCACATGCGTATAACTTAAAGCTTGACAAAAAGGTTTTTGTGTAAATTTGTGGCATCAACATCCTGCAATACCAACAGGTCACACCTTCATCTAACCATCCATTTTCTTCCACTTCTCCTGTTAAGAGTCGCAGGGGGACTGGAGCCTATCCCAGCAGCTTTCGGGCGAGAGGCAGGGTTCACCCTGGACGAGTTGTCAATCCATCGCAGGGCCAACACATATAGACAGACAACCATCCACACTCACAGCCACGCCTACAGTCAATTTAGAGTATGGATTAACCTGGTCCCCTCTCAATGTCTTTGGACTGTGGGAGGAAGCTGGGGTACCAGAGAGAACCCACGCAGGTACAGGGAGAACATGGAGACTCACACAGAAAGACCCCATGCGCCAGCCAGGGTTTGAACCCGAAACCTTCTAGCTGTGAGGCGACAGTGCTCTCCCCAGTTTACACCTTGCATTATAAAAAAGCATAATCTTTACGATTTGACTTGTTTACATTTACACCTGGTATCAAAGTGTCTCCAGTGTCCCCATGGCTGTGTAATCTCTGATCACTGTCATAAACTCTCTCTCTCTCTCTCTCTCTCTCTCTCTCTCTCTCTCTCACTAGCTGCACACAAAAGTACACACTGAGCTATTCTTAAAGGTGATATGTAACTCTTACAACTGTGGTGATGGGAATTTTATGGATGAAGAGGGGCTGTCAAAAGTATGGTAACACTGTTAAACTTCGGAGTTTATATGTGTGAAACCATGACTGGTGTTATCCAGAAGAGACACTGAGATTCAGCTACATTTCCAACTATATAGTTGGTGTATGTGGAATGGACATGCAGACATGCGTTTCTATGCCTGTTCAATTTGTTCACAATGCAGCTCTGACCACCAATGAATTTGGTTTGGCTGATGAGATCTCAGACTGCCCTCAGTGCCTCATCTTCACCCCTTCTTTCATGCTGTCGTACACTATCCCATTGCAATCAATAACCCAAAATGCATTTTAAAGCCAAGTGTGACTGGGGTCTATAGCAACCAGTTTGCCAAAAAGTGTCAGCAAAAAAAAAAAAAAAAAAGAGAGAGAGAGAGAGACAACTGTGACATCAGTGACAAGAATGTTAGGATTGTTGGCTCCATCCTCTGTGGGACTCGTTATCCAGCAGCTGTGGGTCATTAACTCATCATGGTCTGATTGGTCAAGGCGGGTCACTGGCAACATTTAAAATCCTTTCACAGGCCTACAGAGTCACATCATTTCCTCATTCACCATGGTGTCTGGTTGGGTCTCCTCTGGGTCAGTAAAGTGTTTTTGGTTTTTAAAGCTTCTTCAGTAGTAACTTACGTGTTTGTTTGTTTTTTTTATTCCAAACAGAGCTTTGCTTCTTGTGCTGCTGACTGGTACAAGTTACAGCTACCCTGCTAAGAAAGGTAACTGTATGTCTATGGAAGGCTCTTTTAAAGCTAAACCTAAATTTCTCCTTTGTTCTACTTGGGTCCAGGTTCCAGTTCTTCCTACCAAGGGGGTTATGGTGCAGACCCTGGTTCTGCTGGCTTTAACTATGGAGGGTCCTCAGGGAGTGGCTTTGGTCCTGCAGGAGGGTCCCTGGGTGGTGGCTTTACTCTTGCAGGAGCGTCCTCAGGTAGCAGTCTTGCAGCTTCTAGTTACAACCCAGGCAGTACGCATGGAGCACCAGCAGGCACCTCATACAGCCCACACTATCATGGAGCCTTTGCTGGTGTCACTGGAGGCTTGGCACAGCCAGGTTTTGGCCAGTCTGCTTTTAACCAAGGTAACTGCAACAGTTATAAGTTTTCTTAAACTATAGCCAGATTACCCCCCCTCTATTTGTATCCCTAGAAACCGCCTGGGCAGTGTCTCCCCCATCTCTGGGTTCTGCAGAGGAAGGTGAAGCCAGTGGCCTTTCCCCTGGAGGACCTGGCAACGTGAGCCCACCTATGCCCCCGCAATTTCAGGGAGGTGAACTGTATCACAAGGACATGATCTACGAGAGGGGAGACTCTGAATCGGAGACTGAAGAGCAGGGTTACCAGGCGCAACCTTCTGGTGCTGGAGGAATCGTAGCTGTGTCCCCAGCCTTCACCAGCGTACCTTACCCACCCATCCCAGGTCCGGGATATCCTCACTACGACTACATGTTCCTGACCGGCCAGTACCCTCCCGGCACATACTCCGACTACACCAGCAGCTATGAGGAAGGGAGAGACCACTGGTATGATGACCACTACATGCGGCACTACTACCAGCCAGTTGCTGCCAGTCCTCAGCAGGCTGCAGTCCCACAATTTGCTTCCAAGAAAACGCCTCAACAGACCAGCAGGTAACTATGAACCAGGAAAGATTGCTCTCTAAAAGTGCTTATTTAACACACTTTACCATTTCAGGTATTGAGACATGACTCGGAAACACCTTGAATAAAATCTTTAAAATTTGATCTGTCTTGAGGGAATGGCTTGTGTCAAAAGCAGCAGTATAAATGCAGTCAGTCCCCAGTGGACAACTAAACAAATGATTTGGTGATCTTGTCCTCAGTCATCACTTAACTGCAGATAAAGTGAACACTGAATTTTAGGCCTGTCAACTTAGACTGAAGATCAGTTTGGCTGGCCTGTGTTTAAAAACATGCTCAAGTGTCAAGCAAGACCTGGCATTAGAAGCACTTGGTTAAAAGGAACAGTTGTTTTCCCCCCCCCCCCCCAACCCCATGGGAGATTCTTAAAATGTAGCCAAAAACTGCCAAAGGTCACGATTTATCCAGTAAAAGTTTTAAACACTTTTTTTTTAATCCAATTGTATATAAATTGTAACCTTACCCTCTCCTCCCTACCTTGATATTGCTGCTCAGTGAACCAGAATGCAGGAGGAAGTACTTGAGCTTTTCAAATCCAACTACCTCATCTCAAGCATCAAAAAGATGTATGCCACTTATCCATCTTGTGATGCATTTAATAAAAGCAATACATCTGGTGGGGGATGTCTGGGACTTCAGGTGCTTTTATACATCCATGTCGTTGTGATCTATAGGTTTGCCTGAGTCAAGCATGGTAATCAATACCCAATCTGATACAGTGACATTGATGTCATTAATGGAGTGTGGGCATCCTAATTCATATTACAAATCGCCTTTGAAAGACTCTCCATTGACCTTTAATTAGAAGCAGCTGTTAATCACCTTTATGACTCTCCTCAGTGGCACCATAATGGTTTCTGCACCGAAGCCAAAACCGCCTGTTCCATCTTAAGAACAGCCACATCAGCAGGGTGTGTTTACTGGCTGTTTATGTATAACACAACACTTCTGAATATTTAAAACTACTTCATGAGTTTCTTTTCATAAATGGAGAGATCAAGGGAATTACTCAGTTTCCCGTGTGTCTTCATCTCTAATGGTAACTTAAATCCTCCTTTCTAATGGTCTTTTCAGGCACGGGGTCAAACCATGACCCACAGGAGAGATGTGGCAATTACCTCTAGTAAGGTGCCCACTTCGCACACCTGTCACAACACAGATGAACCCATCACAAAAGACCAGAGGAGAGGGACAAAAAGATGAGGCAGTTCTCCCTCTGTGACCCTTCAGCTTTCACAGTCTCCCCTCTTTTCCAGCTCAACTCGTAAGACATAAAAGGGTCAGTCCCCAGACAGCTCGGTCCTTTACCTCTACCTCGCACACTTACTTCCAACATAAACCCAGTTAGTATGTTCTCCTTCGGTAGCCACCGAGCATCCATGGCGGCCTGAGTAAGTGGAGCAAAACCATCCCTCTCGTCCATTTGTTAGATCAGTTCATGGTTTTGTTTCCTCGCTTAAACAGAATTATCCACATACGATCTTCACTATCAAGCGACAATGTTATGGTTTTACTATTTCCAGGACAGGACGACCCACTTGGTGTTGGTTCAAATGCGTGTCTCACCTGTCAATCATAGTCGCTCACTCTGGGGTTTTTTATTGTTTGCCAAGGTGAGAAACTCTTGGCTGAGCTGCAATCACAGACTGAAAATAGAACCCAGGTAAAGACACTCCAGCCAGTGTTGAATTGGACATAGTCCCACTTGGCCCAGTTGTCCTTCCTCCAAGCTACCCCCCTGCTAGCAAACATTGCTGAAAGCCCAACCTGCCTGAATATGCTGACGTTATCACAAAGTTGGGTCAAGATTTGCAGGCCGAGGCAGTATGGAGGTTCTAATACCAACACTGACAAACTGGTGGTTCCCTTCTTGGTTTAACATACAGCGAGTCATTGAACCAGTGGTGAAAGATGAGCAGCACATAAAAGATCCTCATTGATCTACAACATCACTTGTTGTATATCTGGGCAGTTTTTCACATTCATTCCTGGCTTGTGTAGCTTTCATTGTCCACTTCCTCCAACAGGACCAAGACGGTATACTGGGCCAGGATGCGGTGCAGAGTGAGCTGTGGGGGACAAACGTGCTTGGGCATGGTAGGGATCCCCAAGTGTGAGTTACTGTCGGGGATCGTGTTTCACTCCTGCGGATGAGGGTGACGTTCTTCCAGGTTTCGCTTTCACTCAAAGTGTGCGGAAACAGAGTTGCATTGTGGAGTCAAGGGTGTTAATGTTAATCAACATTGATTAACCCTGATGTTAATCAAGTCTTTAGGTGCGCTTCAGCGGTCGAGCAGCAGCAAATGCAACACTGCAACACTGCAGGATGACCCAGCCGGGTCACCGCAGAACAGTCCGTTTAAGTTTGTTCATCGTGTTTAAGGCAAAACATCTGCTCAAAACCAGCAACTGCCATAGCTCGGGGCATCCATTTTTAATGTTTTAAAAAGTTTCCTGCTTGTTAGAAAGGGATTTGATATTTGTATGCTCACTGAGAACAATATGGCTAAGTACCAGTAAGAAGCAAGAGTTTGTCAGCAACCAACTATCTGGCATTCAGAACACTCTGTGGACAAAGTTGTCCGATGTCTCTGATTAGACCTGAAATCTGCATGACCCACAACTCTAGCCAAACTTTAAATACTACAGCCCTGATCAATCTAATTACATACTGCTCTTGGTTTTCATTGACCCCCTAAATGTAAGCAGGCTAGTGTGCCTGACTGTTTCTTGTTCTAATTAAAGCAGTTAAATGCTGTAGAAATGCTTGAAAAATGTTATGAATTACTTTTTTCAAACCCTAGACCCCTCCGCCAATTATGTATGAAAGTTGACTCCTCGTTTTAAAACATAACTCTGCACCCACATCCACATCAAGACCCGAACTGTGGCCTGTTTTATATCTTGGCTTTTGTGAAAGATTTGTCTATTTTTATTATACACAATGTTAATCAAATTATCTATATGGAGCATTCTGATATGTATTCTACGGTGCATATAATTTCAGTTTGTGTGCTTAAAAACATATCACATTAAACACACAGAGGAGAAAAAAAGTATATACATACTGCCATATGTTGCAATTTGGCATCTGGCATCCTGCTGCACCAGTTGATGTGAAGGTGGTATCTGGTTCGACTTAACCATGTGGCAAAAACCAGCCTTAACAAACACATATTTCAGATGTCTGGCTGTAAAACCAGATAAAAAAAAAAAAAAAAAAAGCTGCTGCAATATGCGGAAATGATTTGCTTATAAAATTCATAGATATTGAGTGTTTTATGACTCCCTCTTAAGATAATGACACAGAAATAAAACCCCATGGGGAAAAGATCTAAGTTTTATTTACAGTCATTCACATCAATATGATGTCTTTTGATGAGATTTGGCTATTTATTGTCAAATTTACGCATTTATCTGTCTAACCTCACACACTCCATTTGACGAGCACAAAGCACAGCAAATCCTTTATTCTCAGCAGAGATTCCTCACATTTGAATACCTTTGTGGAAGCGAGACCGTATCATTAAGTACACCGCAGAAATAGAGGAGGCATCAGATCCCATTACCATGTACAACTGCTTAATTCTTGGCTTTTTTTCTTTCTTTTTTTTTTTTTGGAAGAATATGCAGGATGTGTACAGACCAGTGTTAAAATCTACCCCCAGCTATTGCAAACGGCCAAATTGCCTTGTGATTAACACACAGTAAAAGAATGCGATGGCTTAAAAGAGCAGCAGGAAAAGCTGCCCAGTGAAAGATGGGTGCATGGCGCACTCTATAATTAAGCCAGTCTGCACTTGATGAAAGTAGATCACACTGGCGGGCCACAGCTTCACAGCCAGTTTGTTTTTATGACATAATTACAGTCCAAATCAAATGAGAAGATTTAATATTGCACTGCGATGAGCATGTGTCCAATGTCAACAATGACACTGACCCCCCTGAGGCAAAGTGGCAGTGTTGGTGGAGGTGTGTGTGTGTGTGTGTGTGGGTGTGGGTGTCAGGGACGCTTCCCCACCACAGTAGCTACCTGCCTGTGTCTGGGCCCACCTGGGAGGTCTGATACCAATGGAATTATACTGACGGTGGAGGTTCGGAGAGAAAGAAAGTCTATGGAAATGAGGGAGGGAAGGAGCAAAGGAGGAGGTGGGAGGGAAAGTTTATCTGGGAGGGATCATTCAAGTGGAGGCAGGGGAGGGAGAGGAAACTGAGAAATGGAAATAGATACAAGTGAAGCTACGACAGAGCGGGTGATGACGAGACTGAAAGAGAAGGAGCAGCCTTAAATATGCAGACAGTGAGGGTGTGGCTGGAGAGCAAAGATAAACGTTTTGCTTGACTCCGTCTCCATGGCGAGGTGTTTAGGAAGGCTTGTGCAGTCACGACCCAGCGAGTTGTTTTAGCGATGAAGACGGCATCAACTGATGGCGAATCAGTGTGAATCACATCAGTTGTCTCCCAGCCGTGCCTCTGTGCGCTTCACGCTTCCATCCCACTGGTTGCAACGTAGGAGAATTAAAAGAATAGAAGAAGCCCTGATGTCTAATTGTCAAACAGCGGATTCTACTTTTCCTGTACTTAAGAAACCATCTGAATATAAGGGAGGCAATTATAGTAACCAAAAGTTGTCATTTCAGTTTTGAAATGTGTGCAGAATTGATGCTTGACGACATGGTTGTACCGTAAATGACCAAAACCTCCCACTGAGTGGCTTTAGTGTTTTTCCTCCCTCCGAAAAAATCCGTATTTCCTGTCCTTTAGTTACACACTCAACATGACCACAGAGTCTTTGTTCCTGTGGGTCAGATTCTCCCAGAAGAGAGAATCTTCCCAAACCACAGCTGTTGAGTGACCACACTCGACCACACTCGCTCTCTGTCTCCTGACCGCCATTTGAAATTAGTCTTCCTGCTCTTCTTCCATCCTTCCCTCCCTCCACCCTTTCCCTTCTTCCCTCCTCTTTTTCACCCGGTTCCCAAGAACAGGCAGCTGGGCTGGATTTACTCTGGTTGCTGTGTCGCAGGGCGAAGCCCAGTCAGCTCGTTGGGCGGGCAGCGTCATTTGACAGAGAACTGGTCAGGGCCGGCAGATTAGTAACTGGATATCTACCGAGGGGCCGTTGGGGCCTGAGCCCTGTGATCCAGTGGAAAGCAGGATCTCTGTGGTGGTAGTGTGGCTCGGTGTTGCCCAGGACGTGAACCACAGTCCCTGCTGACACCCTGTTCCCCGAGGACATGGTTTTACTCCAAACCATGATTTCCCATCTCCCTCTGTGCGACTCTCTGTCTGTGACTACAGGGCCTCTGCCCAGTGCTTCATGGTGACTAACATCCAGCACCTCCTCGCCACCAGCACTGGAAGCCACTTTTCTCCCACCATGCTGGGTACATTGAGCGCGCGCACACACACACACACACACACACACACACACACACACACACACACACACACACACACACACACACACACACACACACACAGGAGGGTGCCTAAACATGCTTAAAAAGAAACTTTTAACCTCATGTCACTTGTGAACTGCGCATGATTGGCTGGTGGTGGAGAAGTGGCCGGAATGGGCCTGTGACTACACATTTGTGTGGCCTCTGATTATGGAGAGCCATTAAAAGAAATAGACAGTTCAGCATGGGAGAGACTGTCCCGGCAAGAAAAAAAAAAACAAGCAGATAAGATGGAGAGGAAAGAGCTGGAAATGACCTGGGCTGGCGCTTACGGGTTAGAAGTGATGGTAGCCACAGATGATGTCAATACGTCCAGCAGAATGGTCCGTACGAGGAGGTGTCGGAGAGCTGGGTCCCATCCTGCTAGCCGCGGGTCCAGACAGCTTTTTTTGATTGACGTGGCAGCAGGAGACGGCGGTTTGTTTTCTGTTTTCCACCACGAGTCAAGACAGTGTTTTAAAAACCATGATTGTCCCCTAACCTTAACAAAAGTGCTTATTTGAAGCCAAAAACTGATGTTTCTCGAAGTGTTTTTGAGCCTAAACCTAACAAGACCTTAACCAGGTTGTTCGCACGTCATAAAACATGATTGTTTTTCAGTTCTGATTTATAATGTACACACAAAGGAAACATATAAGAGCCGGATGACTTCTAGCTATGGGAATGATTCTGCCAAAATAAATTGTAGCTCTTAACAAGATGTTTGAGGTTGTGATATGATTTGCAAATTTGCAAGAAAAATACACTCAAACATGTCATTTTGATGGGAAAAACATGTGGAATGGCATACAAATTGCATCTTGCGTGTTTTTAAATAGATAAATGCTAAGCAAGAACTAAACTGAGAGGAGAAAAGCATTTGACCTCGTGAGCTGTAATCTTTTTTTTTGTACCTTTTTTATAATCATTAAAAACATCTGCAGCCACTAACAATCTGCAGAAACTCATGCTTGTCCAATTGTTGTGTCAGTAGTTATGCCATTGCTCGGATAAGAGTTGTGGGAATGTGACATCTTCTCGGCGTGCACATTTCTGCTGACCAGAAGACGAGAATCATCAACATGGCACCCAGATGTCAGCCTTCAGGCGCAAACACACACACACACACACACGCAATCCAATCGTTCCTGCAAACCCTCCAAACATCGTTTGGCGCTGCTTGTTTGATTATTTTTAGAATATTTCTGACAAGGCTATTATATTTTTTTGCTGATTCATGCATGATACTGAGACACTAGGATACTTCATGGATCGTTGTGTGTGGCAAGAGCTGGCGCGCATTGAGAATTCCTCCCGATTCGACTTTCTCACACAAACCCGCCCTCTTTTCTTTCTTTACTTGTCCATCTCCACTCTGTTGTTGTGTCGTGAACCTTTGAGTTCACACAAACACACACACACGGTTGTTCTTTATGTGCGCTGCTTCTGTTATGGTATCCAATCGCCCGGAGGCTCAAGCAAGGACGGGCTTGACTGAAGTTGGCCTGATGTCAAGAAACACCTGATGGTCCCCTCACTCTTGCCAGAGCTCAACTTTGAGGCATGAGACTGCTTCAGAAATCAAACCTGTGACTCATGTTCACAGCTATGTTGTTTTCAGACAAGGGGTGTGTGCTAGTACTCATCTATGAAGTATATTAGGCAAGAAGTACCAGTACAGCTTCGCAATGCCAAGTAGTATTCGTCACTTTTATGACGATTCAGACTCTAAAACTCATCTGGGTCCCATCTAGCCTCAGGAGAACATTTGGCAGAATGTGTGCAAGCTAGCAGGATTCTTCAGTAACAGTGTGTTCGGTGTTTCATCAATTTCAACCGTAGAAGCAGCAACTTTTAGCGCGGCCTGTGATTTTGCATGTCTGTTATTGTAACGTATTACTCCGTGTCAGCTTGACAAAAGTTGTTGTGATAACATGGAATTACTGGTTGACAACATCTCAACCACACAAACACACACATACAAAAAAAAAAAAAAGTTAACATGAAAAGTCATGTTCAACTTAACCCGTCTGGGCGCTCGGCCCACTGCGCTCCCGTGAGGTGCTTCTTTTTAATAAAGGAAGGAATCTGTTACATGTGTCCAACCGCTTATCTGTTCTTCTTCAAACTGCAAAGGATTTCTAATGAAGAGCAGCGTCTTCTTGGAGCTAATAAGGATTAGCCGTTCTCAGGAAACATCTCAAGAGATAAACGGCCAGTGGTGACTGATCGGTGTGTGGCGCTCGTCTACTGGACGGACGATTTTTGACTCATAAAAACATTGGAAAGGAAATCTTTGGTTGCGCGCAACAGTTTCGCACATAAATCACCTCCAATGCAGCCTGCCTGCCTTCAAAATAAAAGCAGCAATACTCTGTCATTACCACCCACTCCCTTGTACAATGCCATTACTGTTGCTCGCTGCATTATCGGACCGCTGTTGTCTGGAGCAAGCTATGAATGAATGTGTTGCTTTTTGAGTGATCAAATATTTACTGCCGCAGTGGTCGGCACTGTCGCCTCACAGCAAGAAAGCTCCGGGTTCAAGCCCCGGCTGGAGCACGGGGTCTTTCTGTGTGAGTCTGCCTGTTCTCCCTGTTCCTGCTGGGTTCTCTCTGGTACTCCAGCTTCCTCCACAGTCCAAAGACATCAAGAGGGGACCAGGTTAATCCAGACTCTAAATTGACCGTAGGCGTGGCTGGGAGAGCCAATGGTTGTCTGTCTCTATGTGTTGGTCCTGCCATGGACTGGTGACCCCTCCAGGGTGAACCCCTGGGATAGGCTCCAGCCCTCGCAACCCTTAACAGGATAAGTGGAAGAAAATGGATGGAAAAAAAAAGAATGCTTTCATACATCATCAGTGCTTGAGACACCTCAGCCACCTGTGTCACATGACTACATTCATGTAGGGCAACTATGTCCCAGGATGATATCGAGTTGCCACGATGATCAAAACCAGTTGTATTTACACAGGGAAGGTGCCGCAGTGTCCTTGAGCAAGACCCTGAACCCCTGATGGCTCCCAATGAGCTGCTTGGTGTGTTTGTTGCATGGCAGCTTCCTCCATCAGTGTGCGTGCAAGTGTGTGTGAATGAGACAATCAGCTGACAATGCAACCGGAATCCAACCTGCTCAACTTTCAGAAAGTTTCTGATTCCATGTGATTTTGTTTGTAGGACAGAAAAGTGCAAATACGAATCTCCCTGTTTTCCAGATTATGATGTTATAACAAAAATAAGGGTGTATTTTTGCTCAGTCAGTTTCTAAATTAATTGATATTTGTTGTTTGCTCATAGATGTGGTGTAGATTATAAGGTGTGGTGGACTCACTGACAGCAAGGAAGATGAAATAACCAGAATTAAAAGTTGCTTCAATCATAGAGCAATTGCAACATTTATTGAAGTGTTGGCTTTCTTGTATTGATTTTTCAACACATTACAAAAATACATATATGTTCAAAACAGCAGATGTGTACTGTTCTGAAATCACTTTTTTTTTTTTCCACAATGATGCACTCCTCCCAAAAAGAACAAGGAAACTATTTTGTACAAAGAGCGTTAAGTGAAAGTCGTGAAAAGTGAAATATGAAAATGCATTTTAAAATTACAGTTGTGAGTGCCGTCACAAGACCTTCAACCAACCAGGAGGAAAAAACAACAGAAAAACATGATGTCCATAAATGTCTCATAAATTTGGAAAAGCATTCCCACACAAACCGTACGATTCCCCTGCTGAAGGTTCTTCCTTTAATCTCAGGCTTCTTTTTTTATTCAGTTTTACATCCACATAAGGACATAGCTTAACCAAACCAACAACAGGAAACTCATTAAAAATAAAAATAAAAATAAAAATAGGAAGTAGAGACAGATACTCAGTTATGGCATCACTCTTGTTAGGAAGAAAAAAAAAATAATAACCTGGCATGAATCTGTAATATTACATTTCTAAAAATGTCTTCAAATACAGTGAACAAGTACAGAAACATATTAATGAAGATAAAATCCCTCCACCAGCATAATCATACAAAACTGCTATGGCGTTCAAAAAACATCGGAGAAAACAATACTTTATTATCATTTTTAGACACTTACACATTTATGTATTTCATTTATGGCACACTTCAACACTGTAAACATATTGTAAGACTGAATGTGTGATTTTTATCTGGTTTGTGATACATTTCATAGCTGTATGGCTCATTTGGGCCTCGATCTGGAACAATTCACTGTGCGTGTCAACTTGTGTAAGCGAGCTTAACGTAGCTTTTCAGCCAATTTGACCGTTTTATTCCTTAACAACTGGAGAAATCAAAAACTCGTAAAGAGAGGGATTCGCATTGAAGGCATTCCTATAAAAAAAAAATGGTGCTTATGACATTAGGAAAAAAAAAAAGGTCGAACTGTAAAGTGAGGATGATTTTTTTTCTTTTTTTTTTGACCATTCAGAACTGCAGGACTAAAATGAAAGATGTCGTCTAAATCTCCCTTCATGTGGCTTCGCTGTCTCCTTCCCTCTCGCTCCGTCTCACTCTGATGGTCCGTTATAAGATGTGGCCAGTCAATGTGCATTTGGGTACAAAAAAAAAACCACACATTTCATATGCTTCCAATTTCATTTGACTGACTCCTCTCCCTGGTCAAGGTCTTGCTCCCTCTCCCTCCATTTCTTTCTACTTTATTTCTCAGTCCCAATCTTTGATTTTTTTACTATGAGAATAGCCCTTTCTCAAGGTCACGCTGCCACCCCCTTAGTGCAGCTGTGCTCAAAATTATCATAACTCATATAGCCTCTTTTTTTTGTACCAGATTCATTTCAGAATGAACGATGCAGAAAATAAAAGCCGTAATCCCCAAAAGTCACGAACATGCACACTGTCTCAAAATCTGTTACTGGGAGTTAAACCCGTATCACTTTGTGCGGCGAATGAACAGGGCTTCCTTTTAAAAGCCGCTCTAATGCATGAATCTGAGCTAGTGAACTGTGAAAAGACGCCGTCGGAGAGAGGCTTAGAGCGCACTGCAGGGAGACGAACACACACGCACGCTAACACATATTGATATGAATTTCATTTGGAACCATTTCACAGGTCCTAAGGGGGACGCAGGAAGTCACCCTGGGTCAGAGAGAGTTGTCACGCCAGGCTTGAGAGGGAGATAAAGAATGATTCGGAACGTGTTACAATTGTTGAAGTAGTTTTAGTTGAACAAACTGACTTTGAGTGAGCACACGTGGGACGGGGGAGTGATAATCTTGTAGCTCTGACGTCATGTATGCTAGTTACACTTACTGTCGTATATACGGAGGATGATGCAAGCAGCTGGTCTTCTGATTGTAAAGTTTTAGGCCATCTCTCATGTACAGTCGGGGCTAGTTTAACATATATATATTAAAAAAAAAGAATATATTTACAAACCATAAACAGGACTGTTCTCCTCACATTTATCACAAGTAGTCTTAACTTATTTAACATATTAAATATGGTGGTTTAATCCTACACTGGGAATGTACTGAGCATCAGTTAAGGGAATATCCATCAAGTGCAACCTTTATTTACGTCCTGACTGTAGCAAGGACAGCAATACAGTAACTGTATTTTGAAATTATTCACAAGCCAATATTTAAAAAGACAAATTCCCAGAATAAATTAAAAGCAACTCATCAGGTTTATAAGATAATGTTGGATTTTTTAAATCCAGCATGATGTTTTATTGTCAGGCTGACATTCAGTGCTTTAGGCCTATATGAGAGGGAATGGATTGTAGTCCGCTGCTGCAGTAAATATAGAAAACATTACTTTTAAAAGCTAACCGCTTCACACTATTTTACTGATAATAAGCTTCCTCAAAGGAAATAAAAATTGTTTTAAGGGTGACTTCTTTCCAGTTATCGCATTTTTAGAAAAGAAAAAAAAAAAGGTTTTAGCACATTTCAAAACTAACTCCATATGAAACCCCACAAAGATGTATCTGCACATGCCAAATATCATTACAAAAATCCAATAAATACAGAAATTATTGCACAGTAGAAAGGCTCCATGGATTCCTAACTGATAAAATCCTCAGACGGTTTGCCAAGAAACACCAAGATGGGCGTTTCAGACAAGTTCTCATTAAAGTTTCCCTTTTGTTTATATTCTCAGGTGTCTGTGACAAGGAAAAAAAAAAGATTAACATCAATCAGTCTTAATTTTTTTTTTTTTTTTTTTAAGAGAGAGATTATCCAGCTTTGCCCCACAGCTGAAGAAGTAGTCATAGGGAGTCGGTGTGTGTGCATGTGTGTGTGTGTGTGTGTGTGTTTGCTTGTGTACACTGGCTGTATAACTCAGAGTTGCTGGCTTAACCTCTGTCCGCTTGCTCCAGTTTGACCTCGCTGGCCATCAAATGTTCGCCATGCCACTTCTTCATGTGTTTCTCCAGCGTGCTGTAGACACTGAAGGGCATGTGGCAGATGTCGCAGCGGTACACCTCCTTCCCAAATTGCCCGTGGGTCTTCATGTGGCGCGTCAGCTTGGAGCTCTGGGCGCAGGCGTAGCTGCACAGGTCACACTTGTAGGGCCGTTCCCCTGTATGACTGCGTCGGTGCACCGTCAGGTTGCTGCAGTTCTTGAACACCTTGCCGCAATACTCACAGGTGTCATTCCTCCTCTCCTTGGAACTCGGGGGTCTGCCAGGTCCAGGTCCCCGCATGAGGTGAGGGGTGCTGCTGCCACTGCGTCCTGAAGCGCTCCCTCCTTCCATCAGCTCCCCAGGTGGAGTGGAGAATCTGAGGCTACCCGTCTCAGAGGAGGAGTGCTCAGAGGAGGTGGCAAACGGGGAGTGGCGCGAGTCGGTGAATCCCAAGAAGGGTTCTCTGATGAAGTGGCGTGAAGCAGCGTAGCCGGCTAGGAGCTGAGAGTAGACATTTTCCGGGGAGATAAGCGGAATAGTCGGGGGAATCTCCAGCTGTTCCTTCTCGATCTTGATCCTCTTGTTGTTGGAGGGGCTCGGGCTGGTGATGGGGGTGGGCCGACGCTGGAACAGCCCAGGGAAGGATTCTGCTTCAGATACGCTGATCCTGCCGTTCATCATGGGCCTCTGCTCGTCCTGCTCGTCCTGCTGTCTGTCCTGCTCCCTGTCAGTCTGTCTGTCCCTGTCTGTGTCTCCCCTCTCTCCTCCGTCTCCGTTGGGCTGCCTCTCCAGGCTTCTCTTGTTAGGGTTAAGTCTAAGGTGATTGTCAAGATGGTTGTAGGGGTGCATGATGCCCACCCCACCACTGTCACTGACTCTGTCCCCGCTCAGGTGCTTCTCCTGGGGAGACTGTCTGGGACCATTGTCCCTGTTCTGGTTGAACTCCTGAGAGTCCTCACTTAAGTTGGAGTCCGGCCGACTTCCATTCCTCAACTCCTCCTCTTCCTCTTCTTCCTCTTCTTCCTCTTCCTCCTCTTCCTCCTCCTCCTCCTCATTGTCCATCCCAATACCTCTTGCATTTCCTTCCCTGCTCTTTTCTTCACCTTCGCCTCCCTCTCCTCTATTTCCCTGTTCTGGGGAGCCACCCATGGACCCAGACTTGTTGTGCATATGTGTCTTCATGTGCCTCTTCAGCTTGCTGGCCTGGGAACAGGCGTGGTCACATAGATGACACTTGTATGGCCTCTCACCTGTGTGACTGCGCCGGTGGACAATCAGGTTGCTCTGGAACTTGAATATCTTGCCACAGAACTCGCACGATTTGGCTTTTCCAGGGGCTTGGTTCTGACCCTGGGTGTCGGGAGGGCTAGAGGAACCGTGTGCCCCCTGTGAGGTGGGTGGCTGTGGGGCATAGGTGAGAAAGGCTGGGGGCTTGGAGCCAGGCTGGAAGAGTGTGGGACTTAGGAGGCGATGCATGGGTGGCACGCGGTTGGGTGAAAGAGGAGGTGTGGGTCCCCCGTTGTTGGTCGTGTTGCCTGCTAATTCCCTCAGACGTCGGGAGAAGTCCATGGAAGGAGGCTCCATGGGGGTCATCCGCATCACCCTCTCAAAGGCACTGGGGTGCTGGGACAGCAGCCCCATCTCCTCTGGGCCCAAGCGCTCTAAAGGGGGTCTAGGAGGAGGAGGAGGGCTGACAAAGGGTGGCGTCGCAGGCAGCCGGGTCTCCATGAACCCTGGGGGTGGGGGATGTTCCCTGAGTAGGGGTGCAGCCATGCGGAGGAGGTGGAATGGATTGTTGGTGTCACCCAGAAAAGTGGGGAGAGGCGAGCGGGGCAGGGCATCGGCACCCGGGGGTGGCGGGAGAGCCATGCGGGGAGTGAGGGAACAGTTAGCCGGGTGGTTGTCCAGGTATATGCGGATGCCATGAATGTGCTGGGCATGCTGAAGCAGGAACCAGGCGCTGGTGAAGGTCTGCTTACAGCTAGTGCAGATGTAGCTGGATGGCTCATCTTTATCTGCGGGTCAAAGAGAGAAACCAATCAGTCCAATGAATTGTATTATTTTTGTTCCATTAATTGATTTTTTTTTTTAAACGCACACACTCAAAACATAAAAGCACATAAAAATCACAAACCGACATGTGACTCTAATGTAGAGAGATAAATGTTCCTGTGAGACTTAATCCACCAAAAACATACTTATATAAGCTTTCTTTGTGCATTTGTGTACTAAGGCATGCGCGTGTTTGTGTGCGTGCATGCGTGCGTGCGTGCGTGTGTGTGTGTGTGAGTGTATGTGTGTGTCTACAGGCTAATGCAGATGGCAGGTACTGCCCTCAGGCCACGACACATTATGCTAATGTTAATGTCAGCTTGGCTTTAATATACAGATCCATCTCGTCTACTCTGTCATTTCCATATGGAGACAGGGGAGGCAGCCTTGCAAAAAACACCACACCATTGGAGGAGAAAGAAAATGGAAGAGCGGGGGGGGGGGGTACTGATGAGGGGTGTTTGAGAGATGTGGCATTAGAGAGGATGGGAGGCACGCGAGAGGAATGACAGCAAAGGTGATGGAGATGATGTGTAAACAGCAAAGATCTTTCAGGTTTTCACACAACATCCACATGAAGCAGAGCTCTGTGTCACTGGTGTAATAACAAGTACAGTAAAGCGATAAGTTGGGGCTGCACACACAAACTGTGTGTCACTCATTGACAAATTGCCCATTTAAATGGCGTGGCTTAATAAGGCCGAATGAATCGATCAGTCACAGCAGCACGGCAGTGTCAGCCGGCTTATAAAAAGAGTCTGGATTCATCTAATTCAACACAGACCAGCAGTGAAGCAGCATTTCTGCACTTGTGTTTGCTTGAAAGGCATCTGACTCTACTTTATCATCAGCGGCTACCGCTACGGGGGTCCCAGACCTTGGAGCCCAGAGGGGGAGAACAAAGACTGAGAAGTTACTCTTGTCCAAAGTCTTGTGTTGTCAAGAAAAAGAACCCTTTAAGAAGTCTGACTGCTTGAAAAGCTGGCTATTGTCATGAAATGTAACACACACACACACACACACACACAAACTCACACACTTGTACCATGCAGAACAGATGAGCAAAAGCTGATGTTGGATCAGTGTCTAGTACAGGAAGCTGATTTGGCGGTGTGATTGGTTTGGCTTTCCCCAGGGGAGACGGGGTCAGAAAAAGTTAATGAGGGGCTCATTTACTGATTCTGTCTGTTTTTCTCTGCTATTAGTGGGGATCTGTTGCAGGCGTCACTCCCACTGTTTGTGTGGGGTGGGAAACGACCTGACTTCTGCTACTAACATGTGCGAGCTTGTGTACGTGCGTGGACGTGAGTGTGAACGTAGTTTTCTGCTTGTGTGTGGATGTATGTGCCTATGCACGTGTGTGTGTGTGTGTGTGTGTGTGTGTGTGTGTGTGTGTGTGTGTGTGTGTGTGTGTGTGTGTAGGGCGAGTGGCGGGCTGCCTGCCTGTGTTTAGTTTGGCTGGGCTTCACACAGCCGCTTGGCAGCAGAGAGCTGGACAGCTTAACAGCTTGGACAGGGAGAAGAGAGTGAGTGAGGGGAGGAGGAGGAGGAGGAGGAGGAGTAGAGGGGGTAAGAGGAGTGGATGTGGAGGGACTTTAAGGACCAGACGTGATTGAGGGTGCGTGCGCGCGCACACACACACAGACAAACACACACACACACACACACACACACACACACATTCAGAGGCTATTTACATGTCCCTGGGGACTGAGATGGGTCTATAGACTAGGGAGCTGTATAATCTAATCAACAAACATGGATCAATATGAAATTAAGATGTGAGATTGGAGAGTGGGATTGATGATCTCTCTCGATTTTGGTTGTTATCAGTTATCTACATTTTAGTGGGCACACACGCAAACTACCCAATCAAATATAACAACCCCAACACCCACACACCCACACACACAAACGCACACACACACACACGCAACCTTCCACCCCTCCACCACAACAGCATTCTCATCTTGTCATATCTTACACAGCCGTGCCATATGCTGTTAAAGGAAGCGTAGCAGCTAATAGAGTGGCAGCTGATGGCTGCTGCCTAATGACGGCCAAAGACAAATTTCATCAACTTCCCAAACAAGCAAGCAGAAGGGGGGGGGGGGGGGTGCTTGGAGAGGGGAATAGAAAAGAACCTGGAATAACAAATGAGAGAAGAGTGAGAGGGGTGCAACAACCAACAAGCAGGAGGCCGGATGTTGAGGACAGATGTCTCACACCGCAGTCCCTCTCATGGCGGCTACATGCCGTTTCTGAGAAAAGCTTTAGCAAAAATGACGGTTCTTGATTGACAGTTCTTTCAGGCCATCACAGTCACCTCTAGCCACGTTCCTTTGTAGTTTACCCTTGTGTGTGTCCTTCAGATGTGGTTTTTCATAGGAGCCATGATAGGTTTCTCCCTCACATGTACTGCACTACATCACCTAAGATGCAATGTCACGCAACTGCCAGTTATCCGTCACATGACAATGCAAATGACGAGTGCATCCAACCAAGCTGGAAAGAAAATAAATACGATGTTTGCGCCAAACATACAAACAAACATATGAACCGCCTGGAATTTTGGTTCGGACAAAACCTGCAGAAATACAATGAAAAAGAGTCAGCTGATGATCAGCCGACTGACAAGGACAACAGAAAAGACAAACTGAATTTCCAAACATTTTATAACAACGTGTTTGAAAAGGAGTAGAGAGGGAGTGTCACTCACTATCAAACCAATAAATACATCCAAACATAGTTTCTTTTTCTATGGGCCTTCTTTGCAGATTGTAACACAAATTGTGATTTTACTGTACTACAGTATTGTATCACGTTACTCATAGTACTCGTGATCCCCACTGTCCCTGGAGGTGGTAACATGGCACACACACACACTTACAGGCCTGCTCAAAAACATCAACATTTCAAATTCAGCTGCCACATTTATAGTAGTTAAAGAACTTTTTTTATCTTTAGAGACAATCAAGACCATTTTAATCATCCTCAATCTTTTTTGATTTGTGGAAATTATCCTGCAACCCCACATCTGTATCTTATGACCCCTCTAGGGGATCCCAACCCTCATGTTGGGAACCACTGCATTACACCGGTGGGTTGTTCCATAACACCTACAGACAGGGCAGTACTACCAAAGGCTGCTGGCTGGACGCATCTGTTTAGAAAGGTACCACCATCTCCTCCCGCTAGAGGAGGGTTAGCGTTGTCTGCACTCGCTGCTCCAGCCAATAAAAGCCTTCATTAGAAAACCACGGTGGGCCGTGTCATGCAGCAGTTTGTGGTAATTACTGAGGTCTGCTGGACTGGCAGGCAGGGGCCCCCTCCACTGATGACCACCAAGGTCAACTAGCAGTTAGCATAGTTATCTTCTCCACTCGACACTGATGCTGGACCTGATGGTCCAATTTACCTCTGACAGTGACACATCGAACACACACACACACACACACACACACACACACACACACACACACACACACACACACACACACACATACACACAGATGACGGATGGGACTGAGATGAGAAGGAGATATTCGGGAACATATGAAACCCTGACGTTAACTCTTCTATCAGGCTTCGTTGGGCCCAGGTGTCCACGCAGGTAAACTTTCCCATGAAAGAGAGCAACAACAAAACAAGAGCTGAGGGCCAGCAGCCCTGGAGGAAGTTATTAAAACATTGGCACATGCGTGAGCTGAGGTGGGCCTGTAATAATGCTCTCCTTCTCCCCTGTTTTTTTTTTTTTTTTTTCCCCAAAAACCACCGGGCCAATTAAACCAGTCTTCAGGGACTAAGATCTGAGCTTTACATCAGATTTTATTCCTTCCAGATTGCCTTTTATAGCCATTATTTTGCCTTAAAAAGTACAAACAAAATGCCAGTGAATGAAGCAGAGCCACGGTATTGACTGTTCGCATATGGCCGGCATAGAAAAATTGGTGTGAGCGTGGGGAGGGAGGGTGGCGGGTTGGGGGATTGTGGTGGTGGTGTGTGTGTGTGTGTGTGGGGGGGGGGGGGGTGAAGTAGACATCAGGCGTATGGTGCAGACATGTGGATTTGTGTTTAATTTAGGAATTCACAAATGCAGTCCCTCCTGCCTAAGTTTGATTTTGTAGCATGAGCCCCCTCCATTCCTTTATCAGATGCTGTAATCTGGAGGGATTTATAATAAGACCGCAGAAAAATAACAAAAATACACTAGCGAGGCTTCAACAAGACGAGCAAACTGCTGGAGCTTCTCTGCTGACAGCGAGTGGATGGTAATGAATGTCCACTGATGTCAAATCAACTCTGCAAGACTTGCAAGAAAAAGTCCTAATTGACAATAATGTGCGTGCGTGTGTGTGTGTGTGTGTGTGTGTGTGTGTACTGCAGCATTCCTGGGGTTCAGGTTTGCTGTGCTGCTCCAACATTCCATCAAGGGCCACAGAACGCCACGGCGACAGATTTACATACAGAACAAAGCCGCCCGCAGGCTAGGCCACTGGGACTCAAACCTGTCCCTGCAGCCCCTCCTCTCCTCGACACTCTTTGTGCACACACATGCACACTCCCACCAACACACACACGTGCGAGAGCAAGCCCTGGGAGTACGCGTGTGTGCACCTGTCAGGGGTTAGCTGACACCTCTCCTGCTGGCAAAGCAGCTCCTCATTAGCATGGCTGTGATCTAGGGGTCCCCAGGGGTCCCAACCTCCACACCTCACCCCCTGCCCACCCCTTACACCTCTGCACCTCTCCTCCTTCTCACATCTCCCATCCGTCCCTCCTTCTTCTCCTCCTCCTCCTCCTTCTTCCGTGCTCCACTCCACTCTGCTCTGATGGCTTGTTTGTCATGAAGGGGGCTAATCAGGAGACACGGGGGCCACGCAGATCAAACGTGCATGGTTGTGTGTGTGTGTGTGTGTGAGTGAGTGTGTGCGTTTCACGGGGAGCTTGGACGCTAAACTGCAGCCCTGGCGAGCAGCGGCTGACTGTCACACAGACATAGAGAAAGAATAAGAGGCAGAAAGAAGGAGAGAGACTGTGGAGGGTGGCAGTAGCAGGCAGGGGGTAAGGCTCTCACACAGTGTGACTGGCTCCACGCTAACTCAAACCAGCTTCAGCCAGCTAACCTTATACATCTGTGTGTGTGTGTGTGTGTGTGTGTGTGTGTGTGTGTGTGTTCAGCTAATATGACCAGCTGAAATGCCTGACAGCAAGATAGAGGATTTAAAGAAACAGTGTTCTTGAAAGAATGTTTTCGAAAAATTTTATTGAATGGAACGCCACACACACGCGCGCACACACACACACACACACACACACACACACACACAGGCTGAGATTAGTATCATATACTAATTCATGTCCTTTATTATAGGACATAAATTCACGTGGCTGAACACGACTGATACTGACATGAAAAGACATATTTGAAAGCACCAGCGTTTCCAAGGAACCTTGTGTGATCCTGGTTTCTTAAGGCTCATCTTTATAGGACAGGCACTGTCCCCCACGTACGAGCCTCTATGTAACGTCCAGGCATGACGGGAGGCCGCTCACATTCAGCTCTCACAGGGCGAACAATACGGTGGGTAATTTGCATTGAAAATACGAGCTGTCCCCAGGTAAAGGACAACCATGCCTACTGCGTCGCCTCCACAATAGCGTGACGCGCACCTCTCTAGACATGTAACTGGAAGCCACGATGATCGCATCTGCTGCATTTCCACCCCCACACCGCCTCCTTCTCAGGTCTCCGCTCCTTTTTTAGCGTAGCGGCTCTTTTAGTCACGTAACTTTTATTTAGCATTCATTTGCTCTAACTCCAAAGCCGCCATTGTTTAAAGTGCATGAAGAAACTTCTCCTGTGTTGTCATGAGGTCCTATGAACTTTATGAATCCTACGGGCAGAGGACTTGCAAGACAGATGCCCTCTAGTGGTCATAATAATCACAACCAGAGCAAAGCAGGAGGTCAGGTAACGGACGTGCGTGAGAGGTTGTGCAGGGAGGAGTGTGGGTGATGGATGGGTCAATAACACACTAGCAATAAATTCCTCTGTTCAACTTAACCTTAACTTAGGAGCTTATTTGAGCTCAAGCAGTGACTTCCCCCTCAGCTGACCTCAACCGTAGCGTTTAGATATCGTGAAACATCATCGTGTTTAACCACAGATAACCTCATGGGTTGTGACAACAGGTTCTAAGAACTGAACGTTTGGGTTGGAGAACTTGTTGTTTTTGTCCGTTTTCATCCTTTTCTCTCAGGTCGACACTAAGCACCTGTACAAGATATCTAGGTGCTCCACCCTGACCCCCATGCCTCCTGGGATGCGGGTCAAATGAACAATGAAAGGGATCAGGTATCTCCAGCAACTTGATCTTACGCACACGCACACACACACACACACACACACACACATTGAGCAAGTCCAGCAGTACAACAATACGTGAGTAAACTAGACTCTCATGTAGCACAACCGAGGGGGGACATTACATTCCCATGAGACCAGCTATCCCAGCCAGGGCATGGGGGTGGGGGGGTGCACCATGGAAAAACCGGCAAGACCTCTCTGCCAGTTAAGAGCTATGACTTTTGGCTCGGTTTCTGGGACAAAGGGAAGAAAAAGTGAGCGATATAGAAGGGGGAAAAAAAAAGAGAATGAAAAGAAAAAGGGAGCTCCATAAAGTGCATTAGCTAAGCTCTTTGTGGCATTTCTCTAAGCCTGACTCATCGCCGTCAGCTCCTAACTGGTCCCAGTGCCTGCCTGCCCGCCCGCCTGCCTGCTCCCATGCACTGCTTCATGCATAGACTGTTTTGGGGGGATGCACTCACATGTGGGGTCTGCTGTCTGTCATGTGATGCTGAAAAATGGATGACACTCAGGCATGCTTGTAGATGTGAGACGATGTAAAAGAGAGAGAGAGAGAGAGGGATCAGCAAGATGGAGGAGAGGATGAATGAAGGCGGGAGGAAAGTGGAGAAAAACTGCTGTCAGAATGAGAAATTGCATCGCCAGCTGTGGCGCCGTCGACTGTGTTTACCTGTAACTGTGGGGCATGTTCTAAGCTAGCGGTGGATATGTTGCAAAAAAGGAACCGCGCGTTTGTTGTGTTTCGATCAACCGGTACGGAGCAGAGAATATCGGTTACGCGATGCCACCAGAAGATGGCGGTATAAGCAACGTTACGTGTGGCTGTGAAAGAGTAGAAGAAGATTGCGAGCACTGGCAAAAAAACAAAGAGGGGTCTTCAGGTTTTAACTTCGGTTGGACGTGTACTAATTGTAAAAGTACCAGCTAGTATCGTGGTACTGTCCCGGTTTGAAAATATCTGTGAAGACCAGAGGATTTGCGGCGTCACAGCAAATCAGAGACTCTCCATCTCCATTTTTGCACATTTACTCTTCTTCAGAAAAGGTAAAAACCCCTTTGAATGAGTCGTTAACAAACCACCCATCGACTCTCACGTGACGCAGGCGGCGTCCCCAAAAAAATTGCCTGGCAGAGCGATGGTAGGGAAGCATGCTGCCATGAATAAGAAATCCACCGGTCGCGGCTGAAAATTTGAACAGGTGATGTCATCAAAAGAACCCCCCCCCCCCCTTAAAAAAAAAAAGCTGCTTTGACAATGAAATGGAGACTGACTTTATGGACTCACACAATGTTTGTTTGAGATTTTACATCCAAATGAGCTTCAGTTATACCCCTGGGGGACTCTCCGTTTGTCCACACACTCCTCACTGGCAGCACATTGGAAATTGACTTTGACATGTGTGTGACAATTCTGCTGTATGGCTTTATTACTTTTCTTATTGGATCAATCATTTGACACAAACAGTGGTGGGAATGTACCGTGTTGTTCTCCACAAGTGTGTGTGTGTGTGAGGAAATGTGGCTTTGTGAAGAATGTCAGCTCAACTAAATTAAATAAAACAGAGGACACCGACACACAGTTCTTATCTTATTATCTTAACTTGTAATAAGTAAATGTCCTTCTGTAAATTCCCCTGCAGTTGTGTGTTCTCCTCATGCATTCCCTCATCTGCATGAGTGACAGAGTGTCAGAGGTTTCCATTTAAGTGATGAATGCGTTTTAAGAGAAACGTCCTACAAAGCGTAAACGGGACGTAACCGTAGGCTCAGCAGAGCTGCTAGAGCGGCGTTTCACCTTTAGCTCAGGTGACTGACCAGCTGTTTCCTCTCTCGTCTTTTCCAGACACTCCAAAAGCAGCAGCAACTTGTCCGGTACCGGCTGGCGCTTCAGAACAACTCGTCCAGCTGAAGGTAGCACCACAATCCACTGATTCTTCTTCTTCTACTCCGTCACAGCTACAACTTTGCATAATATACCGCCACCTTCTGGCTGCATAACGAAGCATAACTGATCCACAATACACATTTCCTTCACTGGCAACATAGACACGGTTTCCTACGAATTCACTTCGCAACTGAACGGAAATACAACTTACGATTCACGTTCCGTGATGAACCCACGACCCGAAACACCAACAAAAAGGCTGCACGTCTGACATTTGTAAAAATTTTTGTTTTTTTTTTAATCTCATTGATAAAATCCCCCAGGTTTTTGTTGGAGGTTTGCGATGCTTCAAAATGTTCATTAAACTACGTCGTTGGAAACAGAACCAGAAAGGAACACGGGATGTGAATCTAAAAAAAAACAACAAAAAAAACGGAGGGGGGGAGGTAATGATGCTTTCATGACTCCTTCTGTGATTGTTTATACTGTTCTGTACGCATATGTTAGGTGTGTGTGCGTCCTCGTCTACCATTCTGTGACGGGGTGCTATTTTCTTCCAGCAGTAGTAATGGTCCCCAGCTGGCTCTGCCCATTGGAGCCAAGCAGCCAGTCCCACTTAACTAGCAGCCCACAGGAAAATACCATCCCAGCCCCGGACGCAGCACACAGGCCTTTCCAACCCAATCAGCCTGTTATAAAACTTGCCCCTCACATGCTTCAGTCGTGGCGTAGCGTCCTAGTGACTGCGGAGGGGCAGCTGGAGTCTTCTTAACATTCAGCCTCCAAAACGCCACGATTTCAGTCGGCTTCATTCAGGCAGCGTGTCGGCTGCGAGTGGGTACAGTGCTTTTTAGTCCAACACAAAGCAGAAGCTGCGAGCATCAGAGGAACCAGCACACAAAGGAGTGTTGCATCATTTGACACCAATTTGCGAGCTATCTAATTAGTGTTAGCTTAGTAACCGAAATAACAAAAGAGGGAGTGATGGAAATAAAAATGGAAAAATGTAGCTGTTGCTCAATCTGGAGTGATTTTGAAAAGCAGGATGTGGGTATTTGAAGCACTTTTAATTGTTAAAGCTGAAAGGATTCGGTGATTCCTCAATTAAAAGCCTGACAGGGCGTTGATCAACAACAACATAATTAATCACTCACATCATTTTTAAAGCAAAGCGGCCTGAAAACAAACTGGTCGCTGAATACCTTTTGGTGTCTGCTGATCTGATTATATATTTGATGGTAACTTTTTTTTCGCTATTTCTGACATTTCATTTGTCAAAGTCAGTTGGCTGCAATTGCAATTTAATTGATCATGAAGCATTTAAAAAGATTTAGTCCTAAACTTCCCTTTGTAAACCCGCCACTGGGTTGTGACTGAGCCACAACAATCAAACTCCATGGGAGGAAAGTGAATCGCCAACTCTTTTTTTTTTTTTTTTTTTTTACAAAATTGATCAATAATTTCTGTCAAATGTCAAAAACGACACGTAGCTTCTGCTGCTTTTTTTTTGTAATTTATGACAAAAAAAATGGAGAGTTTTGGATTGACAAAAAAAAAAACAACATTTGAAAACGTGACTTCAGGCTCAAGGATTTGTTGACGAGCAATTTTCATACATTTTTTTGGACATTTTCTCGACTTAACAATTCACCGATCATCATTAAAAAAATAAATAAATTTAAAAAAGTCCTTAGCTGCAGCCCTGTTCATGACCCACGAGTGGGCTGCAGGAGATTTGAGTCGCCAAATAAATTTGCAGGATATCTCCTGTAGTATTTGGAGGTTTCTATCTACAGCGCACATGTGCTCTCAATAAGGTTAGCATAAAACAAAGATGTGATTTATCAAACATGGCTAGTTTATCTCCTCGAGATCAAATAGATTAATGCTGGAATGGAAGCAAAAATGTTCAAGATTGTACGTTTAAGCACAAATTCACTCCTCCAATCTCCTCGCGATGAGGCCCAGTCCAGTTGCTGTGTTTTTGTCTATTTCTTGTCAGAAGAAGAAGAGCGTCATCGGGACGCGAGTCTGGGTGTAAGCTGAGGCGAAAAACATTTTAGACAATTAAAAAGAACATTACTGCCATTGCTTGCTACTTTCCCACAGATACACTATCTGTAAACTAGTAATGAAAATGTAAAACACAGTCAGAACTAGCAGGCAGGCCAGATAAGACCTCGCTGTCGCTCCCTCCATCTCTTTCATGTCTGAGGTCCTGGTGTGATCCAGCCAACGCCGACGGCGCATTATAAGCATTGCAACGGTCGTGTCTTCAGGTGAATTCTGTTCTCTCGGCCCTGACATATTCTCAGGTGTGTCAAACCCTCAACCTACACACCCAACACATATTTAGAAGTGACGTGTGTGTGTGTATGTGTGTGTGTGTGTGTGTGTGTGTGTGTGTGTGTGTGTGTGTGTAAGAGAGAGAGAGAGACAGAGAGAGCGAGTAAGAGAGGGAGAGAATATGTGTGTGATGGCGTTACGTTTGGCCCCGGGCCGCCCTTGTGGCCTCCCTCTCTCTCTTTCTCGCTCTCTTGCTCGTTCTCTCTCTCTCTCACGCACACACACACACACACACACACAAACACTCTCTCTCTCTCTCTCTCTCTCTCTCTCTCTCTCTCTCTCTCTCTCATTTCTTTCTTTCTCATTATCTCTCTGTCTTTCTGGCTGTTATCACGCTGATACATTTCCTGCTCCTGGCACGGCTCCTGCATAGCTTATGGTTAAAGAAAGCTTTCATCTATCCAGTGCCTTAAGGACACACACACACACACACACTCTTACCCCCCCCCCCCACCACCACCACCACCACCACTATCCCACCCCTCCACCCCCTCACCACACACACACACACACACACACACACACATATGAACGTTGGTACGGGCCAGCGCTGCCCCGCCAGACCACAGGCCCAGACAAGCTCCGCTGGCACCAATCACCCTGATAACATCTTAGGCTTTATTTCATTTTGGCTTGCTCTGTTCTGCTCTGGGAAAGACAGACACAGCGAGGAGGGATTTTTGGAAATGTATGAATTATGCCAGTGTACAG